>NC_142183.1:7809236-8146111 GCF_026936395.1 Plectropomus leopardus
TGAATGAGGCCAGAATTTTATATTTTCAACTAAAGCTGAACGGAGTAGTCGATTATTCGATTAGCCGATTGACAGAAAATTAATTAGCAAATGTTTAAATAATCCACAAATGGATTATTTATGGAATGGGTTTTATGTTTCTTACCTGTGAGGATTTCATGCTTTTCTTTGTCATACATGGTAAGAAACTGAACTGTTTTGGATTTTTGGAATATTAGTTGGATAAACCCCTTGTCAAGATGTCAGCTTGGATTCTGGGAAAAACACCCAGGGCACGCATCACTATTTTCTGACATATTAATAAAACAATGTATCGATTAATTGAGAAGTATGTGGCTGATTGATCAATAATGAAAATTACAGTGAGATAACTGGAGGAAGTGAATATGATCAGAATAGCAACTCACACTGTGCTCACTTCTAAAGTGAGTTAAATAGTGAAAATGAACTATTTCCCATTTTTTCTGGGGACGGCCTGGAACTCCCTCAAGGACACTGGGGATCCCCAAACTCTGATTGAGAACGACTGTAATAATTTATTTACTATTCAATTTGTTTTTCGAGCTGCGGCAATCATCTCACAGCTGATTAGACAGTTGAAAGACAATTAATTTAATCTGCAAGTATTTTAATAACCAATCAAGTGTTTCAGGCAGGAATGAACAAAATTAGCTGCTTCCAGCTTCTCAAAACATCATAATTTGCTGCTTGTCTTTGTTATAGTTGATAGTGAATGAAATATCTTTGGATATTGGACTTTTTGTTGAAGAAGACAAACACTTTACAACCCCCCCCCCAGTTCATTAACTCTGCTGAAGCCAAACTTGACTGTGTGACTGACAAAGTGAGTGACTGCAGGCGTGGAAAGTTCACAGTGCCCACGGTGAAGTGAGCAGCCAGTTGTGTTGTGTGGCTACCTGCGTGGAGGCAGAGGAGGAGGCAGCTTTCATCACTCACGCTGACAGGTGCAGACCTCGGGCCCAGCGTGGTCTAAATGCTGCGGAGCCCCCGGGCCTGAGGCTGCATGTTGTGGGTACAACTTGGTCAGGCTGGAAAATAAATGCCAACCAGCCGCAGAGAGCCGGCGATACTCTACCTGCCACTTTGGCAAAGAGCAAATAATGATTTTTGTGGTGCCTTTTATTTTCTAAAAGTCGATTTAGCTTGCTCTGCTTTTCTCTTTCTGCCTCACAGACAGGCCTTTGTGGGGGTTTTGTGTTTTTTTCTCTTTTGTCAGCCGTTCTGTTGTTTCATCGCCGGGGCTACAATTTTACTAATTTATCAACTTTCTGATGCCTCTTGAACAAATTTGTCAAATAATAATTCACAGTAGCTACTGCTGGGACGTATAAACTGAAATCAAAGATCGAGAGACTGGACAGGACCACAGCCAGCTCAGTGCACGAAGGCAGTGAAGGGGTTAATGCTGATGGTTGCTGTTTGCTTTGCCTGAGCTCCAGTTTAACACGTTTTAACTCTGCTTGTATCCCCGACAAGCCTGAATTCCACCACGGGGCCAAACATAGCAACAGTATGCAGAGCTTACTCAGTATTTTCTCTCACAAGAAGACAAACGTTGTAATTCTTCTGCAACTTATTTCCAGCAAAGATGATTTGTCAGCTGGGCAGCAGCTTCAGAGGAACGAGCGGGCGCTTTTGATCTGGTTTTACAGACGTTTGGAGTCGGTACCCGCTCTGATCCTGTTGAGCCTCTCTTGGCTGGCTGTCCTTTTTGGAAGAGCGAGCACGGTGCTTCCACCCATCACAAAAAAACACGTTAGGCCACCAAACACCAAAGTGACATGTTCGATCATGTTCCTCCATTACGTTCCTAACATTAGTAATCCAATCCTCCATTTTGCAGGAGGCAAATGCCACTGGCAACGTGAGATATTAAAGAAGGGATTATGGCAGTGGAGAGTGAGGGGGTGGGAGGGCTTTTCTAACACAAACGTGTCTTGTTTGGAGATTAAAAGCCTCCACTGCTCTATGACGAATCCTGAGCAAATATAAAGTGTGAGATCTGAGTGAATGTATATCAGACAACAAATATGTCCAGAACAAACACTCCATGCTCGGTTGAATCGAGGTGTGAAGCATCTCTACAGCAATCAGCACCGTCACAAGTTTGACCCGTGCAAATATTTAGCTTTTATTGGTGCTACTAATGAAGTCGAAGTGTGTGCACAGTCTATTTGCCATTAATAATTCAGCACGGAGCAATTCAGGTGCACAAGATGATTTGAGCTTTCTTTCCTGGGAACTACATTTCTGTGTGCTGGCTGACAAAAGCAGATAAGAAAAAAGATAAGAAATGCGCCAGATGGTTGACCAGGTATGTAACTCATTTATAACAGAGCTCAGCACTGAGCGAGGATTATCTGTGTCATAGTTTCCACACCAGAATGCTGTAATATGTGCTCAGTGCAGCTGCACAGTTTCATATGCTGAAAATAATTATCTTCACTTCACTTCACTTTATTATCTCTTCAAGGGAAAACCACCCTGCAGACGTTATCAAAAATACAACTGACAACATGCGGTGCATGAATACATAAAGACGCAGCACATATAGCCAGAAAACCCCCTAAAACCACTCTAGACAAACACAAGAACATTTCAAACACTTTCACAATTTAAGATCAATACAGTGTGACGTACATGTTTTTGTACAGCAGCTTAATGCCGCATTCATGTCATATCTAAGTTATCATAATAACTAGTTTCTGACTTTCAAGTCGTTATAATGATGACTGAGATCTTTCTAAAAACTCAATATATTCAAAGTGGCACTTTATAATATGGGAATGCCTTAAAGGGGCAGTGCGTATAATTCAGTGTCCGGTGACAAGTGCAGATTGTGACCAGCTGAAAACCTCCAGTGTTCAGTGTTCAGGTTTTTACTGGGAGCCGTAATAACCGCAGAGGGCTCTTCCCCTCCAAAACAAACTGACCAGATGATTAAAACCGGTAAAAACACCAAACAAAGCAGTTTCATGTCACAAATCAATGTTAACCTGACACTATTCAGCTCATCACAGACAGGATGCTGTCCCAGCACCTGCTAATATGTGCTCACTTTTTTTCCTATGAGAGGTTCAGGAGGGTTACTGGGAGAAAAATTATCCACAGAGGTCTCTATCTCTCCAAAACCAACCGACCAGGTGATTAAAACCGATAAAAACATGTGAAAAATCAGTGTTTTTACAATGCTGTTTGGCTCACTGAGGTAGGGCTGCTAACTACAGTGGCTCACTCAAAAATGCATATGTTCCTATCCGGAGCCAGTGCTTATTTTGTCTGTTCAGCCCACTGTAGAAACATGGCGATGCAACATGGTGATCTCTGTGGATGACGACCTGCTCCCTATGTAGATAAAAACGACTCATTTTTAGGTGACGGAGGTCAAGGTAATAAAACACACGTGTGATAAATGTAGTGCTACACTGTCCTGTGACATAAACACTTCAGAGGCAAAACACGGAAATCGTTCCCATCACACAAGACAAAACAAGATCTAAACCTTCATCTTGAAGGTAGAGGAGATAACCCTTCCTTTAAAAACTGATTTTGACCATAATGCACCTAGACTGGTGTAGCAGCTGTTGTTTAAAGATCGCTTAACACATTTGCCTGTTTTCATGTTTTACGCAGATTCGATGCAAGACTTTGAAAACATGAACTTCATTTTTCAGTCTGCATTAGAATCATCTTATTTTGGTAGGGGAGTCTCATTCTAGAGCTCGCCTTGGTGTTGCCATTAGTTTTTGGTTTTCTATGTTCTTTCAATCAATCAATCAAGCTTTATTTGTATAGCACCTGTCATGCAAACAATCTGACAAAATTCGATAAATGTCAACTCTGCTACTGTTCTTTCAAATTCCCCAAATGTTGACCATCAGAATCTTTTTAGGAGTTAGTTTCAGACATGCGGCCAGTGTCTCATTTTCAAATGAAACCCTGAAGCCCTCTCTCAGTTGACTGACCGACATCTCCCCTGCCTCTGTGGCCTCGCATTCCCCTCCCGTTATACAACGAGACTGGGCGTCTGGAATGTCATTCCACATGCATCACCAGCCTTTCACTCTGCGCCCGGCAGCCCACCGCCAAAGCCTCAGATCCATTCTGCCGTCTGACTGAACCAGTGCAATCCCTAATCTGCACCCCTGGTCTGAGCTGAAGGAGGAGGTCGGAGGGGGGGCTCCTCACTCTGTTAATCCGTTTAACTGAGTAAATGGTGAGAGGGCACACCGGCTTTTTTAACCCAGCAGACCCTTGAGAAGGACAAAGATTAAACTCCCTGGTTATGCAAGACTTCAGAGCTGGCTCAGTGAAGGGGAGGTCAGAGGAGGGAGCGATTGTCAATGAAAACAGCATCCAGGCTTGACGGGTTTACCAGCATCCCCTGTGAGCTGCAGCTGACCATCCGACCACCTCTCCCCGTGCAAACATAAACAGAATTCCTCGGAGTAACGGCGTGGCACACCGCACACATACCCCGAACCTTAACCCTGCCACTTCTGAAATAGAAGCTGACACCGAAGCCAAGAATGTACGAATGACTCTTGACTTTCCCAAAATACAACTCCACCGACATCATAATGGCAAAGAGAAAAGGGCACTGAAGTTTTAGAAAGAGAGAGCGAGCGACTAGGCGAGCCGCTCAAAACTTTTCCGACACGTATCAGTCAATCACAGCTGCATCTCTAAACCACTTCTAACACGTTCTCCCCTCAGCAGGAGCTCCATCTTTGTTTTGGTTTCAAGGTTGCCGAAAGCCCCCCCTCCAAACACGAAGAACACACACCCCTTTTACTGGCGGCACACACTGCACTCTGACAGATCCAAAATAACATCAAAGTCGTGTTTCACATTCCAGACTAGAAGGTTTTACTGCAACCAGCTCCCGGCTCAGAGACGAGTCAGATTTTTAAATTACAACCAAAAACACAGGAGTTTCAGGCTGAGCTTCAGTGAGGCAGAAACAGGAGTTAAGTATAGTCCAAACACTCACCCCCGACTCTCTAAACTGCTCCTGGAGTGACACCAACACCTGATAAGATAAGAGGATCCCTCCTTCTAAATTATCCCCCCGCTGTTAGTCCACGGTGAGTCCGACAAGCATGTTCCAAGTCCCGAGACTTTGGTGTGACTGCGGCATATCGTCCTGCGAACACGCGAGTGTTGCTGTGTGAGATTGGGAGTGTGTGGCTCTGAATGTGTGTGTGGTTCAGCCTCTGCCCAATGGCTCTGCCCCCTTTCTCTCTCTCCCTCTTTCTCTCTCTCTGTGTGTGTGTGTGTGTGTGTGTGTGTGTGTGTAATGTGTTGCGTTGACTTCAGCCAGCATTCCAGCGTACAACTCACTTCCTGCTACAGATACAAGCGAGTGTGTGTGCGTGCGTCTGTGTGTGCGTATGTGTGTTATGGAGGGGTGGTTAGGCGAGGACAGCGTCTGTCCTCCCCTTTCGGTAGAGGTTACTCATGAACATATTTTCTCATGTATTCTGTAGAACTAAAAAAAGAAAGAAAAAGTTTGGCAGTTCCGCATCAACAGTAGCTTCTTCGTGATAATGCGCCAGTTATTGTAACTTAAAATTTTGGTCCAAATAGCCTAAAAGTCAAGCTGATTGTTAACTCAACTGAATAGATTGAGAATAAAGAAAACAACAATATCATCAGCATGCTTTATGTTCCTCTTCCTCATCTCTGAACCTTGCAAAAATCATCTTTGTGAACATATTTTTTAACTGTCAGATATTCTTGTTTGTTTGATTTCTTCCTCCAGTCCGCAAAAAGTTACACTACAGAAGCTTGTTATGAGTGTTTTTCTTTGTACACACGTGACTCAGATCAATAACAAATTCCAGGTCAAATTTAAAACATGAGTAAAACCTAACCACTTGTCATATATCTCCCAAAAAACACATTTTTAGTTGATTTGTTTTTTTGAGGGTTGCATGTAACATTTTTGATGTCATAGCTCTAGCTTTTTCCTACTTCAGCCAGATTTTGTACTTATGGTTTAGCTAACAATACAGCTGGAAATGTAATAAGTAGGCAGCATGGCAGAAAGGATTAGACTTTAAACTGCTTTACTGGAGAAAAAAAAACACAACTGGCAACAAGCAACTCTTGTCAATTTTAAACCCTAATTGAAGAGTTGCTGATTCAACTTCATTTGTCAAGTTTGTCTAACTCTGTTTCTCAACCTTCTATGTAGTTCAGGGACTTGTAAGAGTTAACAGAGGTGCAGCAGAGACCGAGATATCCTGACTTACTTTCCAACATGAGTCAAACTCTAAGAGGCCTACAATTCCCATAATGCAACGTCATTAAACCAGGTACTTTAAAGGTCCAATGTGTAGGATTTAGGGGGATTAGTCAATTAAATGGAGTATAATATTCACGCTATGTTATTTCTAAATCATTGTTGGTTTTTTTTTTAAATTTTTAACTTTTTTTAACTTCAAACAACCAAATACTCAAAATGTTTATATGATGTTAAAGAAAGTCAAATTATTGTATAAGTCAGACTAAAACTGGACTTTTAAAATACGAGTTAACTTGTCAAACTTCTAGAACTCGGACTAACACACTCAGATAATGCAGTTGGGGGTCGATTTAGTTCTTCATGAATACGCCTTAATCTGACCTGAAATGGCGCACGCCTTCTGTGCATGCTCTACAATCCCTGCACTGGGTTTTGACCCTAAAGTTGAACAGCATATATTTGTAGATGAAAGCTGGGAAAAACAAAAGAAGAAGGCAAGAAAACGAAACAATACAAAGGTACCAAGTAAGTGTCCAGCAGTCCAATTAAATGGCCTAATTGAGCTATAACCGTAGACTAAACTGTGCATGGAAACTTACTGACTAGCTCTAGATAGGGCCATTTGTGCTTTCCCGGTTTCACAGTGGCGACTGTAGCTCTCCAACATGGCCTATGGGAGAAGTTCCAGTTTGTTGTAATCTGCAACCTCATCGCTATACGCCACTAATTCCTCCACATTAGACCATTAAATACATCTGTCCCCAATGGCCTAAATTTATGTCACAGATTTTCTCTTAAAAATAAAAAGTAGCCCAATCAAAGCCAAGATAACCTGAATTTATTAAACAACACTGCTTCAGATCAAGAGAAGACATTATAAAAGCGACCGTGTGAAAATCAGTGGAGTGTCCCTTTAAATGTTGTTGCCTTTAAGGTCGAACAGCTCATGAACACAGTAAACTATTCAGCACTTTTAAGTTGAATTCCACATTTGAAGGAGTCACGCAAATTAAATGTTTCTCTCAGAGAAGCCAGTTCTACAGGCCAGTGGCCAAATTACGCTGGTACCTGTGCTCATTCGAGTCTCTACAGGCAATGAACCAGAAAAGTTATTTTAAGGTGTTTTAATCTAAAAAGAGGAAAACATTTCCCGTCACAGTTTTGAAATCATACGAAACTGTAGTAGACATGTTTCAACACCCCATGAGTAACCACATCAACCACGTAGCTAAACATGAAGTTTGCAGTTACAGTCAGTGTTGTTTTCCTCCACGTGAAGAGTAAAAATCAACCTTCAAACTTACTGCTAACCTTCTAAACTGAACATTACGATTATCTTGCCTCTGTGCTGGATTCAGAGTGCTGTCATTTCAATGTACACATTACTTGTCCTTAAAAAAAAAAACCAACTTATCGCTGTCTGCTTCCACAGAACATACGAGCAATGCTGAAAAGAAATGAGTAAGATCTGTGTTTGCGCAATAAGAGAATAAATTATTACTGGATCAGTTTGTCATCTACAGTCACAGATGAGTCCGCCTGAGCTGCTGCCGGCTGTCAAGAAATGATTTGGTGCTTTACTGACCTTTTCTTCCAGCAGTTCACACAAACACGGCTGACATTCCTGCGCTAACTTGAATCCCCCGCAGCTGATATGTGCTGATTCAGTTAAGACTGGTGGTTTTAGTTTTCCAATACGAGGCTGATAATCAGGAAACTGTTCAGTGAATGCCCGGAGGTAAAGTCCTGACAGCAGCCAACTGATAGTGATGATAAATGTAGGCAGCAGCAGGGAAGTAAAACCAGACCGAGGTTAATGAAGTGTATATCAGGGTGGAAGCTAATACTTCCACACAGTGGGTATTTACTGATAATGTAACTAAAAATATTTTAACATGTTCCTTAGTAATTACATTATTGTATTAATTACATATATCTATATAATTACATAAATGCCGATGTTTTGGGAGAAAGAGGTGATTATTACATGCTTTGCCAAATTCTGTTTCTGTCCATTCCTAAAAAGTTGCACAGTTGCAGAAAACTGAGACTTGCAGCATCATCACATCTTATTTTTAGTAACAAATCATTTTTTAAATAACTCCTAAAACTCAAACATTTGCAACTTTTCTGTAGGAAAATTCGAACCCAACCAACAACTCTGTGTCAAATGCTGCAAAAATCTTCTTCATAAACCAAATTAAAATGTTTATTCTGACAAAGCATGCAGTTAGACTAATGCACAGTATGATAGTAAGTTTACAACCTGTAAAGATAACCACCCTATTTATTTTTTATTTTCTTCTGGTAAATAGACGCTCATTTTATCTATTGTTTGTTTCAATGTGTTTGTTTTGTTGGGGGCTCTTTTTTATTTTTGTCATTTTTTTAAACTCTGTTTCCTGCTGCCTTTTTGAAATTGCTTGATGAGTCACCTGAATAAAATACTAGCTATTGATGTTGATGTCTTTTCTGATTTTCATTTGTGGTGTGTTATAGTGGAAGACGACCGACACAACAACATGACTACAACATGTCCTGCAACGTAGACCAATAAACAGGAGCACAAACTGTTGTTTCCACGCTACCACATGGCGAATCAAAAGAAATGATCTTTTTTTCATTATGTCAGAGGCAAACCAAATCAATCACACTTGCGGCCCCTTGTGTCACCCACGGCACTCAAATGTAGGTATGCTACACAGCCACACACTCACCCTGTTTCTTTTTCTATACAATGACAGAAGACAGAGCCTACATTCACCAATAAGTGATCACTCATTCACTCATTCAGCTTCATTCATAAAACTGTTATTACACATTAATATTTGTTGTTGGTGCTGCCGGGCAGAACAGACAGGTCCGTCTGATGCTTCATTGGTTTATGTCATGAAAGATGGCGGACTGTGATTGGTCTGTATCCAACGTGCAGTCTGCCAAAACACAGCAAAAATGGATCACATCACTGTGATCTCCTAATCTGACAAAAATCATCATCATGTTACCAGAACCTGACCTGATTCCCTTTAATTACATGTTTTACACAGCACATGCTTCTGCATGCTTTAAATCTGTGTCACCCGCTTACTAATATTTATTTATTTATTTGGGTTGTATTTGATTTCACGCTGGCCTCTGGGTTAAATAAGGCACAGAGCTTCTTCACTTAATGACTGAGTCATTGCTCTTCCCCCTGGATCACATCTCACTACAGCGGCCAGCGAGGGGCGGGGGAGCGCAGAGAGAGGAGCGCTGAGTGAATGATGGAAGCGTATCAGGTTTTCAACCTTGCTGCCAGAGTAGATACGAGCAGCCATTTCTGGGTAGGGCCTGTCTGAAACCCAATTCCACCACATCTTTAAAAGCTTCAGGAAGTCCCGCTGGAGTTCATTCAGTTCCTCATGTCACAACCAATTTCCCCTACCAGCTATTTTACCCTCACCATTTCTTTTTTTCTTTGTTGCTATGGCTATTAAAAAATCCATTAATAACAGATACCTTTTTTTTTTACAGGTATGGAGAGAGAAATGTAAACTGAAAGTGACGTCTGATTTTTAAAATGATACGACGGTTTAGGTTTTATGAGGCCGTTAATGTTGAAAAAACCTCAACATGTGAGCAACCAGTTAATATTTAAATATGTCACTTCTGAAGCACCTGTTGAAGCAGGAAGTATGACAGTTATGCATCCTCTTGTGATGTCAGATGGCTTACATTAAGAGCCTGTTTAAACCTGGTATTAACATGCGTGTTGGGTGATCAGATCACTTGCGGACAGCTTGTAGTCTGTATCTTCATGCCTGGCTTTAAAATCCACATGCTTCTCGTGTGACCACTTGTGATGGGATCTAATTTCCTTGCTCCATATGCAATTAAATCCATACATCAATCAGTATGATCAGTTTTTAGCCTGCAGGAGGTTTATCATCCTATATACACACCTCAGTGCCAATTTATTGGTTTGCCTTAAGGCAAAAGACTGCAGGGGATTGTGCAGTGTTTCTCATACACTGATTTAATTGTGAACCTGCCAGAATATCAGTATTTTTGTTTTACCATTTAAAATGGGTAAAAATGGATTTCACTGTGGAGCTGCATGCAGCATATTGATTCACTTGGCCCCTCTGTTCCCCGCTCCCTCTCTCTGTATAACAAACTGCACAAAAATGAAGTTGTTAATTTGTGGACTCCTGTTTAAAGTCTTGAGCTCAGGATTTTAGCTGTATCAATCCGGGATTATTTATAGCCAGATGTGATCATATTTGTACAAGAGGGTGGAGCCGACTCAAAGACTGTGGTGACGCCTTACAGACAGTTGTCAGTCAAAGTGGCAATGCCCTTAAATATATGTAACTTTGAGCCTTAATAAAATGGAAATGTGTGAGTTACATAAAGGTATGTTTTAGCCTCACTTAAGCATAGCAGTGGGAAGTGGGGGCACGTCATCCATCTTTACATACAGTCTAGGGTCAAACCTGTGTAAAGGCAGCAACAGAAAGTTTTCTTTAACAACAGGGAGTCTGATAACAAAACTCAGATGTATGCTGAGTAGGCAATCTTTCAGTCTTGAAGAAGATAGTTACACACACATCACGTAGATCCTAGGATTGAAATGTTGTCATAAATAAACTTATGTGGCATGGAGTAAGTGCACAGGCATTACCTTTTTCCTCATGTACTATCTTTCAATGTGACCCCAGACACTTTCGTGTACAGACCGCTGAAAGAATGTGGCCATATGCAGCTCAGACCACCCCCAAATGCTGCCTGAGCGATCACATTTCAAGACATATTGAGGACAAAGTGGATGCATTCACGCCTGCACTTCAAGCTGTTCACTTAAGTCTAATTAACCAAGATGCATATTAATACCAGGTGCAAACAAGGCTTTAGACTGACACACTGTTATAAAGTTTCCACTGGCACTGTTACCATGGAAAAGCCATGCAACCACTATGATGAAAAAATGGTCATTAATTCCTTTTTCCGTCTTGATTTGAAAATTTACACCATTTTATTATTTCGAGTGCTGAGTTAGTTTCATGACCGAGCCCTCCTTGAAAACTTGAACCAGAAATGTGTCATTTTGTGTGTGTCATTTCAAAAATGTCTTCTTGTCACCGGGGAAATAAGCCTCGCTTCATTTCCCCTCAAGAATGATGTTTTTAATGCGGCAGACATACAAGGGCGGTGGCAGAGGCTGGAACAGAGTGCTAACTAGAGAGCTTTATCTTTATCTTTCCACAGTGATTGTGTTGATTTATTGTGCTGTGGACTTATCAGATCATATCGTCATCGGGCACTACTTAACATGTTTTTTTGCTGATAGTGCTCTGCATTGTAATGGGGCTTTATATGTGCTGGCTGTGTGTTATTGACACGCCTCTGCGGTCAAGATTGGCCACTAAAACCTCTTGGTTTAGGTTATGAGAAAAATCACAGTCATGGTTAAAAGAAACCTTGGTGGGATACTGGATGCAAGCTTTGTTCACCCAACCACACACCTGACATCTTCTCTAGGAGGTTTTACGATGCTGCAACAACATCATGTTACTTCCACCTTTGCTTCTGAGAGGACGGTCGATATTCACACAATCACAAGAGGTTGCTTGTCAAGAAAATGTCAAAATTGTTGTCAAAAACAAGCAGTGCTGTCATTTTTCTGGTGAGGACAGTCCCAAGTCTGACAGTGTGTAAGTCTGAGTGCATTTAAGGTTAACTTCTGTATTTTTCGACCTGGACCCTGTTTTCAAACTTTTTAGTGTTTCTAAGTGACTAATTGGAACAACAGTTTCTGTAATTGGTCCAGTATTATGAGAGACTGCTGCAGCTGCCACCCACAAACAGGGCTGCAGTGTAACCACCATCATCAATTTACATCCACTAAAAGTTAGAGTTTGCACAGTATAGTTGTTGTTTTTAGGGGGGAAATTGGCCGATATCTGAAATGCTGATATAAAAACAACTCTGATGATGTAATCAATATGTTCACTTTTTTTCTCCACCTTATTTTAGTGATCATCAAGTCTCTTCTGGAGTGGAATTAGAATAATATTTTGCATACTCTTATTGTGATCTCCCACCAGCTGATGGAGACATAAAATAGAAAGCTCTTCAATGTATGTGATTTTTATTCTTCTGAAAAATAAGAAACAAACTTCAACTTAGGGTTGATGTTTTAAACATGTTCTCTTTGTCAGTAAAATATATGTGTATGTGTGCGTGTGTGTTGGTTTGTCATATCAACAGATATCAACATGTTGGCTAATTCCGATATTTTATCTTAAAGCCAATATCTGCTAACACCAATGACTTGCTGATATTATTGTGCATCCCTACATGCTTGTTTTTGTCGCTGACAGACTTAGACTGTAATTCTAAGTGTCGGGCAACCTTATGGAAAAAATCTCAAAAGAAATCCAGGTTGAAAAATACCAAAGTTAACTTTAAATACAAAAGGAGGTTGTATGGGCTGCTGACTGATACATGCACCACTGTACATGCAGAAGTCCTGTTGTTTCTGTGGCTTTCGTGTCAGTGTGTTGATCTAGCTGTTGCCATGCTCCCTAACACTGAGTTCCCAAGTCAAATTCTTCTGTTTTATATTGTGATTTAAACAATACTGTTCTCATTTTGTGCATCATGTATATAATTCAGTGCAGTTGACAGAGACAAGACTGTCTTGTGCGATGCAGTTGTCATCCCTCTCAACAAAAGTGAGCTAATTATCAACCACACACAGTCTCATGCAGCACACTGGACCCCTGCACAGACCTCCTTGCAACATATGCTTAGTAAACATTTTCAGAGCCCTGTCTTCCCCAGCGACTGCGGTCGGGCATTAACTTTAATCTGCCAATACCTGCAAATCCCCCTCCGGCATCCCACACACACATTTTTCACCTTGGCAAAACTGAAAAGGTTATATTTGAGCAGCTTTGTGTCACATTTCCGATCAAGTCTTCCGTTTTAAATGCCTCCCACGTTCATGTGAATCCAGAGAATGACCACAGCCGACCCCCGCAGAGCTGCCAGGACAGCTCTGCTCCGCGGGCTAAAGTGACGGCGCCCGAGTGCTCCTAGTGTCCGTAGGTGTGTGTTATGCAAGCCTAATGGATGAAAAAGATCATTGTTTTCAAGACGCCCACAGAGATGGTTCATGTAACAGATCCACTTGTGAAATCGCAGCTTTTTAACATTTGAGTCTTGGCTTTAGAGGTGGTGATCACTGCTGTGAGCGGATGGCTGAGAGCTGGAGAGGGAAACATGAATCTTAAGTCCTCTGAGGGTGTCGTAGATAATTATTATCCAGCCCGGAGAGAGGGCTCTGCTGACAAACTGGATCTCTGTATACGTTCATACATTACATGTAAATCATGGAGATGTTTCCAGTGATTTCGAAAAATTTTATGAATCTCAACAAAATAAGATTATAATTTCCCTTCAATGCTGCTGAGACTGAAATCAAAATAGCTGATTGCTATTCAGGACATTAAAAATCGAACTACTTTCACTCCCCCTATTTAACATTAATATGCAGAAATAAATGGCAGGCGTACACTCTTATGCATTTATATGCAGCTAAAAGAGCTGCTAAAATACAGCAGGGGTTTCCACATGTTCATTTATTTGTGGCAACTAAATCATCTGGCCCCACAAATAGATTTTTGTAGCTGGACGGGTTATTAGGAATGTTATTGGAATATATATGGAATTGGGTTACTTATAGCGCACTTTGGGCAAAGAAGGCACAGCAGAACGTCATGTGGATTGAAAAACCATTCATCCTGCTGGGTCTAAACATGTACTTTCACTTACAAACAGCTCCTCTCATCATTGATGTTATCTGATCAGTTGGAAACGAATCAATAGACCAAATATCCACCGAGCGAGTGACAAAGTGCTGCTGAGGGGAAAAAACAAGAACTCAAGGTGAGCTCCGCCTACTGCATCGCACTCATGGACCCGCAAAATGTCCAAATTTAAAGAGATGATACAAAGACTCACACAGGCATCTAAATGATGCAAATAAATAAATAAACAATATATACAAACAATAATATTAATAAATAAAATGAAGAAACCTGCTGTCTATAACGTCAAAATACGCAAATACTTTTGAAATTGGTGCTACATGACCACAGAAAAAAAAGAATTAGGTCTGTGACATTTGCTTTTGCTCAAGAGGTAGTCATCTACTTACAACTACATGAAAGTGTGATAAAAACCCTTCAGTCAGTGTTTATATACTGAAATCTAGGAATCTATGCGGATGTACAGGAGACTTTTATTTTGAAGGGTACAGGTCAAAACGTCTGGTGGGGTCAACGCTTTTGATATGTTTCCACGTTTTCTTACGCTTTCATAAGTGTTGGTAACATGTTTCTACAGTGGTAAATATGTTCTGGTGTGAATGGAAAATGTTTTTGAAGTTTAAGAGGAAGTTTAGCATTCATATAATTTTAACAGCTGGATGTTTTGCAATACCACTTGCTTTATTTCCTCTTTTCAATAGAGAGTTTTTGCTGGGGAGGATTGCCTTTATTCTTTATTCTGTTATTCTTTGTATTCTCATGACACTTGTGAAGCTAAGCTACTTTAAACAAGGGTAAAGTGAATGTTGTGATATTTTTACATTTTGGAGCTAAAGTCTTAATTATTTTTATATGTAAATCTGCTTTTTATGAGAGACGTGTTTAGAGACCTGAGTAGCAGCAAGGGTAGCTTGCATGCTAAAGTTTACTGCAGAGTTTTTTGTGACTCTGTTTATAGTGTTAAAGATGCAGTATTTGTGCAAGACAAATGTTCAACATGCTTTGTTTCTCTACAGTTGCAGGTATGTGGGTTTCTGCGCGCCTATTTTTCTGTTGTAACATTTTCAGAAAGACTTTATTTTGTCTTTTAAGAGAATTTCGTGTATCTTTTTTGAAACATCAGGGTGCATTTGAGGCTGCCTTCTTTCATCTCCTCCTGTTTAGGACTTTTCCTTAGGGAGGCACAGAGAGCATTTATGCAGGAGAGTCGCTTTGTTTCTCCAGAATTGCAGGAAAGTTATGCTGATGCCATCTCTGGTGCCGTGCAATAAAATGCAAGACACCAACCGAGCTTCGATCTCTTAGCCAAGAGAAGTAATATCAAGGTTTGGATTATACCAGCAAGTAGTGCAAATTGAAATCGTGTACCAATTTGCAGCCCAATATTTGAGATCAGCATATTAACATTTTATTCACTGGTTGGAAGAAAATCATAAATTTGCTACTTTTTGGAAATAAAAGTTGCAAAACTCCTGAGTCAGCAGCAGCGGTCTCTTTCCCCTGAGTTATTTTCTTCTCTGACAACATAAATAAAATCTATTGTGAGACAAAAAGCAATTACTGGATTTAAACTTCTCCTCTTGAGAAATCAACAACGAGCAGGTGTGTCCTTTGTAACCTCAACCCTTGCAAACAATGTTTGAAAATAAGCTAATTTGGATAAAGGGCATCACCCCTGTTTACTTGTCTGGATAAGAGCATGTTGATAGGAGGGGAAACAAACTTTTTTGAGATAGTATAAATTAAAATTGGATTTCTCCCGCCAGAGCAGAATAAGCTTTTTATCTCCCTATGTGTCTTTTCAAATATGCTTTGAAAGGAGGAAGCTGCTCAGATGTTCATGCCGAGATAAAGCCTTAAAAAACCCCGAACCAAAATGGCCGATGTTCTTACCTGCTTCTGGGCAGGAACATGGACTCCTTGATGAAGACGGAGCCGGACAACAGGATGTACCAGCAGCTTCCGATATCGTCAGGACTGCAAGACAGAAAGAGACACACAATGAAGACAAATTATCATAGAATGCAAATGATGATTATCAAAACAAAACGACTCTAAGTTGATGTTAATTCTGCAGTTTAAGAGCAATATTTGTGAATTGGAACATTTAAAAACAAATCACACAATAAGACAAACAAAAAGACTGATTGAAGCAGCTGTTGACCAAAAGCTCGTGTGTTAAGCAATGTTAAATTACTGCTGGAGTCTGGCTCTGAAGACAGCGGTAACAGCAGTTATCGCTGTCTGACAGCAAGTTAAAGCTGTGAAAATAATCGAATTATAGTGTACTGTAAAACCGACGTTGATTGTTTTAGGTGGGACTTCTTTTTACATGGCTAAAATACATTTTACTGCTGAACCTTCTACAACAGGTCATTCCTTAGCTTCCACGTCAAACTCCTGCCAGCCTGCTTCTCTAAACTGGTTTCACGTCTGCTAACATCGACTGTAAGTAATACACTGACTACCAAAGGAACTAATACAAACCCCACTTCAAAAAAAAACCCCAAACTATCCCTTGAAGAAAAACTGCCAAAATGTCAATAACTTCTGCCATGCTTCTAATCCAATCTAAATGCATTTAAAAGACACATTTAAACAGAGGTCGACCAAATTGCCGTATACCAATAAAACATTCTAAAAAATATATTAAATAGCACAAATATCATAAAATAGGACATAAAAAATAAATAAAAATGAATTTTTTTTTTTTATTTAAAGGTCTCTGGTCCTTTAGGAATACAAAGAGCATCAACTTTAGCTTTGAGAAATTGTGATGGGCATTTACTATTTTCTGACATTTGTCAGACCTAACTATTTATATATAAATTTAGAAGAAAATCTTTTATTGCAGTCCCACTTTCTATGTTTGCTTGATCTACACGGTGACATGCAGCTTTTGCGATTTAATGCATCAGCTAACTGCTCACTGTGCCAAATACAGATAAAAAAGTAAAAAGAAGAAAACATGAGGAAGACACTGTGTTAGAGAGCGAGAGAGAACTATGAATGAACTGAGGAATCATCTCTCATCCTCCCACACCCATGGCCCTGCTGAAACACACAGACGAGGAAATTGGGCATCGCAGACGAAGTAAACTCGAGCTGACCCCTGGATGATGTAGCTGGCTGTCAGGTTCTTACAACATGACTGGTAAACAAACACACACACACACAGACACAAGCATCCACCACACTTATGCAGCACTTTTGGCAGTTTAATCTAAATTACAGACACTTTTTCAGGTATTACGTGGCATTACTGGTGAACCGGGGGCCTTATTAAGGAACTTCAAAGACTCGACGGAGGCGAGTTTGCATCCAGATAAACAACTTGCTAAATACGAAATTCAGAAATTAAATTAACGCTGTCAGAGTTAATAATGCATGCTGGTAATTTCTGAAGGAGAACAGCTTTTTTTAATGTATCAGTTTTGTTTACTTGCTCACATCGCTTATCTCAGGACTTTCATGGCGATCAGAGGGATTGCAAACAGATAATCTCATGAGGCGGAGATACATTGAGTCTTCTGCGCTTAGTACATGCAGGATTATCAAAGAGGTCATGTATGTTAATGTAAACAAATGCCATGTACACAGATAAAGAAGTTAATGCTTGCCTTTACTTAAATGCAACAGGCCGGAGGGCTCGGGGGACAAATATAACATATGCAATCTTTGTGCAGGTCAGTTCAAATATCACGGAGGGAACTGCTTTAGTCATTTTACCTGGATTTAAATAGAGGATTCTGTGAGTTTTTACTTAAATCTGAAATTATCTTTTTTACACAAGTAATCGTGGATTAAAAAAGAAATTCCCCTTAGACATCAAAGATGTCATGTTACAGCCCTGTGACAGTAAGAGGAAGCAGAAATCTAGAGAGGGAAGTATTCTCATGACATAACACTGATACCATCTGTGTCAGGTGCTGGGAATTCAGCATGAGCACTGAAGTTTCAACAGCAGTGGACAGAAAAAGGCATGTCGAATAAAAACTGCGTTCATATAACTTAATTTCAACTTAAGTTGCACTAAGACCGGAAAAGTTTGGATTATTTTTACCAGATTGTATGATTTATTATTCTCGAACACAACAGAGATTCTACATGTTTACATGCTTGATCAGTTTCGTGTTCCCTGTGTCTCTAGTTGTACTTGAAATCACCACAAAGACGATAGCCAACGGCCAACCAGCACGTGTGTTCTGCACCTGCATGAGAGGATAACCCTCCATAGCAGATAGAGTAACTACATACTGGACGCCAAGATGGTGCATACGCCAAAAAAGCTCTAACTTCTGCTCCTACTTCTGCAGCATGCAGTACACTGAACATGTGCAGTAGCGTTTCGCCTGCTGGCTTTGGCCGCTCTACTGATAGATACTGTGATGATGTCTCAGATTTCGAGGAAATGTTTACAAATATTAAAACTCCAAGAATCAAAAATCCCTCACAGAAAGAGTCAGTTAATTTAACTTGTTTGGAGTCTGCGGCGTCCTGTCAACAGTTTTACAGACATGGTGGTGGACACGATGGTGGTCTTTGGAGCTTTTTTGGCTGCGGGGGATTTTTTGCTGCAATACTGCGAGTGGCCGCTGGAAAAAAACATTGGAATCAAGGCAGAGTGACAGTCCTGGGGGCCGTGATTTCTCTCACAGATGGGCTCCACCCTTTCCGAAGCCAATTCAACAAATCAGCCAAATAAAAGACGACAAGGGCCAACAAGGGCCGACAAGGGCCAACGGTGTGGGACACGCAGCAAAAATTAGGGTGACAGATGCTCACTGACAAACCAACACTGACCAATCAGCCCCAGTTGAGTTCCTCATCAAATTTCTCATGCAATGAAACAAATAAATTACAGAAACAAACTTTTTTAAAAACAGTAAAGATTGTTTTTGAAAGTTTTTTTAAAAAAAAGAGGTGAGAGAACCATTTTTGCTGCATTCTGATCAGTCTGCATCAGTTCAGGTGTTACCGTTAAGCTTCACTCGAGGGTGCGAAAACCTGTAATTATCTTTGCATCAATTTGACCAGAAATTCAAATGGTTGTTTGTCTCTGTGAAGCCTCCCATCTGTGTGTTTACCAGTTTGCTCTTGAAATAGTCGCCTCATCACAGAAACAGAACGTCTGCTCATCACGCTGAAATCAGACCTTGTACTCGGAGGTGCTCGGGTGGTAATAAGGCAGCAGCTTGCGTGATTATCGCCAAACATTTTCACCTGGTCTGAGAGACTTTTCAAATTGAAACCAGAGGGGGGAAAGAAAAGCTAAAATCAACACCCAGTCAGCATGGTCGCACTGGTTTGTGCTTACAGAAAGGTAAAGGATGAGTGCACTTATTATAAACCCGCCCACACACACACAAATATTCACACCAAGCCTCACTGTGCTGACTGAGTTTTTTTTCTAATCACTGAGAACAAAGTCTACTCCTCCTCTCCACACTTTCCTTGCAGAACTAATGAGACTGTAGACAGCACACCCTACTGACACACTGCAAAATCCTCCAACGGCATCCACTCTCCTTTTCCCTCTGCTCATCTCCACCCGCCTCCCTCCAGACTCCTTCCATCTTTTTATGCTTCTTCCTCGTGTTCGGAGATGACACGAATGAAATGCTCAATTATTAATTGCTGGCACGCAGATGCACGGAGCGAGGGGAGCACCTCGAATGGCTGAGGAGGAGGAGGAGGAGGAAGAGAAGATACCAAAAAGTAGGAGATAGGAGACTCTTATGCGCCACGACAGCTTGACTGAACTGGGTCACGCGTACTGAAAGCGATCGTCAAACGCTAAACATCATCCACCAAAACGCCCTCGGGAAGCCTTTAGCAGCGGGGGAATCGGGTTATATGAGAGCCACGGAGGCGGTGGAAGGAGGTAAAATGACGCGGGACGAGTGACTATAGCATCAAGAGTTTTCGTAAAATAAGGATCCAACTTTTGCAAAATCAAGAGTTTTATTTAAGAATGAATGGCCCCTTTTTTTAAGTGTGAAACTGAGTCACGCTTGGCTGTCAGAAACTTGTTTGGTAGACTTAGACGTTCACTTAGAATGTTTTACTTTTAGATTTACTTCCCTTTAACCCCTTCAGACCTGATAAATTGCCTTTTTAAATAAAGGGAGGCAAAGAGCAACTTTAGAAGAAATAACTTGAAAAAAAGTTAGAATGTTGAAAATTAGCAACAAAAAAAGGGAAATTTACCAGAAAAAAGGTTTAAAAATCATTATTTTCTGTAACACAATTTAAAATGTGTAATTATGGTAAATATAAATATAGTAATAGTTAAAACCATTTTAACCAGTTTTTTCCCTTCTTTTAAAAATATTTTTTTCAAATCAACTATTTTCTTGCAATTTCTGGAAGTAATATTATGGTTTGTTTTTTTTTAAACCAAGCTGCTCATTGTGTTTTTTCCCATGTATTTGCAAGTATTTGAGTTCAGAGTCTTTGGACTGATGACATTGCTCGAACATTACAAAACAAAGGAGGCGTGTCATAAAAGTATGACCATTTTAACTTGTTATTGTTGTAATGTTTTCACCATGAAACTCTCAAGAGACTCTCGACGCCACAATGGTGTTGTGACATTATGAAATAAAACATTCATACCACTTTTGCAAACGTCCAATTGTCCTTTGTTTTTGTTTTTCAAAATCTAAGGCTTAAAAAAGCTCAGGAGAGGGGCTGTGAGAGGACAAAGAGGTTACTGGTTGATGTTAAGGATTCACACAGTTTGAATACAATAGAAGATTTGGAAACAGCATGTTTGGGGATTTTGCTCAACACCAACATACTGTGTCTTCCTCTCCCAATCTTTGAGTTTATTTCAATAGAGAAACACTGTGCTTTTCCTTATTTACTGCCATATTAAGATAATGTTACAATGTCAGATATTAATGTCACATGGGTAAAAGTTTCAAATAATGAGGTAAACATACAGTATTTAAGAGTAAAAAACGCATTCTGTTTTCTTTACGGATCATACTCTTGCTGGAACATGTCCAATTGTGTTTTGAAGCTTTTATTGGTGATTTTTCACCGTAGAAATTTGCTGCTATACTCTGTTACAGTCATATAGTCGGCCTTCATCACCATTAGTTCTTTGATGTCAGTTTAGTGTGTCTGAGCCTTTGAGACACCTTGTCAGCATGATTTTTTTACATTAAGTATGCAACTTTAAGTCACATATATGATGTGACAACGCCATTCACGGGGCGCTAATTCTTTAGATGCAAACCATTACTTGAGCATTGTCATAAGGTTTCCTATGAACCATTGTATAAGGATGCACTGACTTACGACAGGATCTTAAGTAACAAGTTCTAGAATAGAGCTGTAGCAAATATCAATGAATCAATTAAAAGGTCAATTATTAAATTGATTACCAACAAATCTGAAGTATTTTTTTAGGAAGAAAAAGTAAAAATTCTCTGATTGCAGTTTCTTAAATGTGATTTTTTCCTTTAACAGTGAAGTGTATATTTTTGGGTTATGGAAAAAATAAGACAATTGAGAGTGTTATAATTGGTTTGGGAAACACTGATCAACATTTTTTCACCATTTTTTGACATTTTACAGACCAAACAAGTAAACGAATATTGAGAAAATAATTGACAGATGATCGACAAGTTAGTTGCTGCCCTAGTCTGACGCTCCGTATTAAAAAACTCAAATTCTGCTGTTCCAGACCACGTCACTTCAGATGCGCTAGATTGCATTTCTGCCATTTTTTTGGCATTTTGACTAATTTATGGTGCCTCTATTGCAGATGCGTGGTAGATGAGTAATGATGCCATGTCAGCACTGAATGTACTGTTATTCTATAATCCGACTGGTTACTGAGATGTGATGAGTTTTTCAGTTACATCTTCCTCTGAGTTTCCTCATCTGCCCTCCCGTGACATTATTTCTGAAGGCCAGCAGCTTCACAGTGTGCCGGGAGCTGCACGTGGGGGACAACTTTCCGACAGCTGCACGGGAGCGTCGCTCTGAACCTCGGCCAGGGGTTAAAATATCACAGTACTGCTCTTCTTTAGTATTGTCATCATCTTTTTTTTTTGTTTCTTAATAAATATAACAGCAAACAGGGGAATAACATCAAGTTTAGTCAAAGAACAGCTGGTTTATGGATTGCCGCATCTAATTGTTTCACTGATGGATGTTTGATGTGTTTTTGTTTTTCTCTCCAGGCAACAGCTTGTTTGACTTGGACTGATGTAGTGCACCGACAAGAGACAAATTCTTCTTCTTCCTCTTTTAATAATTCCAATCAAAACATATACTGCAGCTCTGTAGGAGTAAAATGGGATTTCAGCATGACGGTCACACAGGGTGACATGTGTAGGAGCTAAATCTCACATGCATAAAAAAGGAAAGAGAAATTAACCCTTGGTTGTTGTTTCTGTAACAGTGAAAATTAGATGACATTATTCTATTGTTAATCAAGTTACTCACAAGAAACACACTGAAATACATGATAAGCAGAAGAATTGTCAAACCTTTAAGACAGGCAGACTTGGCTTTAAATTTCTCATAGCAAAAAGAAAATAAAAGAAACCAAAAACTGTATTAACTGTACAGCTGCAACTTAATGATTTTGCTTGATAGGTCATAACATATTATTATGAATAATTTAAAGATGATCTTATGCCTTGACTTGAAAAATCATAATCCAGATGTAAGGGAGAATGCTTGTTTAGTACAGACCCCAGCAAAAATATATTTTTTCTTTTTTTTTTTTTACAGTGAAAACTAAATGCAAACTAATATCACAATATCTTTTAAAATAATTGCAGTATGATTTTTTTTTCATATTGTGCAGATTTATCAGTTAACTTGACGGTTATTTTTTAAACAAGGATTTGTAAATATTGGTCAAAAAAGGTAAAAAAAAAACAAACAAAAAAAAAAAACTTCAGAGTCCAAGGTGACCTTTTCTAGTTTTGTCAGACCATCAAAAGTTAAAAATATTCAGTCTGTCAGAGAGGAGAAACGGTTGCCAATTAATTTTCTTTTCCTGACTGACTAATAATAGGATGGGCATTTTTAATAACTTCCATATATGAGGACTAACATTCAGTTTTTATAGAGTGCTCAAGTACTTACAAAAAACCCTAACATAATAGAACAGTAATGTAAATTGGCCAAAAATGGAAAACAAGTTTAAATTCTAAATAGTAAAAAAAAAACAAAAAAAACACACACACACACACACACACACACACACACACACACACACACACACACGCACATATGTATATATACACAAAGTCTTGTTCACACATAGGACGGGCGGTAGGATGAATGAATACATGAGTTTTCCAGTCCCTACTAATTAAATGCATTCTCAGCTCTAATTATATGTTCTACTTACACTATTTGACTCCAATCCCCCATAGAATGAAGTTCACAAAAAATAATAATAAAAACTCTCAAAAGAGCTTAAACTACAACTCCAAACAGGAGACAGCAAAACACAATCACATTGCAAATGAGCTTGGTTTTTTCAGTTGGACCACACAGACCAGTGAGGGGTCAAAGGTCAAGGGTTGCATTGAAAGAGCTGACATGGTTAAAGGGGTTAAAGGCCGACGAGAAGGTACTAACCCTCTTCAGCAGCTTCTGTAAAATGTGCCAGGTCAGCCTGCATCTCAGGAGGGCTTTAGAGCTATAATCTCTGGATGCTCTCACAGCATGCGATGTTTTCATGAGATACTGAGTGTGACTGAGTAAGTGTGTGTGTGAGTGTGTGTGTGTGCGCATGCATGTAGTGTTAGCACTCCAGCAATCTGGAGCCCCAGGCAGGAAAAAATGAGTACTTTTACAACTATTACCCTTATCCTCCTATCACTGCTCCACGACTGCCAACTGTCGAGGAGAGTCAGAGCGAGGCTGCGAGTGCGCGGGTCATTAACTGGGTCATTTCTATGAGTCTGAGCGGTTCTGTACAACATTACAGGTGTTTTTGGAAAGAGAAAAAAAAATCAGAAATATGTAGCCAGGATTTAGTTCTGTGTAAAGTGTTCTTCTGGAAGCTGTCATCTCTTAAATCAAGGGAATATCCAGAGGAATTACAGCTGCCAAACAGTGACATTTTGCTCCAATTTATATGAAGAAAGAGCAATATGTAAATCTCAGCAAGAAAAAAACATGTTTCTTTAACATGTCGTCAAAGCTGCGTAACAGCTGAGATAGAAGCTTATTATCTGTGCTTATCGATTCAAGGGTTAAAGTATCTCAGCTTAAACAAGTGACGAACCAATGAGGTAGTTGACATGTAATTGATTGGATAATATTCAGAAAATTGATTTATTGTTTAAGTCCATGGTTTCTGCTTATCTTTAGTACAACTTGTTTGGAAATCATTTTTTAAAATTTATTTTTATGTTTTAGATATTTAAAAAATATGTCTGTAAACTGCTGATAAGCAGATACATCTGTCTTTAATTTTAATGATCTTAAATGGCTTCATTTTAAAAGTTCTCAGGAATTTTATCAATTCCATCTGTGCAATTTCTCTTATTTTATTGTATTTTTTTCTCTTTTGTCTTACTTTATCAAATGCACAAAAATAAAGAACTAAAGCTTCTTAACTGTACAAATTAGAGTTTCAAAGATATGAGATTTTCATGGTGCAATAACCATCTCAGAAAATTATTATTATACAATTATTACTATCAGTTACAATGACCCTTGAAATTAAAACAGAAAAGTTTTTTCAGTTAAACAGATATTTTATGAGAATAATTGAAACTTGTAACCAAAATCGTAGATGAGCAAACGTACATGGCATGATAACCGTCAACTTTCATACCACGGTATATCACTGCCGTAGTACAGATTTAATGGTTTTTTTTTGTGTGTTTTATGTGAAAGTAAACTAAATATATTTGAGTTTGGTTGGACAAAAATGTGATTTTGAGGCATACTTTTTGGTTAAAAAAAACATGATGGACATTTTATAGACCAAGAGATTTAATGGTAAATCAAGAAAATAGTAAGGATAATAATTATTATTTGCATCCCAAGTCTAGTTTGATCATCATTCTTATTTTACAATAATCAGTAAGCACCGAGAGAGGTCCCAACATTAGTTTGTCAAGGATTGGTATGAGGTATTTGTTATAAAAATATCCCTTTATCTGATTATTTTATCATTTCAAAAGGATTTCCAGAAAATGTACTAGAAGCATTTTACAGTAATGGTGATATATTATCACACCCACAGTAATATCCTCCCACACTCATTTGGTTGCCCTCCCTTCACTTCCAGGATTTAGTTTATCCCACAAGTCATTTCAACACATACACAGGTCAGTCACTGTAGATGCACTGTGGTAAGAAATACTCCCTGCAAATGCAGATGTACATTAAAATGTTAAGTTTAAGTTTCCATTTTGAATACTTGAACTGAAACCTGCTATAAGGTAGGGTTTTATTTTTAGGAAATGACCTTTACAACCATCTGAAATATGACTCAACATACAGGCAATACAATTTTTACAACCTAATAGAGATACTGTCACTATTAAATCCCCCTCATTGACTTTTAGAGCCCTCATTCCCCATCAGATTGCGGTTGTTGTTATAAATAGACGAGGAAATGAAGACGGGCTTTTGGAGCTCGTATTTTCACAAGAGACGCTTGATTAAGATCTTGCACGGGAGGAAAGTCAATCTGATCTGCTGCTGTTTAACACCCGGCTCTTATCAGGAAGAGCTATGACACACTTTTTATAGGTTCACACATGCATGCACGCAAACAGATGTACAAACAGTTGTGCGAAGACACAACTAGAATCTATAGACACTTGTGCAAATTAAATGAACCAATTAAGAAAAAGATAATAACCTGCTGTGTTCTGATGCTTCAGCCTGGAGGCAAACTTAGCAAAGTACAGGCAGTTTTGCTTTCCTCTTCCCCTATTTCTTAAATATATAAGAAGCACACGTGATATGAGTCAAACTGTTCAGTTTGCATGTAAGCTACACCGCTATCGTGTTGATCTGTGGTTGACAGTGTTAGCAGAAGCTCCGGTCTGCAGTACACATAAACACACATCACTGATAAAAACAGAAAATTGTTAAAATTCACATGACAACACTTAGGCCTGTCACAATAACTTCTTTTGCTGGATGATATATTGACCCAGAAATAGCAAATAGCAAAATAAAGCAAATAGACCCTTTCAAAGTGCAATAAATGGCCGAGGAGTGGAGGATGAAGTTGTTGGAAGATAAAAATTACAAACGACAGGCTTTTGTGCTCATTGTCAAGGGGTGGCAAGCTAATGCCTATCAGGACTGTACGTCTTCCCCTCTAAAAGTGCAGCTGCAGGCTACCGGTAAGCTACACTTTGTCTTCTTTGAAGTGTTTTTTTTTTTCCTTTGACTAGCACACGTAGGTGGGATTTTAGAGAAATAGAAAAGGGAGAATTGCTTTGCCAGAGTCTTGTAATAGTTGGGAAAATGCTGCTGTATACTCTGGCATCATGTTGGCTAAAATGTTGGTGACATTCTCATGTAAACAAACATGCACATGAACACAACGCACAATATCAATGTCAGAAAAAAGATCGAGGTCATGTTCATTTATTGCACAATAAATCAATAACGTAATTATCATGACAAGCCTACCAAATACAGTACCAGTAAGGTACCACTGCAGATTGTAACAGCGCCCAAGCTGGCAGGACGGGACCACTGACAGCACGGGTGTGATTTTTTGACAACTTGTAATGTGTGTGACCCACAGCCGGAAGATTTTAAAGCAGCTAGCAGCAGTTAGCAGCTAAATCTAAAAAAAAAAAAAAAAAGAACTGCACATCTGCAAATTGGGAAAACAATGACATCCACAAGCACTGTATCCTCAGAACAGAGGACAAGGACTGCCGCCATATAAAACGGGTGGTAAATGACTGTTATTTACATATTATGCCATTGTTCATTTTGTAAAGTGCCATTGATGCGTATGATATCTGTCACATTAGAAGTCAAGGCTGTCACATTATGTGTCATGCCTTTTTCGATTCTGCAAATCCAACATTCTGTCTATAATCACACACTGGAGCAGCATAATGTCGCTGTTGTTTGGTCCTGTGTAAACATGCAAAGGCAGCGTAACGAAGGGACTTTGTAGTGGCGCCATAGCGTGATCTGTGTAAAAACGGCGAATTTTATTGATATTGCATCTCTGACTATTGTAATGTTTTTGTATGTTTTATTTCACATTCTGATTCTTATAAATACTCTGTATTCTTAAACATTTTGAGCTGCATTCCACGTATGAAGGTGCTATTTTAATAAAATGCTGTTATTTTTAATGCCCGTCTCACTCATTTGTGCGCTCTCTATTTCTCTCTTGCTCTATCGCTCTCATTTTGACAAGATGAAATGAAGTCTGCTCCTCAATATTATTGCATTTCATTCCACCCCTATCAGTTTTCTCTGTGGCATTCTGTATCGAGGAAAAACATTCATGCCAAAGTCCACCAGCGTTTAACCCCAGTCTGGGCTGTGACGAGAGTCAGCTGATGCAGCTTTGACCCGTGCCACTGTGTTGGTCTGAATGGGTATTAGTCTAAGTCCACACTAAGTCGTCTCTATCTGAAAACACTGTTTATTTGTAAAAAAAAAAAAAAAAAAAAAGTTTGCCCACCTCAGTGTTTTCATTTGAATATTTCAGTTTTTTTGACAAGGATTTGATGAGGAAAACCAAAAATGCCCTTCATTAACTATACTACTAGAAATGCAAAGTGAGCTTCTGGGCTATGGGCTATAGGCTAGAGAGTGTGTGTGTGTGTGTGTGTGTGTGTGTGTGTGTGTGTGTGTGTGTGTGTGTGTGTGTGTGTGTGTGTGTGTGTGTGTGTGTGTGTGTGTGTGTGTGTGTGTGTAATGACTGGTGTGCGGGACCCGAGGGAATCTTGCTGAAACTGGAGTCTATTATGCGTCCACAGCTTAATCTGCATTCCTATTGTTTAATCAGCTCCCACGCCACCGATGGGCTTCTAATGAGGTGTTGACTCTTCGCCATCACCCCCCAACACACACACACATACATATAGACCCACACACACACACACGCACACACACACACACACACACACACACACAGAGAAAACCAAACAGGGGATCAGGAGGCATAGACGGGACAATGCGCCCTCTGTAGCCCCCTGAGAGGCTGATAACGTTAATTAACTGTCTTAATTCTCACCATGGGTGTTCGGAGGACGTCAACATGTGACAGCAGTCAAACACTGTGCGTGCTCTCTGCTCACTACAGTTGTGGCAGCCTTTTAAAAAAGGGTCCAAACACGTTTAGAAGCTGTCAGGAAGCTGTCAATACAGCTTTCCAATCATATTAACCCCCCAGCTGAAAGGAGGAGGCGTATCAGCATTACCACCGGTGACTGGCTCGCAGTGAAGGAGATGCATTTAGGAGCTGTTACAGCTACAATTTTTCTTTCTGGGTTCACACTGTTCAAGCTGAAATTAGACTGGAAATCCCTTCTAGGTTATTTTTTTCAGTATTGCAGTAAAGTGGTTTGGTGTAACACTGATACACACACACACCTTCATAAGGGCATCAACTGACTGCCTCTGTGCTTTACGGACATTTGTTTTCATTTAAGTCACCCGGGTCGCTCTGTTGTGTGGACCCGGCATGCCTCAGCTCATCAATAACTGTGAGTAACGGCCTGCGCCAAAGTGTGGCTTTGATCACACACAATTGAAATATTGTTACACTGGCTGCCTCTGTTGTTTTTCATGTGTTCATGTGCTGGTAGAGATGAAAGTATCTGAACAAATATCATCAATATCCATTTACACACTCAGGCATCCACACCCATCCAGGTATTGTGGCACTTACTAGTATAGCACTTCATTGGCTTCGTGTCTCTCATAGCGCACCGTCTCGCACATTATCCTGCAGGGACAGAGAGGAGAGGGAGGCGAGAAAACAGGCAGTCAGAAAACAATAGGAGGAAATATTAACTTTGGTTGGTCGGTTAGAAATGTTACGAAACAGAGAGATCAGGAAAAGATCAAGACTTGGCTCTAATAAGGGAGTTTCCTCAAATTCGGATTCAGCAAACTTTATTGTCTGTCGTGACAGAAAGTCGAGATGTAGCTCAAGATCAATATACGGTGCAAAACAAACTCAGACAATAAACATACAGCATGTGTTCCTAAAAACAGTAAATACGGAATACAAATAATTTAGACAGAACAAACATTTACAACATATTTCTATGTGCACAGTGGCATAGTGTTAATGTAGATGTGTGGATCATTGTTATTTATTTAAGATGTTCATGGCAGTGGGAATGAAGGAGGTTTTTTTTAAGTGTTTTTCATGGTCAGGGGGATGGTAGTAGCTGGAGAAACGTATGCAGAGGGTGAGAGGGATCTTTTGTAAAAAAAAAAAAAAAAATGCCGCAAAAGCAAAATTTAAAACCTGGATACTCATTTGTTTTTGTGATTTCCTACATTTTCCAGAATGATTCTTTCAGCCATCAGTGACAGGCAGTGACCGAGTTGCTGATAAATATTAAAAATGGGAGCATTTTATGGATATTCAAGGATATTCGATTGAAGTTGATGGAGAGAATAGAAACTTAACATTAAAGGAATACTTCACCCCTCAAATGACCATTTGTGTTATCACCCTTTGTCACAATGAATTAGTGAAAAAAAAATGTGAACAACAATGTGGTCAACAAAAACAAAACTATACCAAAACTTCTGTTTACAAACTCTCACACAACTCATCCAGCATAATCCAAGTCTCATTTAGCCGGCCGTATCAGCACTTATTAAACAGACAGCCCTTTCTGACGGAGTCTGACACTTTTCAGTCACTTTACCTCGCTGAACACAGTGGCTGCTGGTCTGAAACTGCCTCCATCAGTTAGTTTTTTATATTACTGTCTGACTTTGGTGTTTTTAAGGGTTAGATACTCAAAATCACACAATAACATAAACAAACTACAGCTCAAGGCAGGGGTAGACCAACAACTCCCATGATCACCGAAGAACAATGACTGTTTTTGTCAATGGAGTCTGGCTTTGAGGAGAGCGCTGAGCGAACGACTGGATGAACGAGACCTGGATTATACTGCACACACCGCGTTACAGTTTGTAAAACAGATGTTTTGATAGATTTTTTTAGATTTTTTAAAATAATTTTTCTATTAAACATGGACCCATATGACTTCAATTCACGCCGACGTTTCAAAGTTTTAGGATTCTTCGTTCACTGTAGAGGCATGTCAGAAAAACAGAGTTTATATATATAGAAGTGGCACACAAACGGTCATTTGGAGGTGAAATATCCCTCGAACAGACAGCATGACGGTCCTGTGGCTGCTTTGTGTTTTTGGTCTATTGCAGCCTCAGTTTGGGGAAGTCTGTTGTTCTGCTTCTTCGACAATGAATTCCTCATGGTGATTATTTAAGTTTGTTGTTGAAGCCTTTGATCTTTTATTGCAACACCAAAATATGACATTTATTACTTGACTTTTGGATATATGTTTCTACTTTCTACTAAACTGCAGTTATGCTGGTTATATCCTGGTATAATTTACTATTTTATGGGCAAATATAGACCTTACATCTTTCCTTATGTTCCAACTAGAAGTCTTAGATTTTCCGCTCCCTTTATTCTAAAAGTTTCTTATAAAATCTGGTGAGGCTGCTTTAATCTTTTATGGTACCATGCAGTTATAGCATGAGCTCTCGCTCTTTGTTTTAAAACAGCAAACGTTCTTGGCTTTTGTTAGATCCGTGTTTTTTAGTCTCCCTTTCATTTTGGGCAATCTTGCATTTTCAGCTCATATGTTTTTATTATTATTTTGCAGTATAAAATGTTTCCTCTTTGTTGAATTGAATTTGTTTGTGATGTTTCACAGTGCTGTGATTTTTTTCTCTTGTTTTAATCATCTTGACATCTGTTGTTTGCTGCTGATGACAGCACTGATGAAAGCAGTGGAAACAGTTTCTTATTCTCTACACCATTACAGTTTGATTTAAGATTTGAACAATTAATCTTTGAGTCACAAGACTGTTTATGCCTCTGCTCCCAAAACTAAAGCGCCCCTCATCCAGGTCAGATGAGATACTTAATGTCAATTAGACACCGACACACTTTGTGCCCCCAGTGCTCCCATCAATGAAGCGCTGTTTTGTTTTTCTCAGTTTTAGTGTATTAGTGTATTAAGCACCTAAAAAAAAGATCTAAAATTACTACCATTAACCAGTCAATGATTTCACTCTCATTTTTCTCACTTAGTTCTTTTGTAAGGGTAAATAATAGCTCCCATATTTAAAATGACAGATTTTAAAATGAAAACCGTTTTTCTTCAACACAAAGTGTGAAAAAGTCGTCCACATCAGGCTTTCCCCAAGACGCCTGCTCAACTTTACAGACAGGCAACTACTGTATAGTAAACAGTAGCTGATCAAAACACAAAAAAGCTTCAAAAATAGCTGGGGGCGCCCGTCGTGCTGCAGCCCCCCATTGCACAACGACCGAAAAAAACAATCCTGGCTTTAAAAAACAAGTCGCTGTTAAAAAAAAAAAAAAAGAACTACAGAGGAAAAACAACACATTCCTCCCAGATGAAATGTGGAGGAAAAAAAAGAACTATAACATAATCCCATAGTTAGTGGGATGTCGATCACTGGCTGGGATTTTTTTTTTTCCTTTTTTTTAAGTAAGGAAAAGTTGGCAGGAGCGGTGGATCGGTCTGTGGGACCACGGGGACATTCCTCAGGATCCACACAGGGGAGGAGGGAGAGGGTTACTGTAGGGTGGGAGGCCTCTCAGGGGTCACACAGAGGAATGTTCCAGCTCGCGGGTCATGTACTGCTACATTGTTCCGTCGCCAGTATAATCCACATGTATGCACACAAGGCATGCTGGGAACAGACTTCTGACATGCAGTGTTTGGAGAGGATGCGCCAGACAGAAAAGACTAGAAGGCTGACGTGGTGACGGGAGAGCGGAAAGGCAAAAGTACGTTTGGAGAGCAGAACAGCGTGCTCACATTAGAGTCATTTTAGTCAAATTTGAGGTTTTTTTAAGTCAAGACACACTTGTCTTTTCAATCTCAATAAAAAAAAAATGAACAAAAAGTGAGAGCTAAAATTAGGGCTTTAACTTGTGATTATTGTAATTTAAAAAAATGTTACAAAAGATAGGGAAGCACAATAATATCGGCACGTCATCAGTGGTCGATATTGGTTTTAAAATGCTGATTTCATGTCAATATTATTTTTTTTTTGACAAAATGAACATGTACAAAAAATCAACCATACATTAAAGTATTTTCCTTATTTTGATCATTGAATTTAATGACTTCTGTTGGTGGGCTTTCACAATAAGAGCATGAATAATATGATGTTAATTCCACTACAGAAGAGATTTGAAGATCACTAAAATTAGGTGTGGAAAAAAGAGGATGTACCGATATCGGTATCAGTTATGGGCTAAATAAGTTGTTATAAATCAGCATATCTGATATAACAAAAAAAAAAATCCAATATCCCGCATCCCCAAAAAACATATGAAAATAGACAAATGTATGGTATGTCTGGATTTTCCCTAAAAAATAGTGGACAAGCTCATTTAGAAGAAATCCTTCTGAATCATGATTTATGACTCAGTAGAAGTGAACAGCATTGGATTTTTCTGCAGAGACTCTGCTTCTATTTTCTTATTTTCTGCAGTTGGGACATTTCCGGGTGTGCACTCCCACAGTGCTCAGGTGATGTCGGGGTTTTGTGAAAAGGTAGCAACCAGGTGCCAGACTGTAAGCAGCAGGCATCCAAGACACACAGCACTGAAAAAAAATGTAAATACAGCGAGGAGAAACGCCAAAAAAGAGTGAATCTGGGGTTGGTTTTACTTTCACAGGCGAGCGAGATGACAAACAGTCCCCAATAATCCAGCATTTTACACCGTTAACCTTTACAAGAACCAACAGATGATATCACCCGTTATCTAAAGGAGGGCTAAATTCAACAAGTATTGGCACTGCATCATAATTGAAACCGATCAGGAGAATGTATTTTATATACGTGCCAGTCACAGTGAAAGCTGGATTTCAGTCATTTTGTCTTTTCAACAGAAGATTTGCTCTTCAGAGAGTAAAATAATTCCAGCTGACGAGTGGTTGCAGGGCAGAGTGGCTGCTGGATTAGAAAACCAGACGAATTTCACCAGCGTTTGGCTGCCGGCTCCGTGTTAATTTTCCACCCCTGACTACAACCGTTATATGGAGCAGACACTGAGGAGTTGTCAGTGTTTTAATTTGCATTTGAAATTCATGTGATTGGAATATCAAGCTCTAAGTTATGTTAATGAAGTGCCAGGAGTGCGTGTGCAGATGCAAACCTCAGCTGGTGCTCTCGCAGGTTCGACAAGGCCTCCATCCCGTGGAGATACGAGTAGACAATCTCCAGGTCCTGAGGAACAGAAGAGAAGTGTTGTTAGACGCAGGAGATCAGAGCAAGAGCTTTAAAGCTGCTACAATCAATATCTGTAATATGAACAATGCACAAAATTATGATGCACTCATGTTTTTTGTTTTATAGCCCACAACTGGTACTGTGACTGCTCTGATTCACTCTGATAAACCTCTTTCGAGCCACAGCAATTGGTTTCATTGAAACAAAGCTCTGATAAAACCACTGAACACGACCTGCTCAGAACCAAACAGCAGACTGACAAAATCCGTCAGTACCTGATGAACATAGTGGAGCATTAACCCTCTGTAGAGTGAGATGTTTTGGGTATGTATTTAGGCGACTGCAAAAGTTTCACCATATCAACTCAATCAGGAGATCATATGTTAATGTTGCACCTACGTCTTGTTGCAATGCAAACAAAAGTTGCCAAAAAAATCACTAGATGCATGTAGTAATGTAAGTATATCGTGTTAATGCATGACTTTGTTAAATACTCGATTCAGATTAGTCAGTTACAGCATTCTACGGTTTTACTTCTGAGCAGACTGTTGTCTTCACCTGCAAAATTAACACCTATAGACCAGGAAGAAGCTCAAAATGACCACAAAGAAAACATAAAATGACCACCAAGAGCTGCAAAGCAACTACAAAGAGATTTAAAGTGACTGCAGAGATTAAAAAGGACAGCAAGACACAAAATGATTCACGACTACGTGAAGGGGCAAAACAGTCACGAAGAGACGCAAAATTACAGAGAGACGATTTAACAACTATGAAGGGACGCTAAACAAAATAAGACAAACTAACTGCACAATGTAAGTGTCCCGCTCCTGTGCAGGAGAAGAGGAGGTCATGTGATCTAACCATGGACGCAGTTTTGATACATGCTTAGCTAAAGCAGTAAAATCATATTTAAAACTATTAAATCATCTTTAATCCAATAATTTGTGTCAAATTATTGATTTATTTAGTAAGTACCTAGGCAATAAACGTGATAATGTACAGTGAGCAGGTCATTACTGCGAAATAAACCTCTTAAGGGTAATTCAAGACCCGATTTAAGTCCTACATCACCCTGCCAGGGTTCAAATTGCTGTAATTACCTGCTTGCTGTAGAGATTACTTTTGCTATATATCATGTTTAATGGTATGAAACAAAAAAAGCAGCCAAAACTCAAAATTGTAAGGCAAAAAGCAAAACATATTTGTAGACATACATGAGATGATTAAAAACACCAACAGATTTGCAGTCAGTCAACTATCTTCCTGATCAACTAATCGTTTCAACACTCCGACTCAATCCTGCTGAGCAAACTGTCACCCAAAACGCACTCAAACACAGTCGAGTAATGATTATGTAGTCGCACAGACGCTTAAAATACTGATCATTCATTCTGCCGTGAACAAACTGGCTACTCATACAACAGAAAAGCTTTTTACAAAGACGGTGACATTGATTTGCGCGACGGAGGATTGGATTAGAAAGCAATAAAGCATTGCGGAGGAAAAAATAAAGAAACTACACTGCAACTATAAACTCCCCATTCAATTACTTCATCAAGTGACCCTGTGAGCGACTCTTGGATTGTTTGGCGTGAATCCAAGTCAGAGGTGAAACAAAGTGGCCCTCTCTGGGAGCTGGCAGCCAGTACAGCTACTCCACTGTCTACTGGTGCACACTGGGGCACTCACACTGTGTGTGTGTGTGTGTGTGTGTGTGTGTGTGTGTGTGTGTGTGTGTGTGTGTGTGTGTGTGTGTGTGTTGCGGTGCTGGTTGCAGCGACTGGGATGTCTTTGTCGGTGGTAACTGGAGGTAGATGTGGCGACAGCAGAGTGGAGACACAACAGAGACTCTGTGTTAAGACCCCCGCCAGACACACACAAACACACACAGAATGGCCACCCTGTCTCGGAGTTATGTTTCTGGGAGCAGAAATCATAAGCTCATTGAAAATTTTATAAAATGTTGACCACAAACGCTGAACAACACTGTTTGTGCTGTTTGGTGTCCCAATGTCTGTCAGTTAAAGAGAAAGTGCCACAATCACACCAGTGTTAGAAGCCTCATCGAGATGGATTTAAAGGGACAGTTCACCCCAAAATCAAAAATACATATTTTTCCTCTTACCTTTAGTGCTATTTATCAGGCTAGATTGTTTTGGTGTGTGTTGCTGAGTGCCTGTGATATCGGCTCTTGAGACATTTACCCTCTCTCCTATATAATGGAACTAGATGGCACTCGACTTGTGGTGCTCAAAGCGCCAAAAAAAAAGAAAAGAAAAAAAAACTCAACTGCAATGTTTCTTTTAAGAAATCCTTTCTTTGCACCAAACTACACCTGCCAGCCGAAACTCCAAACGGAGGAAAGCATCTTTTGCTAGCTCACCTAGCAACACTGAGCTAATTCAGAATCAGAATCAGAATTCGGTTTTATTACCAAATACATTTACATATACAAGGAATTTGACTTGGTGGTTTTGGTGCAAAAAAATAACATAAAGGAAGAATAAAATAGAATAAGAGATAAAAATATAGAAGAAATTTAAAAATATAAAATGAAAAAACAGAATATAAAGAACACTAAATGTATGTAGAAAAGGTGCAAAGGTGGAAGTACAGATGTGCAGAAGTTGGTTTTATAGTGCAAATATCTACAGTGTAAATAAATAAGTTCACTAACAGTGTGATTGTAAAGAAATCCAGTCCAGTGTGCGTTAATGTAACGCATAAAAACTTATTAAGCCTAACACTGATGTTAGTTGACTTTACAGTTAAGACAAGGAGGACGCCATTAATCTTTACATCTTGCGCCGTCTCGAGCACGAACCTCTCGTCAATGAGAAGATGCACACTTCCTTCTGTGCAGATAGTTCCTACATGATAATGATCACGACAAGGTCTGTGGATTATCTTCAGTAAGTGGGTCATGGTTTCTGGAAAGAGACATTGCTGTTGAGTTTTTCCAGTGGCTTTTTTTTTGTTTTGAGCTCCACAAGCTGAGCGTCATTTAGTTGAATCATATTTAAGAGAGGGCAGACATGTCTTCAGTCGGTTTCTCCAACACTCTGCAACTCACACCAAAACAATCCAGATTGAGATAGCACAACAGATAAGAAGAATAATATGCATTTTTGATTTTGTGGTGAACTGTCCCTTTAAGCTGACCCAAGAAAACAATCAACAAAAGCAAGTCTGTTACACAGCAAAATCTTGTTTTTCAGTTCAACAACGGCAAAAAATACTAATGCAATATTTGACGTGAGACATCTTCTCATGAAACACTGACAAGTATTAATACAGCATCTAGCATTTATTTGAAAGCTGGCTGGGTCATATTGTTTTTGTAGCAACATCTTCATATCCCACCCTGTAAAGGATGTATGAAACTCAGCCGCACGTGATCTTGGAGTCACAAAATAAACAACATCCTAAAAGCCATTAGGCAAACAAGTACAACACAAAGAAAACACTATCAAAATGCAGTGCCTGTTTGCTCAGGTTTTACGTTGAATTTAAATGCTAAATTCAGAGGTTCCCAAAGTGCAAACCACGTTCAAAAGGTGGAGAAGCAAACTAAAACCACCACCTGTTACAAATAACCATGCAAATCTTATTATCAACAAACATGTGACACATTACTACGCCCTCTGATTCCAAACTGTGTTATGAAACTACATGACTGAGCCTCGGTCCCCTGACGTCAGTATAAATTCTTTTGTAATTTGGGTTTGGCCTTTATAAAGCGGACAGAGAGAAAAACTGTCCTCGGGGCTGCCAGGCCCTGTTACATCACGCAGTGATATCCTCACTAACCAGATCCTTATGTTCAAAGTGTCTGTGGTCAGTGAGACAGCTCAGCACAGGAGCCGTGGTTCAACAGAGACCATGTTCAGACTCACACCGCCACCTACTGGCCCACTGAGGAACTGCAGCATCGAATAACAACATTTTGGATAAATGCCACAGAGCAAGGACAACTGATGACATGACACATTTCTACTTAACTTCAAATGCAAATTGAAAATGTCAAATTTAATAACAGAAGGCAGAAAAATAGATGCAAACTCACAGGGCAGCGAGGAAATACCTAAATAGGGGGGAAAAAAATCATCATTTAGGTTCTTAAATGATAGTATTTGTGCAGGGGTGAATGTTGATTAATCACTTATTTAACAGACAGAAAAGTAAGCAGACACTATTTTAATATTAATTAATAATCAAACATATTTTAAAGGGGGGAATAGGGCCCAAACTGTGAATATATCCTGACTTTTTTTGGACAAACCAGGAACTTTGAAGGCATCAATGTCAAGAAAATGATTTGTTGAATAATTAGGAATATTACTGCCACATGAATCGATAATTCATTGAGTAGAGAGGGCCTGCTTTACAAGTCTTTTTGAATCTTACAAACTTTGTCAAACCGGTGACATTACTTCTCCCATTAAGGAGTCTTAAAATATTATAGCTCCACTGCCAAATCTGAAAACAATTTGGGTATTTTAACTTACTTTTGGCTTCAAAAAATCTCACACAGACTTCAAAAACCTACAACTTAATGTGTGACTGAAAGGACACAACATCAAAAGCATAAATACATAATGTGTGCATAAAATGTGGCTACTGGTCAGTCCACGGAGAGGAGACAATGGAGGGAGACAGACTTTGACTGTGACAGAAAGACATTTCTTTCCTCAGCAGCAAGTATTTAATAATCCAGTCAGAAGGTCACCACTGGGTGGCAGTGCTGCAGGTTTCTTTCTCCCTCTTCCACAGTGACATCACGCTGAATAAAACAGCGCCACTCAAACAGCAGCCTCACAGGGAGAAATATGCAAAACCATCAATTGTGGCTTCAGTCTCAAATATTTCTTATTGACTGTATGGAAAGAATGTAAAGGACCCCATCTTTTCCGCTCCCTGGGCCCTACATTTTCCGGTCTGATTTTCTTTTCTCTTTTTCTTTCTGGCCTCCTTTTAGACGCAGCCAAACACAATCACCACAAAGTGCACAAGCAGAGGATACATGACGATTTTAAGATACAGAGCAGATCTTCAAAACAAAACCTTCACTCTGTCACTGAAGGCTTTCTTTCATGTGATTTGTTAAGCATTCAAAAAACAAAAGCCCTTACATGGCCTTGAATTATTCTCGCAGCTGATTTTCATGCTTTTGCCTCTTCGTAGAGATCAAAAGCAGCGGGTGTTTGATCTACGCTTTCAACATCACTTAGGTGATGCCTGCTTCGCGTTCATTCACAACAGAACAGAAACAGGAGGGAGATCAGACCATGAGTAGTGGGTAGCTGAAACTAGGACATGCTGATGAGGGCTGCATCCAGCCAGAATTATGCTCATTGTGCGTGCTGAATAAAGACAATGACGCTTGTTCATTTTATCATTTTTTTTAAACTGTTGGCTTCTGGTTGGTAGCTCAAACTCACAGGCTACACCAGTAACACCATCTAATCCCCGCTCCTTCCTTCTCCAAACTAATCCGTCCAGGAACACAGGTGGCCCCCACTGACGGGAAAACAAGATGCCACTCTTGATAAAACCTTGTGGACTCTTCAAAACTATTTGTGCAAAACTACGAATGACATTCCTCACATACCACTCACATATTGTCACTGAGCTTCTTTGTAAACTTCCCCAGTTATTTCCTCGATGCAGTACACTATATCCTCGCTTTGCACCTTGGGTTTGTGAGACAGATGGTAGCAGTGCAATGCAGCCAAACAAGTGGAGGCATTTCCTCCCCTGGATACAAATTAAAACAAAAGCAGGCTTTGTCTTCCCCCGTTTGGGGCCCCGAAAACACACACAGACTAAGACGTCCTCCATTTTCCACCCATTATGTCGGGCCCCGGAGGGAGAGGGTGCAGCGTTGGGTGGGTGCCAGCCTGTTGAGTGGCGAAGCATTCAAGTGGGCAAAGAAAGGTCAAGGAAGTTGTGATGTTTTTCCTGCTTTGTGTTCATTGAGACTTACAAGAAAACAGAAGGCTGCGGTCAAAACAAATATAGCTTCACACGAAACGACATTCGCGTAAAAGAACAGATTAGTGACATGAAATGATGAAAAAGAATGTAGTCTGTTTTGCTGCATACCAACTTTTTGACATAAACAGTGCCGTGAGGAATTTCTTGAAGAATTTTAAATATTCTGAACTGTGCATGATGATGCTAATGCTATGCTTTATCTTTGCATGCATCTGTATATATATATATATATTCAAATATATTCAAATATATTCACAATTATTTTCTCAATTACTCAATTCACAAATCCTCTGCAGCCATGGAAATGTCTTCGGTTTGTTTCATCTGACTAATAATCTAAAAGCTTCAGATTCAGCATTCAATTTATTGTTATATATGAAAAAGAAAAACAACAAATTATCACATTTGAGAGGTTGAAACCAGTGAGTGTTTGCAGAGGTGTTGACTTGTGTCATGTGACTTGGACTCGAGTCTTTGATGACTTGAAAGACAACATGGCAAAATTACTTAATAAAAAAAATAATTTTCTGTCTATAGGTTATCAACTAATCAACCAGTTGTTTCATCTTTAAGTTGAAATTAAGTAGTTTTGTTGCATCTGACAGCCTCTTACTAAATATTAGAAATTTGTGCAAATCGATGGATCGATCGATCTTTATATACTTATAGTTCAACCGACTGTCATAAACTGAAACAAATTCAGTTTACAATAAAATATATGGGGGAAAGTTGCATTTTTTACATTAACACTTGCATTTTTCTGCATAAATTGATTAAAATGAATTATTAATTATCCAGCTTGTTGGTGATGCTGTATTTTCAGCATTTGTTTCAATTAATTCAACAGCCCCGAGTCACCTTAAACTGCGGTGAAGAGGCACCTCAGCCTTTCTTATCTCTTAACACCGCAGTGTCTGTTTGCCAGATAGAGAGCTTTGCTCTGTTCAGGCCCTTTCACTGTGGCACAAATGGTCAATCCATTTATTCATTTGGCCCTGCCTGAGTGCAGATAGCAGACCTCTGCATGCATCTATCACCCCACTGTAGACAAACATCAAAGAAAGGGGCTGCGGCCTCTCGAAAACAATGGGGACGCTGTGGGAGAAATAAACAAAAGAGTCTCAGGTAGGGACATGAAGGACGTTACTGATGACCTCAGCTGCCTCAGTATCTGATGGATGATCAGATGGCAATATTTCAACACATCCGCAGGTCTGCTTTGAATCAACAATCACCTGCTCTTTAATTCAGCAGCTATAAATTTACCTGTCAGCTGTCGTAAACTCCTGTAAATGTATCAGCACAGAGTTTTAGAGCAGTAACTCAAACGGTAGAAAGACTGATGCGTAAATGTGTGTCAGGGGACTGATGCAGCATGCGCTTATGTTTTTATATCGTGTAAGAACGACGAGCGATTAAGTGTTATAACCCTATAAAACCAGACACAGGTTGGCTGTTTCAGTGGAGCGCTGCCCTCAGTGAGTCATCCAGCAGAGTAAATCAATGATTGTGTCTCCTTTGTCAACGACATTAACATTTCCAGCCGTCTGCACATGTGCACGCAAGCCTGGCGCTTATCTGACTACTGTCGAGGAAATCCTTCTGTCAGTTACTGTGCATGTTTGTTCACTTCTGGCCAAGCTGCAAAACAATTTCCCCTGAAAAATCTACAGTAAGTGGAGGTGTTTGTAGTCTCTATCGGTGATAAAGGGGTCCTTGTTCTGTGGACAATTACTTAAATGCACAGGAGTTAACAGCACACGATACTGCTTAACAAGAGAACATGATTCATTATTAGTACGAATCTGGTCTCCACCTCTTCTCCGCTCTTGTGTCTATCAGAGCTTTTTAAGTATGTTGATTCTGCCTATCTGATTCCTTATCATTTCTCTTACTGATAAAAATTTCTGTGGGCCTACACAAGTTTTCAGCTTCATTATAAAATAGAATATTTGGACTAGGGGTCAACAGATTATCAGTCTGGCAGATTATTAGGGCCAATATTTGGCATTTTGCCGATTCTCTGTATCAGCATTTTATTTTAATGGTCGCCGATAAAATAAATTGATTAAAAAGTGCAAAGAAATTGTTACCTTAGGGCTTTTTTTTAATGTATTCTTTTTTTTTTTTTAAATTTTGGGATACTGATGTTCTCCTGCTTCTTCTTCTACGTCTGGTCAGATATTGATGTTTTTGCTGTGAGCTTGAAGCTTCTGGTCAAACTCAGATGTTGGCAGTTAGCAGAAAGTTTAATTGATTTATTCCCTGTGAGTGAGAAACACTCTAACAACACTTAATTTCATACATTAATGATATTTGCAAGTAACACTGCCACTTCATGGTCACAAAATGCGACTAAATGGTCGAGTTGTGGAGCTCTGTAGATACAAAAACACACACCTCGCCGGCTCATCAAGGAAAATCGATACGTCGCCAAACCCTACTTTGGCTACAATGGACAATTAATTTCATTATCTATTCATCTTTTTTTTGGATGAGCCTATAAAACGTCCAAGAGAAGTTAAAAATGTCCATGATGAAACATTTTCCTCCCCAAACACTTGAAACAAAAGTCTGTTTGCCAACTCTTGTACTATTCGTATTAAGCCAACGGAGAGATGAACAGAGAGAGTGAGCGGGTGGCCTCCTGCTGCGAGGCATACGCACTTCTGTCAAGAGCTTGTCTGAATGAGTTTTCACACTGAGTAACATCTCACTGGTGAATTGTGAAATTCAACAAATTGTGATGCTTCCTTCTGTCTGCAGAGGCCTGTGCTCTGACGTTTGTTGGTTCAACTATAAAAAACTATATAAAATAAAGTTATATATATATATATAAAAAAAACAACCCATAAAATATTACTTTTCTTGCTCTGTAACTAAACCAGAACAGGCCAGTGGGACGGGGAAGTGCTGATAAAGAGCACAAAACTTCAGAAAAATCCTGACTTGTGATAAAATAATTAAAATGTCAAATTAAAAATGCAGTATTGTCTGCTGCAGTTTGCAAGAAGCTGCATTCAGGACAACAAGCTTTCTCACAGCCGGCTCATTACACCATCCTTGTCTAAGATGCTTACGACCTTGATCCCTGGCAGCCAGAGTGGGAATGGCCGTTCTAATCACGGCACTTTGTACGAGGAGGATTTGTTGTCGTTCTGTTTCAGAAAATAGCTGCGAAAAGCACAAATTAATCCCCCGCGACTTGGGAGCGAGGACGACCTAGTTTTCATAACAATTGCTCACTTGTCATGGCGGGGCGGAGCTTTTCACTCCATACCTTCACCCTCTGAACTTTACTGCGGCCGCTTCAAGGTGGAATCGAACAATGAGGACGTGGTATGCAAAAAAAAAGCTCATTAGGCTGACATAACCACGACTAAAGAAATACCAAAATGATTTCACTTTGAATGTGCGGACGTGTGGATTTTCTGTTTAACTCTCATTCAGCAAAAAAGGAGATTCTATTGCCAAAAAGTTCATATTAAAGCAAACTGCAACACATTTCCATTTTAATGTGGCTTATAATTAGTAAAAATATTTATTCATTAACTCGGCCATTCATTCTTTTTTTCCCAGCCCCACACCACGACACCATCCAGAACATTCCCTTTTGAAGTTTTGACCTTTTCCAGGTTTGCCTGTCTACGCCAGCGACCCCTCATTCAGTGATGCGTCGGTATTCCTGGATTCTGTTACCGTGACAGCGGAGGGGCCGTCTTGTGTGTCAGGACGGGGTGAGGCTTGCATTCCTCAGATGACACTGCCTAGATAATGTCTCAGTGTCCACACCAACAGACACACACACACGAGGCCTAAAGGGGCCATCTCCGCCGTGCCTCGCGCCCCCTGCTGCTCTCTAACCTATGGGAGGTACTATATGGCATACCGAGTGAAGGAGCCATCTGGGTCGACTATCAGGACCATGCATGCACCTGGGGGCCTGCTGGGACACTACCAGTCTTTAAAAAGATACCAATGCTGCAAATATTTTCACCACAAACTTATCTATAAAATACCTGTAAAAAACCCAAAACATACTTTCAAAACCCATATTTATTCTGTTTCCTATCACATAAGACAAAGAGTAGAAATTGCTTTTAATTACATTTAGGAATTGATTATCAAAATAGTAAATAACTGTCTGTTGATTGGATGATGAATAGAGCTGCTTTTCTTTATTTTTTTATATATATAATTAGTGATATAAGTGAGTGTTAGACAATCACCAGGTGTTTACAGGGGTTACTGTTTATTTATTTGGTTAATATTCATATTTATTTTATTTACATTATTTTTTATTTTCCTATCCTTTTATGTCCAAGTGACCAATGGGAACAACCATTGTTGAAACATGTCCAAATTTTCTCATTACCAGCCTCTCAGCTGTGAGAATTTTAAGGGTTTTTTTCTGTAAATTTGAATTATTAAAACAACAACAACAAAGATGTCACCTTGGGATTTGGAAAATTGCTATGGTCACTTTTTTTCTGACATTTTAAAGGTCAAAAGATTAAATCAAAAGATGACACCATGAGAAATATAATTGTTGGTTTCAGCTATAATTTACCTGACAGGACATCAAAGCAAGCTGTCCTTTGTGTTTTACTGGGTTCATTAGTTAAACTGCTAAATGTCATTTCCATTAAAAAAAACAAAACAATAAAACACAATTGCACCAAAAGTCCCTCTGTTCATTTTCTAGATTCTCCACATTGGTCTTTAATGCGGCTTTGCATAAAATGAAATGTCAGTCTCATCCACGTCTGGCTGTCTGATAACGAGCATATGGCGGCATCACAGACTGAATAACAATTTAAAGTGAGTGTTGGGGCATAATGAAGTGGACGGAGCTGCTGCAGGAGGAGGTAAACAGCCTGTAGTCGTGTAACGAGGTAAACAGACCGCTGGGAGTCAGACAGCCAGTGCTGAAGGTTGGAAGGTCATGTTGCCTACGGTGCAGTATCTGCTAATGGCAATATATTGCATTATATTGTCTGTTCAGCACAAATGCCGCAGCGTGTCTGTATCAGCGTGCCAAGTGGGACTGAGGAGGACCGCTCCCCCTGAAGCAGACGAAACAGCAGCGACGGCAGTTTACTCCAAATGTGCACAACATTCATCATGCACCTCGGGGCCGGCAGTGTGACGTTCCACTGGGTGCCACCGTGTGCATGTCTGTCTCTGTTTGTGTTAATATGTGTGTGTGCATTCCCCTTGCCTTTGTTTGTACATTCCCTGTGTTAACAGGGTGGCCCAGCAGCTGTCCTTGAATCTCTATTGACAGAGAGTGTGGGATCTGCTGGGTATTTTTATCCATTAGCCTGTGTGAGAGAGCAGGTGGAGGCTTTGTGGGCTACAACAAGGTCACACGGTGACGAGCGCCGCCACACCGCTATCTGTGGCTGCTCTGGTGAAAAAACTGCGAGGTCTGAGCGACCGTTTTACAAAGACACAGCATGTGATGATAGCAAAAGGCTTCACTGGCGCATTTCTCAAACACTACATTCATTCAGTGAGGGAAAAAAAATTGAGCTGAAGTTTCAAAAGACCTAAAAAGAATATAAAAGTATCCACATAGTGTCATCCAGCCTGCAACTATGCCACTCACTGCAGTTTACCAAAGATTTCTATATAGTTTTAACATGAAAAGAGCATAAAGTAACACAATACTAAAAAGGAATGATACAAGCGGGTCTAACTGCAACAAAAATATACAGGCTTTAACTTGTAGACCTCTACAGAGTCTCACAAAATCCCTTTGATTAAATGTTTACACTGATGTTGCTAATATGCAACTTTCATTAGTTAGGATTTATAATGCTACAGAGATCTTTGCTCTATGTAAAATGCAAGAATGTCTGAAATTTTCTAACATATAGTGCTGCACAACTTGGTGTGATCCAAGACACTCCTGCAACATGCTAATAGTTTTCTTTCTTTTTTTCCAGACACATACTTACACTAACACTAGTTGTGAATTGTATTGAAGCGATAATACCATATTCCATTAGTAAATTTTTTTTTTAGAGAGGGAATGGAGGAGGGGATGAACAGACGTTTGAGGGAATGAAAGGGAAGAAAAAAATGGATTTTGTTCTTTAAATCCTTTCGGTTATAAGAAAAAAGACCTATTTTTTCTTCAAATGTGATGTAAGCTACATTTTTGAATGTGGTGTATGTTATGAAGACATTCAATCCATCTATCTTTTTTGTAATCAAAGTTTACTTGTACTTTTACTTTCAATACTTAAGTACTTTTAATATTATAAAATTACATTTTATATTTAAATAAAGTAAATATCATATAATTTAAGACTTTTTTAACCTCCTTTATCTAGTTCCTAATTCTATTTCTCATTATGCGAAGAGTACATTTATTAGTGCAATACATTTTCCATTTTTGCAATATTATTTTTTAATGCGTATACCAATGTTTTTTTGCACTTGAATGTATGTATGAGTATATAGTATGTGTTTACTGAGGATGACTGCACCTATAGGTGAAGCATTTTTAATCTTGTTATACGCTGTAAAGTGACAATTAAGTTTCTCTATTCTTTAAGTAATATTCTAAGAGGTGAATTTAACTTCAATTTAAGTATTTTTCTGGTAAGATATCTGTACTTTTACTCAAGTATGACTTTCAGGTACTAGAAATGAAAAAGAACACAAATGTCCTTCATGTTTTGACACCAGGACTACATTAAAACCACGTGCTACCTGAATGAAGTTGGCACATACTACACAAAGCTAATTAGCAGTCTTATTAACATTAAGCACTTGGTGTTAACTCAACAGGCTAAGCTAGCAGAGCACATGGCTTTCCTCCTCTCTGCCTGAGATGCTGAATTACGTGCACAACAATCACGCTTCCACTGCCACCTGTTTGCTTTTCGAAAAAGACGGGACCCTTCTTTGTCTGCAGGAAAATGTTTTAATACATCAAGCCATCCTCCACTTTCACTTCCCCAGCAGCTGGATGGACCTCACTGGGCAGAATTACTCCTCTGAGTGTTGGTGGGTGGCTGAAGTGGCCGGGTGTGCGGAACAACTTTGCAGTCACAGACAAAATTTAAAAGCACTTGGGAGCTGCTGTTTATTTCCCACCGTGGCCAGGCAGCTGGTGGACATGGTGACTGGCTGGAACAGGACTCGGGGAGGCATGTGAATGAGCTTAACAGCACCTACTTCAGCCGCCTGCCAGTATAAAGCCCTCAAGAACCAGAATGGGCTCGGTCTCTTGAGGCATGCAAATTAGATGCATGCTAGACTGCACAAGTAGCAGCAGATAACGAGTTTTATTACAAGTATTTTGCAAGAACTGTGCATCAGTTCAAGAGGATGTTATTTAAAGACTGAAAGTCTGCATGCACATTTGTCGTTGCATGGCAAAATGATTCCTAAGAGTAAACTGACCTCTCAAACTTATCTGCTTTGATCAGTGCTGCAGCCAGCTGACACAGATGTTGGTTTGGAAGTGTCTTCGGCTCAGCACTTCAAAAAATAGAATTGTGCAACCAAACCTCAGGCAGCCTCTTCTAAAGATAAAGATCATGTTATATAAAGAGTCAGCTTGAGTACCATCGGGGCATGTCAAAATATATCTTACAGTGTTAGGAATGCGTTGAGAATAATTTATTGCTGCAGCTTGCTATCTCACTCTGATGGCATGATAGCAAGCCTGCACACGCTATAAAGACCCAACCACATCAGGTGAGAAAATAACGTTTCATTTCATACTTGCTCTAAATTATTGAGCAAAACATCCAGAGAAAACTGCTGTTATATTATAAACATTTGAGTTTTGCAGCAAATATGAACTATTGCTTATCTGGAGATGCAGTTATCACAGTGAATATGTTACAGAAGAGTTGAATTTAACATTTTCCAATAAGCCTTTGACGCCTTAAAAATTAAACACAAAAATCATAATGATCCAAATTATTTTTAGATGTAGAGACATGAACAAAACATTCATTGACACTCTAAAAGCTATTTGAACTATGCACATTATTTCACTTTTGAGATATTCGGCAAAGGCATTGTGATAGATTATTCATACATTCCTCTGGAGCCGCTGCGCATATTCTTGTGGTTTTGCACCACAGGTTAGGTAGTACAATGACGTCATTACGAGCTCACAAGAAAATGAAAAGGAAGACATCAGCCTTAGCGTTCTGCTGCAAGAAGAATGAATATTCTAGCTAATATGTTTTTTTTTTTCAAATTTAGATCAATACATATATTCCAAGGTCATTATGGTGAAATACTGGTGTTATTGTAGTGAAACACCACATTTGTACTGCGCATAATGTAAGGTAATGTCATGACATGATGACAGGGAAGACAGAAGACTTAGCTTTCTGCTGCAAAAAGAACGAATGTTCTATTTATTATGGTTTTTATTTTAGATCTATTTAAACACCATCATGAGCACGACAACCTCCGGCGGCTGATCTGCAAGATGTCTTGTTTTTTAAAGGGTTAATGAGACCCCATGTATGGTATTTAAAAATAATTTACAAAATGTAATTACTGATATGCCTTGACCAACACGTGACATACATTTTTCTCTCAAATATGATGTAATGAAATGTGGAGCAGCTTTTCTATTTCCACAGAATACCAAAAATACTGGAGTGAACATTCTGTACCTGAGAAGTGTTGTTGCTCCAAGAAAGGAAATAATTTATGAGGAGAATGAGGAAGGAGCTTTTGTTCAGCATTAAGGAAGAGCTGCATTGTTCGCAACACAAGTCCAGCACATTTTATTAATTCACTTAACAATATCGATGTGATTTATACAAAGTATACTGCACAAAGGGTGATTTCTTGCTTTGAGCACGTGCACTGGAAACTAATTTAGAATCTGCAGTATATTCTGTAAGGACACAAAGCTGCACCATCGTCCTTGAGGGCAAAATGTTGCTCTATGAGTGAGAATGAACTTTCCTGCATCCGCTTGGTGCCATTTTAGTATCATCCACATGGCATTAGTCAGTCCACAGTGATACAGGATCTCACAGCGATCTAATTAGCACTGAATCATACTTGCTGACTCGGTCACACCCCATAATATCTGAATTTTGTCACACAGGAGAAGAAGTCAGAGCTATCAACAGTGTAACAGGAATAAAAAAAAGATCTGGGATTAGACTCCGAAAGCGCGTTACGTAGAAGTTTAACATCTGCTCAGATACAAACTGATGTTGAACATGTAGTACTTTTAATTGTCCGCATCAGAAATAATCTGTTATGCCAATGATTAACATTTACAATCAGCACTGTTATTTCACAAACCAAAGCACTTTCTTCTAGCTCTGATTTTGGTCTCCACCAACTCCCAGGGGAAGCATCAGGCTTTTTAGTTGCTAAATGCTCAAGCACGCTCACCAGCTAGCTACCAACTGTGTCTGTCTGCTGTTTGGTGCTGAGCAGGTCTCATGTACAATGACTTTTTAGGGCTTTTTCACTGAGAATAAGCGCCTGCTGCGGCTTAAAAACAATGCTGTGAGAGCAGAGAGCTGAGTGGTGAACGAGAAAATTGAAGCTGCAGTCCAGACAGCCAAAAAATAAGCTGTATAACTATAAAAGTGCCATCACTCGAACACCCCTCCTACTTCAGGTCTGTGTGTGTGTGTGTGTGTGTGTGTGTGTGTGTGTGTGTGTGTGTGTATGTGTGGTTTTCCGGCCTATGTATTTAAAATTACAAGGAGTGAAAAACTGTAATTTCCCTCCAGGGATTAATAAAGTAATTCTTCTTGAGCGGTGTCTTCTTAAGTCAAGGGGAGCTGCAGATTTAAGTGATAATTCTTTGTACGTCATATGAGCGACCTCATTGTTTTCATATATGCTTTAACTGTCCACATGGAAAGAGTCAACAATGTATGTCAAATTTTAGGCTCTATCTTGAGGAAATCCTGAGTTTGGATGTTCAGCTACTGAGTTTCTCCTTTTGACATTTCCGTCTCTGCATCACCAAAAATCTATACATAATGTAAGATGTATTTTCAGCTTTAGCACAGCCTGTCCTTGGGTTTGATAACAGTGATATCTTTCATCCATCTGGGCCGACCACAAGTCATGATTTCACAGCAAAACCAGGACCATTATTTATCACTGATGCCGTCTCAATAAAAGCAAACAGCCTCCAGTGTGCAGCCTCTTGACACAGTGTGTGACCACACAGTGTTGCACCATGACAACCGCTGCTCTCACCACAGTCCCATTCAGAGTCAACCACTGTGCCCAACTATAAACACAGCCTCAGCACACATCCACTACAGTAGGTCTGCACAATTAATAAGCATAAATCCTGTGCTGGAATCTCAGTTCATTGTGAAATTATGTCATTTCCAAAGACCACACATGCTGTAAAGGTATGTGCTTTCCGGTGATATTTCGAGCCACAAGTGTCACTAAGCAGTCTGATAGAAAATTAATCTGATCCACTACCTTCACAATTCCTCTTTTTTGTCCTTTTTTACCTCTAATTTTTATTTATTTATTCATTTATTTTATTTTTAGTTTTCATAGGTAGGAAGTTTTTTTCAATTTATCTTTTAATTAATATATATATTTTTGTATTTTTCTCTCCTTTTTTTAAAAAATAGATTTTACTCAATTTTATCCTATACATTACGACTATTATTATACTTTATTATTATGTTTGTTTGTGTATATGTGTATAGAGGTTTGCATGTGTTGTACAAAATTATAATAAAACAAAAACTGTTTCCAAAAAAATATAATAAAATCTATCTTCAATTGTTTTGGTTATCAATCATATGTTAAGGTAAAAAAAAAAACATTTGTTATTTCCAGATTCTCAAATGTTTCCTTGTCATTAAATTAAATTTTAAATTTTAAATTTTAAATTTTTTGGGAATTTTTGACAGGAATCTTTTAACATTTCATGATGTTTTATAAACCACATGATTAATCTAAAAAATAATCGATCAATACTGAAAATAATTGTTAGCTGAAGCCCTGCTGGACTGTATGTCATCTTTCGAAAAAATAATTACAAACTTCAACTTAAACAAACTGTTGAATTTTGGAGCATCAGCAATATTAATTTTGTTTATTTTAAATAACTGACTTTTCCAAATCGATTATTAAAAAAGATGACATAAAAACTTGAGTCTCGATATTTTTCTTACAGCGGAGAATAATTCTCATGATATCTTGGGTAAACCCACCACACTTATTTAAGTCACAAAAACACAGCCTTAACCACAACAATGGCTCAATGTGGATTCAACGGTGGACTCTGACCAATACAGCACACAAAGAGATCTCTCAGCTCTGTCACTGAACCTCATCGTAGCAGGTCCACGCCCGGGAACAAAGCCAACTGTCCGACCAAATGAAACCCGCTCCATCTCGCTCAAACAAAGGCCTCAAAGAGGTGCAGTGCAATCATCACAACGTTACGCAACATCATATAAAGATCAATTCATGGGGCTCAAAGCGAAAACAAGGAGAAAAGGGTGGGGTGGGACAAAATGGGATGTGGACGTGCTTTAATCTTCCTGGAGCAAATGGCCTGCTTGGTGGCCTAAATGATCCAAAAATGTTGGTTCCAGCTTCCCCTCCTTTCTCCTGTCCAATTAAGCTGACACAAATAGAAGCTAAAGGCTGGAGGAGGGCTGCTAATGAAATCCCCCAGAGCTCCACAATGGGAGAAAAATAACACTGATTCCCAAATCTATCTGGGTTCAACACTTTGCATCCGTTTTGGTCTGCTCTTTCAACTGCACAGACATCAATCCCATTGAAATATTTATGGAATTCAATAATCAATCTTTTAAATCTCGGCTGCTTTCTCCGATGGTCCTCTGCATAAAGTAATTCCAGCATTACAATGCTACCCTGGCTGGTGGTTGCTAGGGAACAACCGGAGAAACTCTTTCAATACGAGAGCGGCTCTCACACAAGCCAGATTTCTCTTTTAGGGCCTCAAGGCCACAAACGCTCCCTGGTCATCAGAGGGACACTGGAGTTTGCTTGTTGGGAGGAAAGCTTGTGTAAAATCTTCTGTACTGTTGTTTAGAAGTATGTCGGGTCAATGTTGTTGTGAAAGCATAAAGGGATGTTTTTGTATGTGGCACTTTAAAAAACCAAAAAACCAAAAGGACGCCGGAATACACCAGTTTTACAACTGGTGCATCCCATAGAATTATTATACCAATACACCAGAGTCCAGGTGTGCGTATGCCCTAAAACTTGCGTACGCCTTTTTTCACACATTACCTGATATTTATGAAGGAATACTGTAGGGTGACAATATGCGCAGCTCACGCATTCTTCAGACCAGGCGTACACATAGTTTCAGCTGAAATAGATGTGAATAATACAAACATACCCATTACATAGCAAGTTAGAGATATAGCCTTATGATAAAACATTATTTTTAGGTTGTTTGCCAATTTCATTTATGTTTTTTTTGTGCAGGCTGTAAAGCATTCTGTAAAATGTCAAGGGCACACTGACAAACTTACTATTGATAATTATGTACAATGAATCATTCTTTTAATTTACATTTGAGCAATCACATCCTTGTTAATGATCTTTAATTTGGTCCTAAATTGTGGCCCATGGAGTCACTTATGAAGGAATCATTTACTATCCCTTCAAAATGTAATAATCATAATGATTAAGATTTTACCGCGATGATGATGGTTTGCAGAAACTTGTGATCAATGCACGCTACAAATATCTATAGCCATGCGTGATGGCAGCTGCTGTGGCAAAGTTGGAAACCTCTCTAATGCAACAGTCAGTGAAATGTCACTCTTTGTTGTTCTCCTCATTGACAGGTCTAATAACTGGTGGAGGGGCACAACTGCCAAAATGCAATTTTATGGCAAAGTGTGGGTGTGGAAATGAAACCCGTGCATGTGCGCCTCACTCCACAATGACTGAGATTTATCAAACAGAAACAAACATGCATGCAGCTTTAGAAATCTGCCGAAAAGAATGAGTGCACACATTTCTGTCTGTACATAGACACAGCTTTAGTCTTGAATCTTTCTCTTTATCAAATCTTTTTAATAATTTTACACCAGTACTATGAACTATAGACAATGACATATCTAAGAGTTGAACGCATCCAGCCTGTGGAAATCTATTTTTTTATGCACAAGAAAAGGGTGTAGACATCTTCAATCAAAAAAATAAAAATAAAAATTACCCAAAAATGCCAATATGTCCTTTATAAAATAGAGTCCGACTGCATAACACATGCAATAAGTACCATCTGGTACAAAAAACACAATACTGCCAGATTTAACAGACAAGAAATACTGCGGCTCAAAACAAATCTAAATCTCTTAGAGACACCATTTGTCCCATGACAACATATTCATGCATTATACTAAATATAAACGTATTACATAAATATGACTTACTGGTTTAAATTCCTCAATCTGGTGCACTACATTTCTAAATGAGTTTTAAACTCAGCCTTGGCAGTGCCAGTGGTCTCATGTTTGGAGTGTTTCCAGAGGGTCTCTGAGCTGCAGGACTATCGGCACATGAACAGCATGTTCCCTCTGCGCTGGGAGCCAGCCAGCGGCGCTGCCTTTGTTAGTATTGAGACAACATTGTCATCTATGCTCTTTCATGGTTTGCCATCACAATGGAGCGGGGTCTAGCGCCTGCTCGTGTTAGGTGCGACTCCTCACCTTTTTATCTCAAAGGCTGTGATTGTCACACTGTAACCCTCCCTCTAAAAAGGAGACAATGCGGTGTTGTTTTCATCAGCAAGTGACAAAAAACACTTTGGTTAATGAGCTGATGATGTATCTGGTGAGCTGCCAGTAAAGGTCACAGCAGCTACAAAGAGATGGCAGTGCTGCGAGAGCCACTTAAGCATATAAAGACAAACGCCTCCTACGTGAAAGTCATGTGTAATAACTCTAAGTACAACCTCCAACCGTACATTAATGTCTGTTGGGAGGAAACTGTGGTTCCTCTCAGGATCTGGGACATGCACTGCCCAGTGACTGATCATAGTTCTGTTGTGTTTAGCATCTGCACCACATTGTTGCGCTGGGGCTCGCCTCGTCTTGAATGGAAGTTTCCTGTTTACAGAGCTGCCTTATGATCCCACCCAAGGCCTTTCACTTCACTCCGACTAAAATAGGCCTCAGCTCCAGACGGACGGGGATTTCAGGCTATATCCTGAGGATGTTTTACAAAAGGAACATGGCGAACCATTGTGATCTTTAAGGGACTTGTCACAAGTTAAGGTTTGCCCTTTTCTTGGCACAGATTAAGCTGGTCAAAGGAAAAATACTGCAGATGTTTTTTTTCACTCCCTTTTATTCCACTTAATTTGTTATTAGCTATTTGACTTTGAATTTAAATAAACACTATTGCATGTTTATTTTGATTTTTTTCAGATTAGAGATATCAGTTTTAGCTATTAAGATAAGAAAACCCTTTATTAGTCCCAAAACAGGGAAATTTGTATTGTTACAGCAGCAAAGGGATATAAAATATATAATATAAATAGTAAAAAACAAGACACAAAACTAGAAATAGAAAAAGAAATTGGGAAAAAAGGAAGAGCAAGAAGAACAGCATAAATAGTCAAAAAGATGCAAAACTCAACAGTAAAATATATATATACACCAACTGCACATGGAAAATAATTGCACATTATGATAAATTGTACATTAATTTTGCTCTGATAGCCTGACGCCCATTAACCAATAACTAACTGGTTCATTTTTAAGAAAAAAAAAGCAAATTGATGTTATGTGCAAGAGGCCTTTCCCTTTAGTTTGGCACCCCACTGACTTAGTGATTTTTAGCGCTGCATTTGAAAGTGCTATCCATTCAAAGGTGGTGAAATTTCAGTGTTTTGTGTTGTAAATGTCTCGCATTTTATTTTGTTTTCTATTGGCTTTGCTGACAGACAGCTGGCTGGCCACTTATTTAAAGACTCCTGCTGTTAACGTCACCCGGAAACTGGGACTGCTGAATCATGATAGCCACCCTCTGGCTATCAACCCCATGATCGCCCCAGTGACTGAGAGGATTCATTTTGAGGTGCAAAACTCCTTTAGCATTGTTAATTATATTACCACCATTAGCCATTCTGGCACTGCTAATGATGCTAACAGAGCTAACAGTGATAACATAATAAAGCCCAAAACTGAGCTGCTTACTCACCGGAGCGACCTGGGGGCAGACCAGAGGGTCGGCACAATGTTTCCACAACGCCGTTGCATAGGGATAGCATGACTATAGGTAATCGCCAAATGAACAGCGTCAGTAGCTTGCTCCCACCAGACCCAGTTGGTGCACAGTACAGTAAACTGGAGAGTAGCAAAATTAACCAACAGACTGATACAAGAAACCAGTCAGAAATGCTCCTGGCAGTTAACCACTTAACCGATTAACAGTTGAGTGTTGACATCCCTAATTTAAAAAACTGAACCATGATTGCAAAGCTGAAAAGAAGGGCTCTTTTGTTTGGCCCATTAAATTTGTTTTCAATAAAGGCCAATGTCAAGTCTTAGACAAAACCTTAATCTTTAATTCTCTAACCTATGAAATGATTCAGTAAATTATCTCTCTCTCTGCTTGTCTCTGGTTCTGTTATTGCAATTATTGACCTTTTTATACACTCTTCTCTTGTGATAGATCTCTTAATTGAATTCTTATGGAAAGGGCAAATATGTGATCCATTTGATATACAACAAACTGAATTTACTTCATATAATGTTATATAAAATTAAGATAGATGTTGTAACTCATGGTTTATTGGGTTATAATGCAAGTCTTTGTTTAAGTGTTCTTGGCATGAGTACAACTGCAGTTGGTACAGTTTAGCTAAAACAGCTATTCCCAGTGCGGCGACAAAATAATTGGTGTGATTTTAACTGTTTTTGACAAGCAGAAGCTGGTAGTAACAGGGAGTCATTGTGTTGGGTCCGCACCACACTTGCTGATGGATTCAAAGCACCCGAGCCTAAAAGGAAGCATGCATGAATGGCCTGCATCTTTCCCTCCAATTATAATGAGATACAGTCTGCATTTAGCCCAATAATAACGCAGCCACAGGCAGTCCGACCTACACAGGTGGGCAGTGCAACAAAGGCATCGCATGACAAAGCTGTCCCAATCAGAGTCACATATTTCATGTGACTTAGAGGACCAACATAACAGCAAGTACTTACAATGCAAAGTTAAATATACTCTGGAACATGGCACAATGGACATGGTTGTATAAAGTCGTCTTTTCAAAGGACATCTATTTAGTCAAATGACTGAGTCACAAAGCCTTTTACACAAATATTAAGAACAGCAAAACCTACTGAACACTAGAAGTCACTGTGCCACTCAAGTTTGTTTCACAGCATGTAAGTGGTAATTCTTCCTTTCTACCTGCAAACTAAATTTCTTCCTTGAATATGGAGCATTAAGATTCCATTTGAGTAAATTCTAAGCACCACTTTTATAAATAGATAGAGCTACACTAGGGTTGCAGCAGTACACCAGTTTCAAAGTATACCGTGGTATTAAAATGTAAGGTTATCATATGTGTACATTTGCTTTCTACAATACTGAAAAAAACCCCAAAAAGATGGAGAATCTCACCTGCACATAGCATCTCCTCTCCCCCTTTACTGCCTGTCAGACTTTTTACACATAATCCCATTTTTTAAAAATGGTTTTGAGTTTCAAATAATATAAAGCCTTTGCTGAATCCCCAAAACCCATATGTTTTATTGTTTTTAAGGGTCACTTTGAGTGACAATGATAATAGCAGTTGTGTGATACTGTGATACCTTGAAACCATGAATTTCCTGAGATGGTTATCATAATATAAAAATCTCATTCCACTGCATCCCTAGGCTATATTTGACTCCCCATAGAGTCAATATAGAGACTTTTTGATCAGAAAAGCTAGGTCCCTTTCATGCTGCACAAAAACCCCACTCACACCCAGTAACATCTGGCTTTTATACTTGATGGGAAAGGTTACAAACTTCATGCACTTCCAGATGACTCAGCAGCAGTGACCTATGACCCCCACATGGACGTGCTAATTTTTGTCCTTTTTCTGGCACAATGCAATGACACATCACCACAAAATACCATCCTTCTGCACCTAAACAGCACCAGGTTCAAATGAGAGACAGACAGACAGAGTGACAGACATCTTAAAAAAGTTACACCCGTTTCATTTTCACCCGCCTCCATGCTGCTTTCTCCTGTTTACTAAACTTGTTGTTTGATGCATCCGTGCCATAAAACAGAAAGGCATACTATTGCCTATCTTTAGCAAGTTTTCACCTGTTTAAAACTATATACATTAACTTTGTTGGAGAAAGGGTATAAATATGCCAAAGCCAAACTTAACTATAGATTTTTTTTTTCCCCCTTTAAAGTTTAAAAGTTCTCAGTAGGACGTTCACTGAGACAGCGGCATTTCCGTAATATAATAAACAAGCTAAATGTGTGAATGACAGATCGGCAGTGTACAAGGACGTTTTGTGCCGCTGCAGCCTGATTCAAAGAGCAGTGTGAAAGTCAAGAGCGCTCACACCACAACAAAATCTGGAGGCCAAAACGTCCCCAGTTGTACACTGCATAGCCCGCTGCATAGAAAAACACCAAAAAAACATAACGACTGCTCAACTTGAAGCAATCTCAATCAAGTTTGGGGTCTCTGACTGAGGGTCAGCCCTAAAATATCACTGTCACCTTGTAAATCACTAAAGGAATATGTGAGTTTAGGAACTTTTGTCAGTTACAGTTGACTCATTTCCACTGACATTACACTGCAAATGTAAATTTTATTTTCAAGTGGGAGAAATATCTTTCCGGCATCATTGTTTACTCGCTGTACTTCGGATGAATCATGTCTCATCATCTTGAGTTTTCACTTCACACATATGCAGCAGTGTCTGACTAATCAGCTGTGATGAGCAACAATCATTAACTCTTGACGCAGAATCACATTATCAATATGTATGATGCAATTGAGAAAATGCTTCGAGAAGTGACTGAGCTTTCACAGTAAATAAACTTGCAGCAGGATCATCCGGATTCTGTCATTCTGACTGACTGTGCAAGTCTCCTTTGTTACTGTGATTGATTCTTGCCCATTGTGCTGTGTTGTACAGTTCAGACTGAGGTCTAATGTGCAGATTTTCCTGACAATGTTTGGTGCTAACCACATTACTCAATCACAAAAAAGCAAATACTGCTATAAGAAGATTGCTCACGCATTAGCCTCTCATGTGGCATTATGCAAGCCTATTTTTGATACTTGGCCTTTTCTCCACCAAGGCTACATAACACATAAGGAGATCTGCAAACTAATCGTGGCAAGAATGATTAATGAAAAGGGTTCGCTCTCAGCAGGCTGGGTTTGAGTGCGAAGGAAATATAGGGCCATATGGGAAAACGTCTGGCAGTGGATGGCTGTTTGAGGTCAACCGAGGCAAGTGTCAATTAGCCCGGTCAAGGTCTGAGGTGCAGATGAACTAATGCAGTTTAATAAATAATGCTGGGCTGTAACTGACATCACAGCATTTAGCGATGAATTATTGCCTCGAATGGTGCGAGAAGTGCATACCACAGTGTCACCGGAGTGAAATAAATGTCAACTGGGCTGAAAGGGGAATGTTGCATCACGGCAATAAATGTGTTTCCACGGACTTTTCCCAAAGGTGAAAAAAAATCTGGGCACACACACACACAAGCTCTCTGGTTTTAGAGTAGGAGAGAGCATCTTGATAATCTCAGACTGGCACCCAAGCAGTCTGGAGGGTAATCGGTGGTTCAGTTGAGGCAAGCTAAGATAATTATCCCCTTCTTCCCAAAAGCAGGAAGCAGGGAGAAACTGTCAAACATTCCAGTGAGAATCAGATTACGTTGAGGCCTTGGGTAATGAACGGACATTTTCCCTGATGGGTAACGGAGGGACAGAGGGCTGCAGAGTAGGAAACGTGACCAGCCGCAGGTTAGACAAACCCTCAGGGACCAATTACAAAGATAAGGTTTCAACAAGACAGATATTGTACACCAGAGCACGCAGGAAGTGGAACAACAACATTCCTAATCACGGATTTATAAATGGGGGGAAAACAATGTTGTGTGGGGCTATTTTCCCTTTTTTTGCTCTCTTTTCAGGCTGTCTAACACACCTCATGTTCCCACTGGCAGAACTCGAGGACTGCTGCAGCAGCAGTTTTCACTTTTGACAACAGCATCCATTAGCAAAGACAGCTGTTTTTGCTCAGGCTTGTGTTGTAATGAATCACCTCTTTTAGCTCTCGAGGCAAGTAATCACCTGCCTTACCACCACACAGCTGTTAATAAACCACAGTTTGCATGAGGCATGACAGGCTACATTAGGATCAAAGGTACATCCAGCAAACAGTGTTATGACTCAACATGAGAGCTTGACACAGACTTAAAGGTCCTTACAAAAGAATGTAAAATTAGCCATGAGGTCAAAAATGAGGTGACTACAAATGTTATCTAAATCTAACGTTGTCTAATCTGCCATCATCCCACACTTTCACTCTTACACGCCAGCACGCCTCTGCTCTGTAGTGTGTATTTGTTTACAATGGAAGTGGGGGGGATTTCCTTTGCATACAGACACACAATTGACTGGTGGAGGGAGATTAACTTTATTGCTTCAATCTGATTGGCTTAAAGGATGGCACTCACCCAACACTTGCAGAAATAAATTTTGCCTCAAAGAAGGCCAAATGATGGATTATGAGAACTCTCCCTCCCATTGTTGACATACTTCTTTTTTTAAACAATTTGTTTGAACATTTGACTTGGTGTGAGAGTGTGTTTTTTGATGATATGGATATGTATTGTGTTGCTTGTTCATTAGAATGATGTTTCCTTATCACTTTACTCCTGTATCTTTCTTTCTATTTAATTAAAAGTTTTGTGCTTTGTCTCTATATGAATTCTTCCATACTTCCACTTGCCAGGATTTCCCACACATTCATTTATTTGTGGCAGCCCACCACAATTAAAACATCTGCCACCACACACTGATTTTATATTTTTGTAGCTGGACCGTTCATCAGAAGCACCATCAGAATATACAGTTCAGTTATTGCACCACAATCTTGGACAGTAGAGCATACTCTGGACACAGACGGAGCAGTAGAACATCAACGCAGTGAAAGTAAAACTTAATCGTTCACTGTGCTGGGTATAAGTTTGCTTTCACTCACCTCTCTGCAGCAGCTAGTCCTCTAATCAATTTTGGGTGAGTTTCCTCAGCAGCAGTTTATTAAGTCTGAGTCGCGGATTGTATGATGCATGTGTCGATCTGGTCAGAGCTGATCAGATCGATGGATGAAGTGGACAGGTACACAGAGCCATAATGATAACGACCCTGGCTGTGGTTCACAATAGTAGGATGAAGACAGAAGGTGGCAATGACTTTTCTCTGCTGATAACAAATAATACCTGTGATGGTAAACAGGTCTGCACAATAAATCTATCAACCAAAAGATGCTTAGCCACAACACAACCTACGAAATCCTGAACGTTAAAGCATTAATTGCACTCCTTCCTCCCAATAATTAAGTATTGAAAAAAAATAAATGATGCAAAAAGCCGTAACCACGTGTATGCATCATTCTCCAAATTAAAATCTCCAAAGACAATAGCATTACAATTTTGTTTATAAGCAGCCCTTAGAAAAAGCGTTGCCCTGATTTTGACCCTGTTCGTGCAATAGCAACCATCTTTTAGCGCCATTGTTACAAATACTGTAAACAAGTATTAGCTGTGTGGTGAACCCGAATACTGGGATTTGGAGATCTCTAATCACACAAATTAATCAGCTCTGCATCTGATCCACTTCATGTCTGAGCAGTTCACCAAGAGGGAGGATTATACAGCAGATTATACACCAGAGTGAGCCTGTGCTGCGTGGGACACGGGCTAAAAGGCAAATTCACTCAAAGTTGTTTTGTTTAAATCAATTGCATTACAACAATTAATACAGACAAAAAGAAGAATTTCCTAAAACTACAGAACTTTTAAAAATATGTTTCACTTCTGCTATCAAGCATTTGTGTAACTTAGGTGTCACTTTTTCCAAGTGCTGGAATTTCCAAAATCTCATCTTGGAAGCTCTTAATGACAGCCACGGCAAATAGCGTAACTCTATAGCCGTCATGTAAATATTGCACGTCAAGAATGGTTTATTCTCTAAGCTCTCCAAGCATCCAAGTAGGTCTGGAGCTCAGTTATGTAAAGATTGTGGTTGCTCAGTGGCATGAGGTCTACTGCCTTCTGCTGTGAAGGCCAATGGAATTTCTGGAGCCTCGACTCTAGATCTGTTTTTCTTTGCTTTAAAAATATCTTGAGGAATGCGAACATAAGGAACTGAAACATGCCTTTGACATTATAAGCGGCAACAAATGTACAGTGTGACCCTGAAGGCAACATCTCGGTCCATCTTACAAGATAAAAGGCTGGAGGCAGCGCACCCCCGACACTGCACACTATCAGAGAAATATTCACTTAAATACTGCGCAGAATGTCAAAACAAGAGGCATGACTTTTCTTTTTTTGCAGACTTATAGAAATAGAGAGATTCTATGGATCAAAGCAGCCAGTGTATGAATGGCCTGGAGTGAGCCCTCAATATGCCAGCATTCAATATCAGAATATGAAAGCAGCTACAGAGGACTGCAGAGTAAGCAACTCAGAAGCCAGCATGGGGTTGCTCGATAAACGCTTTAAAAAATTGTGTTGCTTTAACTTCCTCTCACCCTCTATTGTTTAAAAAGGAACAGTGATATGATTCTGCTGAGAGATATCAACGATACTTTTGCATACTTGGCAAAATGAACACTTTTTATTTTTCTTCACATGCACTGACCTCCTGAGGAAGTATCCACCTTAAACACTGTCAAAAATCTTTTGTTACTTGGCACGGTATTTTTACATTCCTCAGAAGGCTGAACATGACATTACTTTTCCCATGGAAACATTTTAACCCAAACAAATTTCCCGACCATCTTAAAAAGGATGTATAATGCTTATTTTCAGGTTAATACTTGTATTTAAGGTTTCTACTAAAATATTTTTACCTTCTTTTATGATCAAAAAACACTTTTTGTTCGTCATACTGTCTGTGCTGGGACACCTGTAATCCCCTGTCTGAGACGCTCAAAAAGGCCCAGTCTGCTCTGAATGTTTCCACATCCATATCTTGGTGTCTCTGCACCGATATCATGACTGTAATTGAGTTTCTAACAGTTTCTAAGCACAACCAGCTCCAGCAGGAATATGATCCGAAATTGTCGAGAAGTTACGACAACTTCAACCAAGATTACGGTTTCCCTGACATTAGAATGCAGTTACATGCAGCAGTGTACTTGCAGGAAATAACTGTGTATAACTGCACTTTCTCCCGTTAAAAATCACCATAATATAATATCACTCGAATATTGATACTTGTCTATTTATTATACCAAAGACTGAAATTCCAGTATCGTGACAACACTAATGCAGCCCACTAAAAGATAACACAGAGACAAATCTGCAGCAGAAAAAGCTCTCACATTTCTCAGAAGCCTCAACAGGCCAGCATGCATTGCAGCCACAGACCACATCTTTGCAGATCTCCTGTACCACAATAATCAAGTGAGCAACATCATGACATTTCCCTCTCGAGACTTTTCACCCAACTGAAACAACTCTAAAGTTGTGCATGCAACACAAAGTCATTTTCCATGATACACCGATATCAGACATTAAAAAGGATTATCTGAAGATAAAATATTAATGGAGGTTTTAATCAACATCTTCATGTCAGGATGTTAATTTCAGCATCCACCTACCTTACTCATTAGTGAAATACAGCAGTGCTGCTAGTAGAAATACACAAACATCACTTAAAGAGCTCTGAATTGGTTTTGTGCTCCACTAGTGTTAAATCGTGCTTTATGGGTTGATAGCCACAGCATGTTTAACTTACTTCAATCTCAGTGGTGCATTTAAACACAAACTACACTGGACTGGTCTTTTCATTATTAGATTTTGGGGAGTAACAGGCACACAGGGCTACACAAATATCCTTGTGTATTCCTGTTAGAAAGAGGAATGTTTTCTGGCTTGTAGTCCACCATGATGCCAGACATTTATCTGTACAATTAAACTGTAAAACAACTGTAAATGCCATCCTGATCTGCAGTAAAGAGGTTATATGTATGATTTAAGATTCAACCTTTTCATCAGCTGCTCCCTGTGCAGCCATAACAGTGAAGAATCAATACTTTTAATACAATAATCAATATTTCTTATGGGTCCACTGACCAGCAGGCAGTGCTATTCTTTATTGCCATCACAGTTTCATGAAAAAAAAAGCTGAAGTGGGATTAAAAGCGTGATTTAAATGAGCCAATGAGAAGCAGCACTGGTCGTCTGTGTGGGTATGGTACGTTGGTGCATTTGTTTCTGTCTTCCCTTCCTGAAATCATCCCCCTGTATTTAAACCGGGATGAATACGTCACTGTGACCGCGGTGTGTGTAACCACATGAGCCTGCACTCAGCCTCCACTTTCAACACAAGAATAACATGTGACATCACTTTACTTCTACAGGGCGCAAGAAAAACGCCAGGGGAAGCAGTGCCTAAATTTATGGAGTGGATGGGAGGTTTTTTTTTTTCATTTTTGAGAAGTAGAAAACTTCAGAGTTGCCTGGGAAAATTACACCATGATGACTCCAGGAGCAAATCTTGCTCCATACGTCCATCCTACTTCTTGGAGGGTTTTTAAATAGATGTTCACATGCTTGTGACGCCCCTGACAAAAATAGGAAGGCAGTCACAAAACAACACCCAGCTCCAGAAAATAAAAACAGCTTTAGGGGGAAAGGCGTTGCGTTTTCAGGCCATTCTTCCGGCTTGAGTTCAAAACGCATCCTGACGCTTTTCCTCTTCCTGCTGTGTATACTGGGCAGGATGCTGGGAGACAGGGCAGCTTTTCTACTATCTGCAGCAACTATTTCCTCTACTGGTTTACAGTTATGTATACCTTCATTTGATAAGGTTGTAAGATTATGTCTGAAAATGACAGTATTTATAATAATATGTCTGCAGATCACATTTTATGTGATTCACGTATTTTGCAGGCTGGTTTTCAAATTTCTAACAACTAAAATGTAATACAGTATTACATAGTTTGATAAATTTCCCTGTCATACCTGAGCAAATTGGCTTGAAACTGTTGTAAATCCCCAAAAAAAACAAACAAATGATCTGGAAAAAGTGCTTTGGAAATTAGACTTACTTTGTAACAATTTTAAATATGTACTTATAATAATGACAAACTTTTTTTCTTTTTCCCCTCTTTTGAAAATTTTTTTCTCCTAATTTTTTAAAAACATTTCTTGACAAGTTGCTTATTGCCTTCTTCCACCTGTTTTTGAAAGAAACTTCAACAATTTGCTCACTAGAAAAGTGATGATGCCCCAGGTATTAAAGGGTTAAGCAAAGCTCTTTATCAGTTATATGCTACAGTTTCTTTGCTCTCATGTAAATGACAAGTCTGTGATAATGAACAGCCCAGTTTCATCTTAATTTGAAAGTTTCTCTTTAAATTATTTAGAAAAAGATTTGTTATTTCAGCTGGACCATTCAACTCTGTGCTTTCTGTATCGGGGTCTGAGTAATGACCGTAATGATGATGGCCTACAAATTCAGATTTATTTTGCTCACTACAAGTCACCAGGGTCAAGAATATCCACAAAGTGCCCCAAATGGTTGTGTTTTCTCCCTCGTCTCTTCTAGCACAGTCACTGCAAGCCTGCACTGATCCAGGATATGTGGAAACAATGTAAAGTAGGCAGCTTGTCCCTCCAGCTATGTGACTATGAAGCAGGGTCACTGCAGTGGAGGACTGTTGTTTGTGGCCTTTAACTTTGCCACCTGGCTAAACAAGAGCAGAGACGTGAGTCCCGCTACTTGCTGCAGACCAGCTAAAGCACAAGTATTCACCACGGAGAGTGACTCTTGTGTGCAGGTTTTTGTTTCTTTAGAAAGTCATTTCAGTTTTTTATTCCTGATGGAGCCGTTTCTACTCTTGATCAACAAGTCCTCCAACAGTTGATGCAAGACATTGGATTTTGCAAATATCTGATATTTTCTGACTCATTTTGCTGATGGCGATATGATATATGCATGTTTTTCCACCAAATTACAACAACAAGCCTCTCCTGGAATAGAATTTACATGTTACACCTACTCTTATTGTTATGGCCCACTGACAGATACAGGCATAAATTACAATGCTTTTCAAAATGTTCACATTCACTGGGCTTAAAACATGCCATATTTATAAAACAATTACAAAAACTGCAAAACTCCTCCTGCTTTAACAGGCTTGAATGATGCTCTCCCTGAGACTAATTCAACTAATTTAAGTTGCATAATTCAAGTGTAGTTTTGTCAGACCGTCATATTGTCTGAAAGGGTTATTTTTGGTCTAACTGAATTTTAAAGATGTTATGTCTCCATACCGATGATGTGCCAATATTATCATGCATTCCTACCTCCAAGCCACATGACCACATATGTTCCTACCCTCTAATAATATGACCAACAGGAAATACAGCTCAATGATAAGATAATGAGATTGATGATGCGCCAAAATATACAGTTCACATCATTCAGTTCAGTGCAGCTGATTTCCTTTAGGGTTATGATATTATTTGTTGCCATGAGTAATATAAGGCACAATATAAACAAGCAATATTCCATACACACAAATGACCCAAAAGTTAAAAACAGAGTTCAATGCGCAGTTTGGACTGCTAAAGATAGCACAACCCCCACCAACTGACCGGACAAACAAACACGTCACAGATACCGCTGTCACAAACAAAGACTGCGCCTCATGTTTGATAATGAACATGCATTCTAGGGATAATAATAACCCACGCCCAGAGCCCAAAGATCTGCCTTAAAACACTTTTTTGTCTGAATAGCAGAAATTATTCATGGGATTTAATCTATAATGACATCAAAAGATAAAAAGAAGCATGCTGCTCAAAACAGATAAGTTGGATCAACTGAATGTTTGATATTTCTACCAGATAATCTCACAATAGAATATGTGTTTGATAGAGTCTGGTGTCCTGCCATATCTTTGATGATGCACTATTAAGTTTCAGCTAAGAATTTGCTGCACATGACTGTGCAGTGTCTAAATATGGGTCCATGCAAGCCGAGGCAGGCTCGCCGTCATTGTGACGTGTGCAAATCTAATAAATGTGTCTGTCCTGGTATGGTCTTCAGCAGTCATCTGCAGAGTGAACAAAAAGACATCCCTAAGGGCAGACAGTGGAGGAGAAGCTTTTTAAAGATAAAACCCTCTGAACCCACAGCTGATTGAGTCTGCGTGATGGAATCCATCATCTGCACAGCCCATTTAAGATTCAACTTTGAGAGAAATAGCAAAAATGTGACAACAGATTGGGTCAAAATTGTCATCACTTATAATCAATGGTAGAGGAAGTACTCAAATCCTTAACTTAAAAGTATTTATACCAAACTATAAAAATACTCTGTTACAAGTAAAAGTCCTGCACTGAAAATATTACTTAAGTTAATAAGTTATTATTAAGTTATTATCAGGATCTTTCAATTAAAGTTTTAAAAGTAAAAAGAATTACAGAAAATAATAGCAAAACAACAAAATCTAAGTATATTTTTAAAATAAGAAAAGGAAATTACTTCAATGTTGATCAAAACATTGATCAAAACAGCCAATGTCTGCTAATTCTAATTTTTTCTCTGTTTTAACTACTCATTTTGTCATGTCATACCCAAGCTGTTTTGTTGTGTGTTGTATATGGAAATGTTTTTTTTTAACTCTCAGTATATAAGCAAACTGATTCATTAACTAATTGTTTCAGCTGCACTATAAACTGTTGGGTAGTTTCTAACTAAATATCAGATTTTTTTAAACTCTTGTGTTTTTTTAAATGCAGAAATCTTAAATCTTAAATCTTGTATAGTGTAGTAAAGTAAAAAGTACAATATTTCTCTCTGAAATGTAGTGGAGTAGAAGTATTAAGTGGCATGAAAAAAATAGACTCAATTTAAGTACAAGTACCTCAAATTTGTACTTAGGTACACTACTTGAGTAAATGGACTTGATTTGATTTGATAGATATATATGTAAACATTATTATTTATTATTTATATAACATGTAAAACAATACATTTTTTTAAAAAAAAACAGTAATAATAGAAATGGATGAAAAACTAAACACAAACTCAATTAACAGCTTCTAATAAACCCCTAAAAAAATGTAATATTACGATTTATTCGAAAAGAGTAGGAGGTTTAAACTCATTATTTCCTACCTCTTCTCAGCTCTTCATCAGTTAATTCATGAACTTCATCTCTGACATGTATACATACATGTACTTACATATTTACACACACAGATGTAGTACTAGTTACCCTTCACCACTGCAAATGACATTTAATCGCAGGCCCCAAATTCAAACCCTGCAAACATCTAACACGTCCATCAAGTAATTCAAAGGGATGTAAAAATCCCCCAAAACGTGATTGAAATTGGACATGAAAAAGAAATTAGAGATCAAATAGCCATGTCATATTATCTTAATTCACATCACAGCTTCAAAAACGTGCAGCAGAGCTTTAGAGAGAAAATGTGCCCTCCTCCCTCAGCTTTCTTTTCCACTATCAGACCTCTTTTGTTCATGTCAAGACTCAGTGCAGCCCCAGTTACAGTCCAGAAACCAGTGCGAACTGTCAAGTGGTCAGCTATTAAACCTGCCATGTGACAATAGGGTGAGGCGGGAGGGTCAAATCCCACCGTGGTCAGTCTTGAGCGATAAAGACAGATCCTTCTAACCGTTAGCTAATCCTGACAGAGCGGCCCTGCCAACACCATTAGGATAAACTGTGTCAGCCACCACGGTCGCCCGACACTTGAAAAGAACACGGAGGAAGGTGCTGCACTCAGGAGAAGAACCACGCGGTCACATGATATTCAACACCGTGAGGATTAACGTCGAAAAGACTCCGTAGTTATTATAAACACGTCTTCTCGCTTGTCTGCAGGATAATGGCAGGAAAAAGGAGTGGGCTTCTCTGTGACGCAACTGCAGTGACATGGATGCAGTGTTTCTAAAGACTTCCCAAATCCTGTTAGGACATCACACTTTAGCCTCTGACTAAATCATTTGCAGACACAGTCATTTAGTCATTGTTCACACTGTCCTCGCTCACCTCTCCATTCATATTTCATCACTTCAAAGACTTCCTGAATGAAATGTTTGCATACTGACACAGCATGGGCTCGCACCGCCGCTCCACAGTGTTGACGGACCACAGACATACCACTCATTTTCTTTTACTGAATCTCCAAGTAGGACATATTTTTGTCCAAAGCCTCGGTTTCTTTTAATAAGACTATTTTCCAGCTGAGAAATTCCAAGTATTTAACTCTCTGGAACCTGAGCAAATTAGCTTGATTTCTTTCAAAACAGGAGAAGAGGCTTTGAGCAGTCTAACAAGAAATTACCCCAAAATTAGCAAGAAATTATAAGAAAATTACCTGAAAAAAAGCACAAAAAAGACAAGAAAAAGGACCTCTGGATTTTTTCTTTTTTCAGCAACATAATTTTAAATGCAATTTTACAAGAATTATAAAAAATAGGTTTCTAGACATTTTCTTTTTTTTGATAATATCTACTTTATTTATATGCAATTTGTGGGATATTTCATGCCAAATTGCTGATTACATTTTTCCCCATGCAAAGTAAAAAAAGTTAAAAAAAAATCAAATCATTCAAGGATTAATCATACGTCAATCAACAGAAAATCATTAATTTTTATTATTATTATTATTATTATTATTAATTGTCAGACTTTTTCACAAGCAAAAACACCCAAAAAATATGAGAATTTTCACTGTTTTAAGACTTTAAGATTGTGACAACCATTCTTGTTATATTTTTCTATTTCATGGGTTAAATGATTAAAGAATTAATCCAGAAAACCATCAGACTAATCAATAATTTAAAAAGTCGCTGGTTGCAGCCCTAATATAAACTACTAATGTGCCAGTCTTAGATAAGCATTGCTGATGCCAACCAAACAATCTTTGTTTTTATAACCATGATGGCATCTCTCACTTGCACAAGTTACAGCCGGCATAAAGCTGTAAAGACCATGAGCTTGTACAGTTAACAAGCCGTCGATGACACCATAATTGTTTCCCCAATGTCAGATAGCCGGGCAGACGGCTGTGCCACTAACTGTAGCCCAGTGGTTTTAAGTGGTGGCCTATTGATTGTCCACTGTGTGTAAAACCTGCATCCATTTGCAGTGGCAGCAAATGAAGTGATCCCATCCTCACAGCCAAACTGGATTTATTGCATATCTGCAAAGCCTAACTGGTGATATCTGAATGCTGTGCAAGCTTGGGTGTGTGTGTGGCTAAAGGATAATAACCACAGGCCACAGGATTTGCATGTGCCGATGACATACAACTCCACACTTCCCAGTGGAGCCTACTGGTATAGATCAGGTGAGATGATATTGTGCATTGATGGCACTGTGCTTTAAAAACACTAAATATAGTATTTTAACGTCCAGTGAAGCCCTAAATCCCAACCAGGACTAGAGAAAAACTAGCAAAAAAAAACAATTAAAAAATAACACAGAAGCACTGATCATTAAATTTTGTAAAAATAATGATAGAAGTGTCTGTTTCGTTGGGCTAATATTAGGGATGAGGGAAAAAACAGACACACCGTAGTATCGGAATATTTTGCATAGCAATACTGTATGATACACAGACACCAAGTTTTTTTTATAACATAAATTATCATTGCAAATATAAACTGTAGCCTACTAGAATAATAAAATCAAGTGCATTTTCAGTCCAGTAGCTACACTTTGCTCCAATAAAAATGAGATAATAATGATAAATAAAATTGTGATAATAAATCACAATTTATGATATCATAATACTGAATATATCGCAAAACATTTAAAAGCGCATTAATATTGTACAGTGATCTAAGTATTGTGAGAAAATCTTAGTGTAGGTTGTCTGGTGATTCCCATCCCTTGCTAATATACCTTACTGGCTCTGTAAGGATTAGCCACAGCCTGTGCCTTTCATATACTCATAATTATTTAAATTAAATTAAATTAATTAATTAAATTATTTAATTATTATTTTAAAAGGTTTTTTCCGCAAAATGCACAAGTCTGTTGTACTTTTACTGCAAAATGCAATGTGGGCTAGTCTCCCACCAAGGCAAAAAATGTTTTAGCGTACTAAACATGACTGGAAACACAATATTATGATAAATAACGTTTTATAATGATTATGTTTTGGTAGGCTAATATAGGCTACTGGCTAGGCTATGATTAGCCACAGCCTGTGCCTCTCACGTATTCAAATGTTTTTCTGCAAAATGCAAACGTCAGTTTTCCTTTTACTGCAAAATGTATCCAATAAAAAATCAGTATGCACAAACAGTTTGGGCTAGACTCCCACAAAGGCTACATGTTCCAGTTATGTTAAGTAGTCTCGATACTAACTGTTCCCAGCCTCGCCTACTCTCATCTTTCTACCTTTTCCAAACGTTTTTCTGCAAAATTGACAAGTCAATTTTGCCCAAATGCAAAATGCACGTCTCTAATGAAAAAGCAGGATGCAAAAATGGGATGCTAGTTTGAGTTAGACTCCCACCAAGACTACGGGCTCTTGTTATGTTAAGTAGCCTTGATTATCTGTGCTGATAGAGGGCTTAGCGGGATGTAGCCACACTGAACAAGCTGAATGGCAACAGTTGCACACACAAACACTGCTACCCTGTAGCAGTCTATGCTGTTACAATGTAAACTATGCTGCAACGTGACAATGTAGCGACTGAGTTGCAAACGCAGCGGATATGAGCACTTTTAAGAGGCATTAGTGTGATAAATTATTTCTTCTGACCTGTTGCGTCCTTTCAGCCGGATTCATCATCACAGCCTGCCGAAAGCTGTTATCCACATAAGACGCCATTGTTTTGGAAGACGCCGTCTGGATAATAGTGAATTCCTTATCCTAAATAAAATGTATAAATATCCAGCGCCACGGAGATAAACAAAAGAAGTCCCCCCGCTGTCCTGCTTTATTCTGGTCGCCTGTGGTCCGATGCTAGCGGATGAGCTGGGAGTGCCCGGAGCCAGGCCACGACTGGAGCCAGACAGCCGAGCAGTCTCCTCGGGCTGCCTGTTTTAAATGAGCCGAAACCGGCTGCCAACACCGGTCCCCGCCGAGACGAAACTTCTTTCAAAAAATCTCAAACTGTCTCTTCGGAGTTATTTTCCTAACGTGAAAATTGTCCCTTTATTGAAGCCGACGTTCATCAGAGCCATTCCTTGTGTCTTCAGCATTCTGCTAGCGACGGAAAGAAATTACATGCAGGAGCCAGCAAACAAAAAAAGTGAGCTAACGGCTAACGGTTATCCCGTCAACAACAACCGGGCGTCCATCGTGAGAGGTAGAGCCGAGTGCACCCACTGAGAAAATTCATCATTTTAACATTTTACTGGGTCTAAAAGTGGAGATAGGTCCGCCGCCGCTGTGCTCTGTTGTATGCCACCATGGTGACTGACACAGCAGGATCAAGTCCGCCATAGTTAACGGCTACTCTTCCGGTACAGGTTTTCAAAATAAATCTCCAGCGTGTTGAGACAAAGACACAATGAAAGAAACGTTTATTTAGGGAGTGGCCTGTGGTAAATGAATATGTATCTTTTGTGTTTTTTATTTCGCAAATGTCATTTTCTCTGCACATATCAATACAGACCTATATGTCAAAGCACATGTTCTAAGTTAACTACAAGTTTTCTAATTATGTACCACATTAATTTAGGGACTGATTATTATTTATGAATCGATGTCTCTGATATTCCTGTAGTTTCTGAGTTAGTTTGACTGACTGCTGATAACTATATTTTCATGCCATTGGTGGCAGATGCAGACGTAAAATGCAGTGCTTATCAAAATGTTCACATTCACTGGACAGGACAATAAAACGACTTTATCTCAGTTACATGTAAAAATGCCATAGTTAGTCTTACAAAACAAATTTTCAACAAAATTAAAAATCCATCCCACTTTTACAGTTTTAGATGATGCTCTCCCTAAGACAATCTTGAGAGTAGCCAAAACCAGGGTAATTTTACCTATTTAAACTAATAAAAGTTGCATACTTAAAGCGTCATTTTGTTGGCCTGTTATCATTTTAGGCTAAAACCAGTATTTCTTTTTAAATTCATTATCAGTCGATATCGCTGACATGCTGATAATATCATGCATCCCTTATATTTATCATAGCCAAAAACTGAAAAAAGTCTTTGAACAGTCCTTGAACACTTAATGTTATATAAAGGCTTCCGTCAGAAAACAAACAAAACCAAATCCCAGCTGAAAATAGTGATATTTCATCAAAATCACCTTATTCTACATCTCATTTAAAAATTTGCAAAAAAAACAAAACAAAACAAAACAAAAACATTTGTAGGAACTAAACTGCATGCACGACAAGAGGAGGGATATCAAAGTTTTTTTTTTCAACTCCAGGATCTAGTTTTCAACTTGAAACTTTTAAACATTAAAGTTTTAAAAACTAACATTAATTTATGGTAAAGGAAGGGTCATGCATTCTCCCCAAATCACTCAGAGAGGCTCAAAGAAAATGACTGTAGCCTCAGGGAGGTTACATAAACCAACCCAGCCAACCCCTTCTCTGATAAATTAAGAACAGTCCCTTAGCTGTGCATTATCTAAAAGAATCAAAATAAACCCAAAGATGAATGCTGATTATAGTCTATAGTAGAATACATGATATGCAACGAACCATAGTGTACCATGCAGCATGACATAACATAATAATTATTTTTTATCCTATTCCAATATTTAATCCACTTCTGTATTTTTGTTTAACTGACTGTGATGCTTAAATTTTATTATTTTTGCTTGTTCAGTATTGTCAAATTTTGTCAAAAAATCTTATTTTGAAGGCAGAATCATTTAATTTCCGGTCTCACTGTTGTTATCGATGTTTAATTTGACAAAGATTCAGTCACAAGGGGCGGCTCATGGGCGAGTCCATTTAACAAAAAAGAAAAAGAAAAAAGAAAAAAGTGGGAATAGGAAGAGGAGGACAATGTGACAAAGTGGTGCTTTGGGACCACCTAGTGACTAAATAAGGTAACACATATTTAGACGGATACAAACATACAGGATATAATCATTATTACAAAAATGTAGTTGTCCTTAAAAAATATTCAGAATAGGATAAAATAAATATGTAAAATACAGTTGTACCTAAGCAATATTAGCAGGTTATGGAGAATGACACTGACATTTGCAGAGTTAAGCTGATGTAAATTCATTATTCTGTTATATGAGAGACGGCTATTAAGTGGCACTGAATTTGCAAGCAACCTCAAACTGAGGAATTTGCTTTTTTTATTGCACTTCCCCATGGGTGCACAATTTTGGCAGATTTCTGGGGCATAAAGTCACTCCAAATATTGTTATTACTAAATGACTTTGGAAGGTCCTGCAGAGACTGATTTAATTTAGACTAGTATAATCTAGTCTAGTCTAGTTTTAGTTTAGTTTAGTTTATCAACTACTGCTACTAGTAGTTTAGTTTAATTTAGTTTAGTTTGTATGGATGTTACAATAGACACTAGAACTGTACATTTATGCACAAGAACCAGAAGTTAGTGTTTGTAGAGAAAGACTCATTTGCAACACCTGCCCGGAGGAGGCTTCTTTTAAAAATTAAAATTTTTTTTTTTAAAAAATGCATCTGCAAATACATACACAAAAAACATCAGCAAATCTGTACACAAAATACATCTACAAAGATGCATCCACAGATAAACGGACAAAATACATTCCCAAATACACAGAAGTGCATTTACACAAAGTACAAAATAGCCTACTGGTGTTTCTGCTGTGATACTAAGTCTAAGAACAATATTGTTTCGCCTTTAGCAATGTTTAATACCCAGTATCTGCATGAATTTAGGATATAACGAGGTAAAATAAGAATTCACATTTATAGCGGCTCGAAAAGATGCTAAATAGTTGATTTTTTTTAAAGAAACAGATAAAGAACTCTTGAATTAACTAAATAGATAAATAATGGAAGACAATATCTCAGTCTATATGAGAATTCTGCAACTATATGGTTAAGTAGAATATAAAGGACGTAATATAGGCCTAATATAAATGTTATGCTGTTTAAGATGTTACCCTATTTTCTAACGCAGTAAATAAAATGAAACAATACAATTTTGGGGGATTTCTGACTTTATATTAATTTATTTCCGTAACTAATATGGCATAAATCTAAACTGAAGTGATGTGCACAGGACATGCTTCAATAGCAAAGGCATCCCCTGTTTTTAGAATGTAACTAGGACACAACCACTGACGCCATGACAACCAGTGGTTGCATGACAACCAAGCATGACCCCATGGACAGAGCAGACCGCTGGGCTCAAGTTATCACCCAAGGGGGCCCATTATATCAGTGTCTCCAACCTGCAACTGATGAAAACATAACAGCGGGAGAAAAAATGAAGCACAAAAACAAAGAAGCAGCTGCAGGAGGAGCACAGTGTGGACAGAGGATGATTTTTACAGGTAAGACATGTACCTCTACTGTGTTATTCAGCTGGGTGTGATTCTAGGAAGTAGAGTCTGATCTAAAATATGTATCTGTGTAATCATTATCACTGCTAATGGGTGGGAAGGTATATATTGTCAGACTACTGTGAGACATGTTAAAGATCCCCAAATCATTGCTCAACGTGTTTAAGCAAATATAACTGTAACTGGACACATGATGGCACTATTACCAGAGCCAAAATTAAGTTAACACACTGTGAGTGTACCTGTGTGGGCCTTAGTGACTCTATGTAATTGTACAGCATGTTGTTTTGTATGCATAGAGCATGTCTGTGTTCATGTAAATGTGTCCTTACACTGCAGTAATTCATGCATTACAAAATAAATGGGATGTGCAAACATATTCTTGATTTTTTTTTTTTTTTTAATTTATAACAGGGCAAGGCAACCTGTGGAGCTGCATGCGGCTCTTTGGCCCCTGTACAGCACCTCCATCTTTCTTTGACCAAAAATAAATAAATTAATACATTTTTTAAAAAAATTATTTTTCTATTATCATTGTGGGCCTGAAGTGATTCTCATATTCTCCAACTGAAAAAAATGTGTGGCCTAGCCACAAAGTTTAAAAAAGACATTAAAATGTTTTAAAGTTTCATCAACTAAAATGTGAAATTTATCTCTTCAGCCTGGCTCCTTTCTGTCAAAATCTGACCAATGGGGGACTAAATGATTTTGCACCTTTTTGTAGTGAGAGCAGCCCCTCTATTCCACATTTTTAATACCAAATTCAGTCTTTCAGCTGATATAGTTAGCCAGTTTTAAATTAATTTTGACACTAAATGCTTAGAAATAGTAAAATGTAAACAAAAGCAAACTTTTCTTTTATGCTTTTCGAGGATCCCCTCCCATTAAGATCCTAGGTAATCAGTCCCACTTTCTCCCCAATTTGGACTCTCGTGTGCAAGGAAGCCCTTTACTTGAAAAATGTCATTCAAATTAACATGTATCAACCAGGAAAAGACTCAAAATGTCCACAAAAAGGCCTAAATGAACAGCAAAGAGACACAAATCAACTATAGAAAGGCCAAAACAATCACAGGGAGACAACATAAATGACAAAATAACTACAAAGAGACACAAAGTGACCAAAAAAGACCCACAATTACTACATACAGACGTAAAATAAAGTCTGTGTTTCCTGCTCCTGTGCAGGAGAGGTTGTGTTGTCCTTCTGTGTATCTGTGCCTATGGCCCCACTGCCTCATAATCCACCCGTGCATCTATGCAACTATTATGAAGAGGAGAAAGCATCTTCTGAAAGACAGCCATCATTACAATACCTCTTGAAAGATAATTGATTGTAACAAATCACCCCTACACTAAAAACTGAATAGATGCACCTTTAAAAAAAATGTTTTTTAATAACTTTTCCCTGCATGTCTGCCTGTAGAATCTTAGTTGCAAATCAACTATTCAAGTCCACTTGGATATTTGTTTACCTTCTTTTCTCACATGTCCACTGATTCTAACAAGGCCCAGATGGAATCGGAGACTACAGGCCGAGATCAAATTATTTCCCCCGGTACATCGGTGCAGGCTCCTCATCAACTGAGGCCACAGGTGACCTCGGTTACTTGTGCCAAGCTGCGCCACATGCACCTCCTCCTCTGCCCAGGCAGAGCTGGGTGGGGGAGGTTGGCTGGGGCTGGCAGTATAACCAGCTGTTGAACAGCGGGGCTCTGCTCAGCAACATGCAAATTAAGGTACCACTAAAATCCACAGTGTGCTTCTTATGCAAATGGATACGGGGAGGCATTATTCCTCAGTTAATGTGCCACAAGGTTATTCGGAGTATGATTTTGAGAAATGGTTTGATATGATGCAACCCAGCTAGCAGGGAATGTTCCCACAACACTGGTTAATGTTACCTACAAGTTACAATAATGTTTTAAGAAAACATTTTAATCTAATGTTTAAAGACTTTGTAAATATTGATTTTACATGTTGTCAAATAGAAAAAGTACACTCATCGTTAACATGGAATTAGCATTATCACTTTCCTTCTCATGTGACAGTTATGATGATGTAACATGCTGCAAAGAAAAAAAGAAAATAGCATTTCAGGGATAAATCAAACTGAACTGAGTCCTTTTTGACAGAAAACGGACATACGGACAGCGTTGGAGGACAGAGTGACTCAGAGGTTCCAGAGCAAACAGTAAGGCAGCATTTGTAACCCTCACGTTGTTGAATCTCTCAGAATCTAATTGCTTTTGTGTGTGTGTGTGTGTGTGTGTGTGTGTGTGTGTGTGTGTGTGTGTGCGTGCTGTGTCAAATAGGTAAGTGAGAACATCTCAGTGTGTTTGCAGTGTGTTGAGTGACTGCATTGTAGGCTATCTGCTCCCCCATCCATAATGTAACACTTCCACTTTTGCGGGAACACACACCGCCTAAAGCTGTAGATAAGTAATCAGCTAGACTGACATGGACACAGACACACCACCGACACAAATACTGACCGAAACCAACACTCTGGAAGGTTTATCTTCGACCTTATAAACCGTTTTCTTAAATAACACAATATCTACAATCACCAACATTACATTTACTCCCTGAGCACGATGTAACAGGAGATATGAGATCCCTATGTCGCTCACTTGGGATATTTATCCAATATTTATTATTTTTTTTTTATGTTTAGGTCAACAACATTTCAATAATCTTGATGCACGAGAAAGTTAATGGGAGGTAAAAACATAACCACAGACTGCACTTTGCACCTCTGGCTCGGTAGTGTGCCTCCCATATAGGCTGTCTTTTGCAGCAGCAAGTTTAATTACAACCTGCCGCCTCTTGCTGCATGTCATCCCCTCTCTCTCCATCTTTCATTCTAAAAGCTGTCCTGTTGAACAAAAGCAAAAACACACAAAACGATCTTAAAAAGAACAGAAACAAGAGAGTATATCATTTGGAACGATTGCACGGTGGACTGTGGCCAGAATTTGAGAAATACTGAGGTCATGAGTCCAAATTTCCCCATCAAAACACAACCAATGACATATGTTTTTGTGAGCCACAAAATGTTGTTTGAAATCATTATTATTATTATTATTATTATTTAGTCAGTTATTTTTTTTTACCAAAGTCAGTCACATTTAAGGTATTTCAACTGAATATAGAATATAAACTCTTCTTTGTGCCAAATTAAGCAGGTACTATCGTGAAGGTGATACATGACCTGTGTGTCCTCACTGGTACTTTAGCCTTTGTTGTACCTGTCCAGAAGAGACACATGAAAAATATAAACTAAAGTGCACTGAAACTGTTTTGGTGGTCTTGTGACAGCACGGATTTTGGATTTTGGATTTTTCATTTTATTCACAGGGACAGTGAGCATTAATCTCTGTCTCAGAGTTAGCCAAACAGCCAGTTTGAAAGAACCTGATCACCACAGCAAGAAAAACACCATAAAGCCACAAAATACACTATAAAAAGTAAACCAAGCGGTAGGGCACACAAGTAAGATTGCAAGGAAGAAGCCAAAAAGACAGTGATGGCAGAAGAGAGCAGACAGACATACAGAGGCTAGTTTGGACTGCTTTTCAATCCCTCAGAATCAGCTGAAGAACCGAAAAAAGTTAGATCATTTTTTTAGTTTCCTTGGAATCAGCCACTGCTATATCAACTCAGTCAGCACACATAATATCATTTAACAACAGCTGTATAGTTTTATATTTTTTAAGGGGGGAAACGTTTGTACTGTATGTTAAACGATGAAAATGTTAAAAGTGTAGAGCTTAAAAAAATAACTATGCAAAAAGAAAATACTCAGAGGGAGAAGTCCCACATGATATGCAAAAAACAGATCACACTCATTACAACTTAAAGAAAAATGATTCAAGGCAGCCAGTCCAAACTCAGGCAGATATTTGCTCTCACTGCTTTACTCTAAGCAGAAAACAACCTGCTCCTCTAATCTGCCAAATCCTTCTTAACACCAGTGTGCCAGGTGAAGGCGCACCTGGCTTTGAAAGTGAATGAGACATTTGAATTGGTTGAATTTGCGTTTTTTCCCAAAATGCACCTATGACAAACCCTTTGCCCTCTGTGCCTCACTTTGCGCCCAGATTATGTGCTGTTTGCTGTGAGCGGCCTTACACCATACACTTTAGACCATAGATAGAACATTTAAACAGGGACTTTGCCAATTAAATTGCACATATTTGGAAAGCAGATTCTCCTGATTCTGATCATTAAAGTAAATATATGTGAACTAAACTAACTAAAACTAAAACGAATAATAATGACGGTTCTTAAGATAATTATGGAAGCTCTAAGCGCCCATACAGTCATACATTTTTTCCCTCCATTTTCCCGAGATAATGACATAATGAATCTGAGATCTTTGAAATAAAAAAAAACAATAATAGTCTGCTATTCATTGAAAGAATGTATTTGTAACATCATACACCACATCACATAGGAGGGGATGACGTGGTGGCTATTTGTGTCCAGTTTTGACAAAATTTGACAAATCAAGTTAGCTCAACAGATGGTTAACATTTTTGTTGTAATATTCACTCATTCATCTGTTTAAAAATATTTTAAAATAGAAAGCATTAAAGCACAAAACAAATGGCTTTTCTACATGATCATGTGTGTCAGACATCTTGTTATCTCGAGATTTCAAGAAAAAACACAGTTTCAGTATCTCGAGATCTTAAGAAAATTATCCCATTACCTCTGCAAAACAGAGGGATAAAAAAGTATGAATGTATGGTTTCTTTGGGCTTCCGTAGGTAATAGCTATGAAAGAATACATTTAAACCCATTAGCCTTTACACCAAACCATTAGGTTGTTTCTAACTTTTGGATACGTGAGACTTTATGAAGGCAGCAACTGAGGAACTGTCTGACAAGTGACTCTGTAACATCTGAGAGAAGAATAAACTAATAAAAATCAACACACCCTGTAGGTACACATGCAGGTCGCTGATGTCACTTGAATCTTGCCTAATTAATTTCCTTCACCGTCTCTGTTTGTTTCCTCCCAGAAAGAACATGACGGATGATTCACTCACAGTCAACACCGAGTTTCGCAGAGGCGCTCAGAGCTAACAGCAGATGGCATTCTACTTCCCACGGCGGCTGGAGGACCTGACTGTTGATGAGATGTGTCGACTTTGATTAAACATCTTTTAATCTCTGCAACATGTTGACTTTTCAGCGGTTTAATTTTTCACACCTTCCAGCCTCGATGATTCAGGGGACGTCTTAAGAGAATACATAATTTGTGCAATATGAATATTCTCAACTGCTTTTCAATCCTCAACTCACAACTCTATGATTTATCCTGTGACCCCTCAGAGGGGTCCACTCGGGAAAAAACTGTTCAAAGAAGGTCTCATTTGAAATGCTCTATCTATAGAGTGCATGAAATGAGCGATTTCTTGAACAGCTTTCATTGCAAGCAATTCATGTGGCATGCACACAGACCGCAAAACAGGATTTTCATATGCTCTTTGAATCAATGTAAGGAAAAGTATTTTTGTTATTCAAGTACTGAATTTGCTGGATTATCCAAAAGCAGCCTTTTTTGCCTATATGTAACCAACAGTTTCTATTCATTGATTTTCCAGAATAGGTTTTGCAAAGTACATTTTGTGATATAAATATCACAATATTTACAGTATAGTAAGTAATTAAATAGCCTGACTTTGTTTATTTTTGCATGACTGAAAATTTTATTTAAATGCATACTCACATGCTTATTTTGCATAAAAATATATGCTATGAAATCTTGAGAGATAATGTAACAATAGTGGAAAAAAGGTACTACATTATTAAAAATATTGTTGCAATATCACTAAGAACATTTTATCACATTATTGGGTAAATGTTGGCATTGTACGTTCTAGCAAACCCCTGGCATGGATCAGTGGTACGTTGTTATGTAATAGATATGTTTATACTTTACATTTAAAAAATTGTGCTGTTAACATGTGGTTAAGTTTAGGCACAAAAACCACTTAGATATTACAGCTAGGTTTACAATACCCAGTTTTTGTTGCACAAAAGTTGCTGGAAATGAAGCTGGTTTAAAAATAACTGCTTTTGGTGGCACAAATGCTGCTAGAAATGCAGAAAAAACTCAGTAACAAACACAAACACCCGCTTTTGGTGGCACAATAGCTGCAGGAAACGCAGTAATGTCTCACAACCGATGTTGTTTGTTGGCAGCAGTCATGCCTTGGTCACACATTAACCATCTGATCAAACTTCCCAATGACAAAAAGGTCAGCTCACATACATGTAACCAGAACTACATCGTTTTAGAGATTTTTATATAATATCTATGAAATGTACAAATGTAAAATATCAGGAGTTTGCAGAAATGTACAACGTCAACATTTTCTTGTGGCGAAGGGTTGTAGCCTACATTTTCAGGAAATAATTACATAATTGGATCCGGTAGGGTCAATTAGTTGCATGGCTGCTACTGCGGCAAATTTAATAAATAATGCATATATAGAGATTTCTTTCTCTCACAGTTTTCAGTTCAACTCAATTCTATTTGCTTTATTGGCATGAATGTTTGTAAAACAATATTGCCCAAGCCTCATACAGTTAAATGATGATATAAATACAAGAAAAAAACAAACAAACAAAATATTCAAATCAACAGCAATGTATTGGATAAAAAAAACAGATGCACAAATAAAAAAGAGCAGGAAAATTTTGTTTTGTTTGTGCGTGTGTGTGTGATATGTCTATTGTATATAGACGTAACAAAAAAATTAAAACAAAAAGTGAGATGTCACTCTCTCTCTGTCTCTCTATCTATCTATCTATCTATACATATATATAGAGAGAGAAAAGAAAGATAAAGTTATAGTTATATATATATATATATATATATATATATACTATTATACTGTAATATATGACAATTTCCCCCTGGGGATAAATGTCGTTATTCTGGAGCACTAGAATAAACAGAATAATCTTTTAAAAGGCTCTGAGCTAAATAGGCTGTTCAACATCTCGCGTTGTTCTGCGTGATTTGGACAAGTTCAAGACACGCCCCTATTACGTTACGCCTTCTCGTGCAGTCTGCAGACAAACCCCTCTCCGCCGGCCGGGTGTAGCTAGGTTAGCCGAAACAAGTGTCTGAAATCGCCCTGTCCCCTTAAAATGTCTCACCCTGTTCCGTCTGACAAGCCTTCAAACCCCGAAAACCCTCGTGTCTTCTTCGATGTAGACATTGGTGGAGAAAGAGGTCAGGACATTTTAAATTTAACGTCAACTAACGGCTTTTTAACGGCCAGTTTAACCGTTAACTTTAGCCTTTTTTTTTTAGCTTAGCACAATCTTGGCTCGTTGTGGTGACTTCTAGTAACGGATTAATCTGCGCTAATAGCTCCTAGAAGAGTTACACTTTATAAATAAGCCACTCTGTATGTCGTTGCATCGTCATAAGCAGCTGGGTTATGTATATTGTGATATAAATGGCGATATAATGCTAGACTGCTTGTGAGTGAACCACGTGTGGTTGTGTTGTCGAGGGTGACTTGGAAATTTAGCTTCACTCAACCTAAGCTACATGTAATACCACTGTAAGACAGCATATATAGTCATAGCAAGTGGTTAGTAATAATCATGTGTGTTTTTTATCTAAATATTAGCTCAAATGGGTTATTGATTGTTTAACTGTCTGCAACTAACAAAATAAAACATCAAAGAATACTGTAGCCTGATGAGACCTATTTTGTGGGACAGATATAGCAGTGTCAGGTCATGTCCTGCCCTGATTTATTTTGATTTTCGTGAAGAGAACAGTAATGTAACAATAATCATTTTATGTTTACAGTATGTGATCAGTAAGTTGTTCAGACAAACTTAACCTGTGACTTATTAATAAAATGTTTTTTTTTCTGTCCACAGCTGGTCGCATAGTTCTGGAGCTCTTTGCTGATATCACCCCCAAAACTGCTGAAAACTTCCGGGCGCTGTGCACTGGAGAGAAAGGCACTGGAAAATCGACTGGCAAGCCGCTGCACTTTAAAGGATGCCCCTTCCACAGAAGTAAATAACCTTTACGTCCGCACATAATGTGACATTTTAATTTGGGTGGACACCATGAAGTTTTAGTACATGTGTACACATATTACATGAAATTAGACTAAAGTTATATATGTGTGTTACATACACATACTAACACATATGTGTACTTAATTCATTTATATATCTATGAGGACATACAGTGCAGTGAGCCATTTGAAGAACCAGTAATTATTGATTGCAAGCTACTATCCCACTGCAAAAAAACCCCAAACAAAACACTTACACCCACTAAAATTTGGCATTTGTATGTAATTGGAAAGGTTACTATTGGCATTTACACCTGGGCCGAATGACTCTACACTAGTCACAGGTATTTACAGGCTCCGATCGGCATTGATGGAAATACAACTTCCAGTTAAACATGCTAATTTTAGCTCCTCTACCGGTAAGACGCAATGCTGCACTATCACAAAATACTGTCCGTCACTGCTGGAGCACTGCTCAAACATATTCCAAATTAGTCTGCGCCAAGTTTGTGAGAGGGACTTAAAAGTAACCACTGAAACATTTTCAGATTTCCATGCTGCTCTCTGCCAGATGGACATCAAATTTGACGCACCAGAAAAAAAGAGATGAAAACAAAGACATGCTTGTCTACTGCAGAGCCATGTACATCGCTCTAGTCCACTGACCGTGCAAAGGTGTCTGTAGCCTATTTTTAGTGATATTTTCCATGTTTAAAAAACCTGTGTGCACGCCCTAATTTTGGTGAAAAAGGGGTATCACTTCTCATAACTCCTTTTTAAAGTGCCATCTATTTAAGGTGTCACTGAAGTCTATGAGTAAAACTGCATGCCCGGCTTACTTTTATAAAAAGCCCTAATGATATTAAGAGGCAGTTATTTGTGATTTTAAATGGTGACGAGGCAGTATAGTATTTAAAATGCAAACTAACTGAATGGATTTTACCACAAGCTTATTGAGATGTTGGCTCTTATTTATTCATCCTTTTAAATTAGGGAGTTTCAACCACCTTTGACATTCAGTCTGGTTTATCTAAATAGTAATCTGACGTTAAATTTGGTTTTGCCAGTCATCAAGAAGTTCATGGTCCAAGGAGGTGACTTCTCCAACCACAATGGCACCGGGGGTGAGAGCATCTACGGGGAGAAGTTTGAGGATGAAAACTTCCACTACAAGGTAAACAATTTAAGACCAGAAACCCCATTAACTGGGTCCACCGCTAAATATTTTAAAGGGGTTTATTGCGCCGTTTCTTCCCCCATCATGTTACCCAGCACTGTCATTATTCTTTAGCTTTATCACGACAAAGGCATTCTAAACAATACATATAGCAGAGTATTTTACGTACAGTATACAATTATACTGCTGATTATCAGGGCCAATATTTGGCATTTTGCTCATTATCTGTGTCAGCGTGGGAGGAACTTTTACTTTGTAAAACCTCAGGGAGCTATTTTTATTCGCTCATTTCTTATTGAAATTTTAACTTTTAGAAAAAAAAAAGTTTCTGGGAACTTGCTGTATATGATCTCGAAAGTTTTAGTTTTGATTAAACTTTTGCTAAAGGCATTTAAACAAAGGTTTGTGTTGGAGTTTGTTATATTCCAAATCACTTCCAAATATTGGTTATCGGTCTCATTAAGTACTTAATAATCTGTATCGGCACTGAAAAACCAACATCAGTCGACCCCTCTAATGGACATATCCCTCCACGATGTCCATGTGACTAGTTTTTCTAAGGAGTATACTGAGATTTTTATGGCACTCTCTCAATTTCCCATATCTTAATACTCCCAATTTGTTGCTCAGTAAATTCTATTTTATCTTTTAAAATATCCTCTATTAAGATTTCATGTACCATTTTGCTGCATTGCCTTTGGGCGATCGGCTTTTTCTGTGAAAGTAATAAATCAGTGGAACATCCTGCCTGACTGAAGAGCTGCAGCTTTATCAGCACTTTAAAAACAAACTGACAACATTTAAAAAGCTGCTCAGCTCTGTACTCGCTGACTTTGACATACGTTCTAATTCTATACTGGCTGTTATTCTGCTCTTTCCCTGTTTGGACCTGCCAAGGATCCACAGATGCAAATTAGCTTTCAGTTACACTCTGGTATGATGCATCAAATAGTGACTTATGTTTTAAACGGATCGTGGTTTCCTTTAAACAGGAAAATGGTGATAGTTTGATTGGCAAAAAGGCATTAAAAATCAAACTTTTGTTTATGAATAACAGAAATAATTAGACCTGATCAGAATCAAACCTTCTCATCCTTACCTTGTGTGTTTTTTTATTGTTTCTGTGTGTGAGTATTGTCGTCTTTTACCTGTTGTAATAATTTATTTCCTTCTCCACGCAGCACGACAAAGTGGGTCTGCTCAGCATGGCCAACGCCGGGCCGAACACCAACGGCTCTCAGTTCTTCATCACTACTGTCCCCACTCCACACTTAGATGGCAAGCACGTAGTCTTCGGACAAGTGTTAAAGGGGATGGGGGTCGTCAAGATGCTGGAGTCCATCGAAACTAACGAGGACGCCCCCGTAAAGGTAAACATTTTCAGTTACAGTCTGTAGAGCTAAAGTGCAAAATTTTACAATTTAAGAAAGTTGGCACCAAGTCTGAAAAAGTGTTAGTGTAGCTTTTCACAACCGGTCATTTGTAAATATGGTGGCAAAAGATGTAATAACCCAAATCATGGTAGATTTTAAAGCTGTGAGCCCCAGCTCCCCAGCATGCATTGTTTCACTGTGATTTAAAATGACACGTGGAACCTTCACTCGTGACATTTTTCCCTCTAAAACCTCCGCTAACGTCTCACCTTTGCAGCCATGCGTCATCGCTGACTGTGGTGACCACGAGGACGGGGACAGCTGGGGCACTGGACCGAGCGATGGATCAGGGGACGTCCACCCAGACTTCCCCGAGGACTCCGACATTGACTTTAAAGATGTAAGTATCGATGACGTCTTTGCTCTGCAGCGTCACACGTGAACTTTGGCAGATAGCATCAGGCTGCTGTGTTAAAGGACGACTCTGGGTTTTTGGGAGAAGTGCCCGTTTTTTGCTTCAGTCAAAATCAAATGAACAGATGAATATCAATTTCAATATCGAGATCCGGAACGTGTGAAGCATGGAAAATACTTGAGGCACGGTAAAACTGCCACTGAACAAATGCAAGTGCTCGTCCCCCAAAATGAGGGATGATGGATTGTTACAGACATATCGAGATTGCTCACTTTCGATTTTTCCTCAAAATAAGGTGGGTCAGATTGCCCGACTGAACGTGTTGTTTACAGCCTGTCTCTTGCACTTTGCTTTCAGGTTGACAAAGTTCTCTCTGTTGCCGAGGACGTGAAGAACATTGGAAACACTCTTTTTAAGAATCAAGACTGGAAAGCTGCAGTCAACAAATACGGCAAAGCCCTCAGGTATCCACCGTGTATCTGTGTGTGTGGTCTACCGTCGCAATAGTCTTCATTTAATGTTCATTTAATACGATTCTGAGAAGCACACTTTTATGCAACATTCATCTCAGGTAATCTACGTCCATTTAACAATACATCCAATATCTGACATTAACTGATGGCATCACACCGTGTACATTTAATTCAGTAATGAAATAAGCAGCTCATCTGTATTTTTACACACTTCTATTAAATTTTTGAAACTCATAATAATAATAATAATAAACAGAAAGAAACAAAGAAACTGGAGGAAAAGTGTGCAGAAAGCACCCTGTGACAGATTACAAGCAGCAGTGTTTGCGATCAGGTAACAAACTGCCCCTATCGCCACGATGAGTGTGATGTTTTTTTACCTGTGCAGGTACTTGGAGGTGAGCGGGGAGCTGCTGGAGGAGGGGGCGCAGAAGAAGCTGGAGCCCACGGCCCTCAGCTGCTTCCTCAACACAGCAGCGTGTAACCTGAAGATGCAGCTGTGGCAGGACGCGGTGGACAGCTGCAACGAGGTACGTCTGTTAGCGGGGCTATTTTTCCTGTAAGTAAATGAGTGAGTTTGAACTTACTGGTAGTGTACGACATGTCTTGTGTTTTTCTGTCTACAGGCTCTCGAGCTGGACCAAGCAAACACTAAGGCACTTTTCCGGAGGGCCCAGGCCTGGCAGGGGTTAAAGGAAAACAGCAAAGCCATGGTAACCTCCACACAAGCACCCCGCTAGTTAAAGTGAAAAATGAAAAACTTTTTCAAATGTACATAATTATCAGAATGTATACATTGATATTCTGGTTTACGGCAGCATTTTTTGTAATGTAGTTAACCCTTTGAAACCTGGAGCACCGTAACTTTTCTTGTCCTGCTTTCAGATGCCTTTTACAAATATTTAACCCTTTGAACCCTGAGCAAATTGATGCAATTTCTTTTAAAAACTTGGTGAGAAATGTTAGTAGATTGAGAAAATAATTTTTCTAAAGCTAACTGAAAAGTCTAGTGAAAAAGGAAAAGCGAAGGAAAAACTTGAATTATAATGATCATACTAACATATTTAAAATGTTTCAAGTTTTTTAATAATTTGGAGCACTTTTTCATTCTCTTTTGGTTTTTTTTTAATAAATATATTTTACAAATTTTATTTGTTATTGCCTTCTTATCTTCTTCCCAGGTTTTTTTTTAAAGAAATCTAACCAGTTTGTTGGGTTAAAAGGGTTAATCATTTGGCAGACAGTAATATATGTGCCTATTTTTTTCACTGCAACATGTTTAATGAGCTAAAATGAGCTAAACTGGTGCACTGATTTGGAGGTCTGACTCAATAACATTTTTTCACTTTTCAGACTGATCTGAAGAAAGCTCAGGGAATAGCTCCAGAAGACAAAGGTGGGGAACTTCTCTCGTTAATTCAGCCTTTGCACGAGCCATGAACGCTGCAAATGTTTTTCCCTCTTCTCCCACATTTGTATTTAGTCAGTTCATTTGAACAGTATATGCACGTTCACGTGTATTATTCTAACTTAGCGTGCAGGCTCATGAAGATAAACAATTGAGGACTGCAGGAAAAATACTGCTGTTTGTTTGTTGATGCGCATAATTGAACTTAATTGGGGAAACTGAGTTCTGTTTGAGCGGCATGCAGCCAAAACAACACTATCGAAGATCTCTCAGTATGCAGATTGACCATAAATGACAATTTTAACAAATATGGCCACATTAACTTCCTAAAATGTGATGTTTTTTTTGGATTAAAAAACATCACAGGTAGCTGGAAGATAAAAGCTATCATGCTCTCCGTGTGCGTTCAGGAGCTTTAAAATGAAGTCGACGGAGTGCAGAGACACACATAAAGCAGCAAAGTGAACACATGATGAAAAACCTGAGTTACATTTGTTCCACATGTCGAGCTAATGCAAAGCGTTTTCTTTTGACAGCTATCAGCAACGAGATGAAGAGGGTTCAGCTGAAAATCCAGGAGGAGAAAGAGAGAGAAAAGAAAATCTATGCCAAAATGTTTGCGTGAACGCTTCACCCAACGATGCAATGAGTTCTTTAAACCTTTATCAATATTTGAAGTCATCTCTATGTGGGAAGCTGCACTCAGAGGAGGAGTCTAACCAGGTGAAAGTGTACAGTGTTTTCAGTCGGCAGGTCCCCTCATGTTTTTGAGCGGGCACATTTCTCACCGTCTGTGTTGTTTTAAGGGAATAACTATAGTAAGCTTCGACCTGTCTTAATTCTGACAAGTGTCCTCACAGTAATGAATAGTCTGATGCATGGCCGACTCCACGGCGCTGAAGAACTGGTTATCACTGAACACCGGCCCCTGTTCTTGCATTTTGAAGTAGTTCAGCAAAGCAAAAGTTGTGTATGTCGTCGTCTTGTTTCATGGATTTTGATACAGTGCCCTCGGCCACATTCAGTACGTCCATCTGTTTTTATTTATGTTTTTTACAGAGGTCAACAAAACGAAAAAGGATAACAGTCAAGAGTTGTTTATTCATTTCTGTGATATTATCATCTAATGGTTTTATGTACAACACTGTGCGGATCAAATACTGTCCTAATGTACCTGGAATATTGATGAAATTAAATTTAATTTGAGAACAGCTTGTTTGCTTCTTCAATTACAGAAGATTTTGAAGGAAATGTATTAACTGTTACAGTTGGTTAAGTAGTTTTTCAAACACAAACATAAAAATCACTTCACTTTTTAACTATTTTAAAGGTCTAACGCAGGGGTCGGCAACCCGCGGCTCTTTAGCTCCTCCCTCTGTAAAACATATGAAAATGAATAACTTATTTTTAACATTTTAAATTGAATTTATCATTGTTGTAAGCCTAAAGTGACTCTTAAATTCTCCAATTTTAAAAATGTAAAGCCAAATTCCCATGGTCATGGAAAACACTGAAAAACCATGGTATTTCACAATCACATTTTCAGGCCTGGAAAAGTCATGGAATTAGTAAAAATCAATTTAAATTATGGAAAAGTCAAGGAATTTGTTGTGTAAAATTGTTGTAATAACCTTCTATGCAACGCAGCACAACGCCAAATTTATTTCCCGTAGATGTTGACTTAACATCGTTTTAATATCGACGTGTGGCGATGTTTCATTTCGCATCACGTTCGTTTCTTTATTTTCGACCCACATTGGAACATCGATGGCGCTGGCTGCTCTCCCAGGCTGACAGGGTCAAAGGAAAAGTGAGAATTTAACCGCGCTCAGCTGGCTTTCTAACACATCTGATCTGTGGTGAGAAACTATCAAACAACAAGAGGGGTAAGAGTTAAAGACATTTCCAGAACAATCACACTGTATCTGCTGAGAAGCATCCAGCAGGTCGAGAGGAAGAGAGCGATTTCTGCACCTCAGCGGAAAGCAGAGCAAATGTACCGATTAACTCACACAACTCCACTGCTGCTGCAAGTTTTGTGGCAGCTCAGGAGATTGTAAAGGCACGGAGAGCCGTTCACTGACAGGGAATACATGAAAGAACCATTAATTAAAATATCAGAACACCTGCTCTCGAACTTAAAATGTGCCCTTTACGCAAAGATGTAGAAATGGAAACAAAACATCACCAGTCAGCTGATCGAGGAGATCAATTTAGCTCCAGCGTATTAAGCTGCCTATCAAGAGAACGTTCTCTTTTTTTCCTTCTATAATTTCATTAATGCTACAAAACGTCATTATTTAATGAAAATACAAAGTTTGAGCACCAAGTAATCACAAGTAGCCCACTGCTGCCACCTTGTGGTAAAACCTATTAATGAGAGCTCGTTTAGACCTATTAGTAATGATAATAAGCATATTTAGACAAATATACTGTGTTACCATCATTGCAGCACTGAAAGGCTCAGATATGTTTTTCCAGACAGATTTCTTTGTTGCTTTTTTTGGCCAAATATGGCTCTTTAGTTAGTAAAGGCTGCCGACCCCTCGTTCAGTGTGTAGGATTCAGTGACATCTAGTGGTGAGGTTGCAGAATGCACGAAACATCGTTTGGTTTGTCCGTTTAGCAGAATGGGACTAATCAATATTATATTCATAATATATCGCAAAATTAGTTCAAAGAATTCTCTGTTCCACGTGTTGCAATGTTCGTAATGGCTGCAAAAAACGCTGCTGTCTACAAAACTGCTTCCATTACAAGGTACAATATTCCGACCTCCTCCACCGTCGCCTTGTTTACTGTTGTGTGAAACTTTTGACTCCGCCCTCTAGTGCCATGTATTGGCTGTATCTATGGCAACATAACGGACACATGGCATCATGCAGGCAGTGACCTTTGCAATATTTGAGCCAGATGTACCTGTTTTTTTTTGCATAAAAGGAGCATAAAAGAGTGTTTAGTTTCAGGTGTTCATACACAAATAAAAATGTTTAAATATTATATGACACTTAAAAATCCTAAATCCTACACACTGGACCTCTCAATGCCCATATTTACGATTTAACAGTAGTGATGCAAAAACTGCAAATTGTGACTAAACTTCAGTTAATATGGTCCTGAATTTTGCATTGGTTCCATAAAGCCTGTGCTACATTTGAAACTTAAATCTCACTGTATAAATTAACAAATCATTCCTATGACAAAATGCACTTTTATTTCTAATATCCTTTTTTGCAGATTTTATTTTTTTTAACCTTAAAAACAGCTAAATAGTTATTTTCTGTTTCATACTTAGGCACATTTGCCATCGCAGGCAAGTACTGCAAGACCTGAAAGCGTGATACTTTACAGTTATTTTTCTAGACAAGAAAGATTTAAAAAAACAAGTTGTTCACATTCCATTGTAGGCTGGTCCTCCGCCGCCTTCAGGCACCACCCAGTTGATGTTTTGGCTCGGGTCCTTGATATCACAGGTCTTACAGTGGACACAGTTCTGTGCGTTAATCTGCAATCGCATCCCCTCTCCTGTTTCCAGGGGAACATACTCATAGACACCTGCGGGAGGGAAAAGGTTAACTAGTTAGAGAAGAAAATTAGACACAGAGAATTTGAAATATTTTCAGAGTTCTCAAACATCTTCATGCACAAAACTTTTAAATCACTTTTCAAGGACCCAAAGTGTTTTTAAAAAAAAGTTTCTTTCCCAGTTTTCTGACATTCTCAAACATTTTAGTTTCAATATCTATTCAAGCAGAGTCTTAGCACACACAAGCTGTGTCCACAGCTACAGAAAATACATTAGCTCTTATGCTGCGTTACATAGACATTATATTGTCATTATATTACATATTAACTTCATTACACACAATACATTCTCGTGATTTTTCCAAAAATAGATATTAGCCAAAAATTTTCCAAAAACATTCATAATATCCTACTCACTGTGACTTAGCATTTTCAAGACTTTAAAAGACTGAAGACATTTTAATAACAGTTAATCCCTATTTTCTATAAGAATAAATGTAATGCCTTTAAAGACTTTTTAAGTATCTGCAGGAGCAATAAATAAATGAGGTTTATTACATAAGTGACCCTATCCTTTAGACTCTGAAGGGACAATTATGTCATCCAAAGTTTAGATAACAGCATTTCTCACAACAGTCTGCTGCTTTTTGCCATTTATACATTTCTGGAAAAAAAAAAGTTGATTCACGCCAGCCAACAATGCTGCACCCATAACCAATTATAAAAATCATTAACCTTTCTAACCCAGAGCTGCAGGGTGCAGAGTTTCTCCCCCTGCTCTTTGTCCCGGCTCACCTCTCTCTCACTGCATCCGTCCGCGTCAGCACAGCCACGGACCAAACTTTATTTAGCTTCCACAGAATTCAGTTGAAGCTGGGTAAAAATGGTTTGTATTCCTTATCTGGAGACGTGTAAACACATGCTGCTCTCAAAAGGGTTCAAATGACTGCAACTCGTTTCTACAGCAAACAACTCTTTTCTTTGCACTTTTTAAAACTTCTTTTTTTTTGTTGTTTACAATCAGATGCTGTTCCACTTCAGTTATTTCAGAACACAGGTGAGAAGCCAGCAATGCAATATTTTCTGTTTCTTAATCGAATCTGACAAAATGGGAAAGTTCTCTGAACAGTTTCGTGGTGCTGAAAATTAGCTGCCATCCGTAGAAGAAGGTAACGACCCTGAAGCATTTTCTCATTAAATTCCAGCCAGTTCCAACCAGGATGTTTGTTGTTTATTAAAAGATGGGAGTGTTTCCTGTTTTACTGGAGTGGTTGTTTACACCAGAGAGTGCCTGAACCTTTTTTTAAAAACAAAATCTCCAATTTAAACTGGTTAACTTTGCTCTGAGTGACAGCACAACCTGGACCGTCTAATTTATGTCAAAGCACAACGTTTGAGGAGTTTCGTGTAGACACTGATATTTGAAAGCTGGCAGTGTACGTTTGAAAGAGTAAAAAATCGACCCAGGAGCCATCGAGAGTCTGCAGTGGCCCAAAGCTCAGTTGAACTCTCTTTCAATCAAACTGAAAAAATGTTTTCCATGTAACCACAGCTGCTATTAAGTGTATTTTAAATGACAGCGATTGAATTAGATTCAGCGCTGCAACTAAAGCTTGTTTTCATTAACCCTTTGAGACCTGAGCATGTTAGCTTGGTTTCAAATGTCAATTTTGTCATTTGACATTTGTATAAAAACACAGAAAAATGACCTGAATGTAAAGGAATTTAAAATAACAAACATAAAACCCACAAGGAAATGACATAACAAAAAAATGCGTAAAAACAATAATGATTCTGTAATATAAATTCAAAAATACATTTTCCCTAGGTTTAAAACTAATATTTTTTATATATATATATATTTGCAATTTGCAGGACATTTCTTGGCAAGTTGCTCATTGTCTTTTATTCTATGTTTCCAAAAAAAAAAACAACCTCAAACCAGTTCACCCAGCGTTCTGAGGTCTAAATAACTGAGAAATGTATTTGAACGCAGCACAGGAAAAGTGATGCTGATCCAGGTCTCAAAGGGTGAACAGATTAATCTTCTGATAAGCTTCTCATTGACTGCTTGGTCTATAAGATATCCAAAAATAAATAAAAAAAACATTTTGGGTTTCTGTAGTTCTGCAGTGTAAGTTGAAATACTCAAAAATATATTTTTTTAAGTCAATGCAAAAAACAGCCGCACTTTTGGTGCTGGAACTGGAGAATGATCAGCATTTTGGCTTAAATTTAATTAAAATATTAATTAAATAAAAAATGTTTCATTTATTTTCTTTCCACTGGCTGATTGTTGCAGCTGCTTTTTTAAAATTAAATAGGATTTCACCCTGCAGACATGCTGAATATTTCAGGATATCAAGTTAACTTTCTGCCTCCTGAACACGTGTTTACAGTCCTGATTCACTTCTGACTCTGAATGCAACAAAACAGAGATTCACTTTCTCACTGTAGAGCGTAGAAAAGATTAACTGTTATCTGCACCCTGACCGAGTGTGTGTGGGATGCTTGTTTGACGGCGTGATGGTGTTACCTGCGGGGCAGAAACGCTGCTCAGGCCCATCGAAAACGGCCAGGTTCCTCTCGACGGGGATGCTGTCGTTCTTTAGGGTCAGGTGGGCGGGCTGGTCCCCCTCGTGATTGGTGCCGCTCAGGGCCACAGACGAGAGCAGGTCAAAGCTTATCTTGCCGTCGGGCTTGGGATATTCAATCGGTGTACAATCTTTGGCTGGTTTCAGCTGGTGTGCGTCAAGGCCTGAGACAGATGGAGCACACACAGTTACGAAATGTTGATTTTCTCTGCTGAGATAAGCTGACCTCATTCGTACCTCGGCTAAAGACAAACCACCGGTATTATTACCACGCCGAAAAACGACACAGCTCCACACTACAGGTAATTATCTTTACACAGTCAGCTATACTAAGTTTACAACTATTTCAGTATAAAAGCAAAAAACATCTTTTTATTCTTTTTATTTCACCAATGTTTTTTTTCTTTTCTTTAACCCTTTAAAACCTGAACTGACGTTGGTTTTCTTGTGCGACATTTTAACCTTTTTCATAAACTTTTAAACCTCTGAAAACTGAGCAAATCTGTTTGATTTCTTGGGAACTATGGGAAAAACATAATGACATTACGAGCAACGCGGCAAGTAAATGTCCCATGAATTGCAAAATATTAGTAAAAGGTAACAACAAAATTACGTAAAATGCAAAAAAGGGGGCTTTTAGTTTTTTTTGACAAATTAGAGAAAAATACACAAAATACAATATTTAAAATTCTTCATTTATATATTTAAAACTGTGTTACAGGAAAAGAAATATGCATCACTTTTAGCATTTTTAAGGACTTTTTGTTTTGTTTTGTTTATTCTGTTTGTGCTAGTTTTCAGGTAATTTTTTTTCAGTTTCTGGTTTATTTTTGGGCCATTTCTTGCTAAACAACATTCTTTTATTGACTGATTGATTGTTGAGTCTCATTTGGAAGTTGTCACATACTGTGAACTTGAGTTGGTGCTTCAGTCCGACCATCAACCAAACATGGCGGTATTTGACAACCTGGGAATGAGTCTCAAAAATCAACTAAAAGTTGCATAATGTTGCTTTAAGTTTCTTATTGCCTTCTCCCCATGTTTTTGAAAGAAATCAAGCCAATTTGCAGAGGTTTTAAAGGGTTAAAATGACTCAGTCAAACATGAGCTTTCATGTAACACATGATTATTATTCTTTTTGTCTACAAGTGATCTTTTTTCCTGCTGTTGCACCATGAGAGAGACCAACACAGAGATTCTGTGATACTCACCACAGTGTTTGAGTGTCCACGGCTCTTTTCCTCTGAAGATCCAGTAGAAGACTCCCGTGTAGACCATGCCACCGTACAGGCCAAAGTAATTGTGGAAGGACGGCCTGATGTTTCTTACTGCGTGCAGCTCTTTCCACACCCACGAATTCTTCAAGCTCTCAGCGTATTCAGGTACATGGAGTCCTGAGAGGATTTAAAAAATAAATAAACAAATTCAAGGATTTCATTTCTGCTCTGCTGCTGTCATGTTTACGTTTCTACACATTTGTAGCACAAAGCCTTGATTGATTTTGCCCTTGCCGAGTAAAAATTTGAAAAAGAATGACTGTATTTTGTCATATTTGTACAGGTATGAAGGTTAAGTTTTGACGTTAGATTTCTGTGAGGCAGCTCGATTAAAGCAGAATATTTCATTCAATAAATACATGTTGTGAATTTTGGAAGTGATAACATCTATCTTTTTTTCAAGATTTTTTCAGTTTTGCACTTGAAAATGCTCTGAAGTTACTGGAAATGTTTGAATAACACAAGTGATCAATGTGTCACAGTCAACACTGGAATAAAATTCTATAAATAGTATAACACTAATAGTATTAGTCTGGCCTAATCTTTATCTGCAGCTGTGCAGAAATACCTGAATTAAACAGAACGTACAGTCGTGCAAAAGTTACAAAAGGTTAAAAAAGAAAAGAAAAAAACATGCTGCACAGAATTTGAATATCTGTCTAGAATTAATGTCAACATTATGAATTAAACTTCAAAGCTTCAACAACTATTTGGTACAGATCTACAACTAAGAGTAATGAAGTCATTTGGGTGAAGTCAACTATACCTGAAAGAATTTAATATTTGTAATATTTAATATTTTGTTTCCCAACTACTGACAATTTGTATTTAAAAAGTCTATTCTTGTTCTAAAAAAATTATTAAAAAGATTTCATAAATAAGTCACTGCAGTGCCACAAAGACCATAGATCCTTTGGTCATGACTCTTGAGATTGTTCTCAATGACGATTTTATGACACAGTAACAGTTTTTTATTGATATGACTGCCAGAATTTGTCCCCTTTGTTAAGTTTTCTAAGGTTGCTTTAAAAAAACTCATATGAAAAGAGTTTATTACTTCATTTTTTATGGCTGACAAAAGTTACAACATCTGACATTCGACCTCTTATAGCTTTTTTTGCAGAGTTTGATCTTACGTAACTTCAGAGTTAATGTCATTTTCCCTGTAAGATGTTACCAGCATGTTATTTACTTCCTGTATAGCATGGTTTCTAAATTTCACTGACCATAACAAGCTGCAACCCATCATGCAGTATCTGGAATGAAATACATACATGGTGGTACTATGATGAACACTACTGGGTCTTAAATTCGGTACCTGCTGTCTCTGACTGCGGGTCCTCGGCTGTGACTTTGGGGAAAATGGCCTCAGCAGCCAGCATGCCGCTCTTCATGGCTGTGTGGGTGCCTTTGATCTTTGGCACGTTCATGAAACCGGGGCTGCAGCCGATCAGCAGCCCTCCAGGGAACGTCAGCTTTGGGATGGACTGGACAGGAAGAGGAGAGAGTTCGTGCCCATTTGCAATTTTTTTTGCCATCAGCTTGCTGAGATCTTAAACTTTTACAGTGAAAAATTCTTCTGAGTGACCTCCTGTTAGTCCTTCATCCATTTTCTTGTCACATTTTTTCCTAATATAACAGCACTTCATTAGTCTGAGGAGAAAATTACTCTATATTTTAAACAGCTGATATTACTTGGCTGTGAATTATGTTGATAAGGAGAAAAACATTCTAGTTTAATCATTTTTGAAATCATATTCCAATCTGAAATCTTTGTCCAATAAGAGTGATATCACTTATAGATAGAAATTACTGATTACACTTACTGATAGATCAAAAGACGTTATCGGTCCTTGCCTTAAGATTTTCAGAATAAAAATGCACTAATAACTAAAATTACTGCCTCTGCCAACCACACACCACTGCAGCACAGAAGATCTATACAACAGGTGAGTAATGGCCAAAAAAACGGTTTTTTACAGAGCACTACAATGTCACAGTGAAGGTGACCTTTGACCTTTTGGAAATAAAATGTCATAATTTCCTCATTTTATCCTGTTAGACATTTGTGTGTAATTTAGTCAGAATTCATGTATAATTTCTTTAATTGTGGTCAAAACATGTTTTGTGAGGTCACAGTGACCTTTGACTTCAAAATTCTTATCAGTTCATTTCTGAGTGCAAGTGAACGTTTGTGCCAAATTTTAAGAAACTTCTTCAAGGCTGTCTTGAGATATTATGTTCACAAGAATGAAATGGATAAAAGGTCGCAGTAACCTTGACCTCTGTCCACCAAAATCAAATCAGTTCATTGTTAAATCCAAGTGGACTGTTGTGCCAAATTTTTAAGAAATTCCTTCAAGGTGTTTTTAAGATTCTGTATTCTTCTGGGACCCTCAAGACATCAGGAGCCGTCCCAACACTGAGGACAAAACATGGTGAAGCAGCATTTTGTTATCATGCAGCACAAACCTGGAATAACCTGCCAGTTAATGCTAGAAAAGCCTCGACTCTGACCGGTTTTAGGTCAAAGCTAAACATTTTTTACACGGCCTACTCCACCAAACGAATGACTGCAAACTTTTTTTAATCTTGAGTTTAAATCATTTTAAATAATCTTTTTAGCTTTGCACCTCTTGTTTGCACTTTTAATAGGGATTTTGATTTTTAATAATTTAGTAATCAATTTTACCTTTTTATCTTCTCTTTTATTGCAATTCTGTATCCTTTATTATGCTTTTATATTTTTATTGCTCTGTAGAGCACTTTGAATAGCCCTGCTGTATGAAATATAACTATACAAATAAAGCTGCCTTTCCTTTGCTTTGCCATTCACAAGAATGTGACAGATGAGGTCACAGTGACCTTGACCTTTGACCCATGACCACCAAAATTTAATCAGTTCATTGTTAAGTCCAAGTCTCTAATCTGTGGCTTTTGATGATTCCTCCGTCTGCATCAGGCTGTCCATCACATTCTTGTGAAGGCAATATCTTGAAAGTGATGGACAGCCTGATGCAGACGGAGGAATCATCAAAAGCCACAGATTAGAGAAATCAAACCGACCACTTCAAATACTCAAAGATGCTTTAGATGTAAATAATAACTAAACCAAACACTCAGTAATCTATCAGTGGTAGCAAAAATATTTCAATAAACAGATCTAATTAGCAGCTTGTTTCAACATTGATTTGCTTGCTGAGTAAATTAGATTCTAAATGACTTCTGCTGATGAATTTTTGAACATCCCTGTAGAGAAATTGCCTACTTTAATGGAGTCACACGCAACAGTTTTCCCCGTATTACACAAAAATATTCTTCCAGTACGTCTGTCGGTTTCTTCAGTGACATAGCTGCTCTCACATTCAATCTTTTGACATTTAGATTCAGTCAGTTTTAGGGTTTGAGCTAGTTAACAGGTACATGTGATGATCAGGTTTTCTGCCAGTATGCTTATTGATAATGATAATGATAATGATAATGATAATATCTAACACAGACATATTACCTGTAATCCTCCCTCGTTCAGTGCCCTGGCTCCGTATGCAATCCTGGTGCCTCCCTCCAGTGTGGGAGCTACAGAGGGATGATGCTTCCAGCGCTGAAACTCCCTGAAGGGGCTCAGGTAAGGGTTGGTGTAGTCCAGACCAACCTGGAGTGGATAAAAGTGCCAGTCTTTAAAATAATAGTAATAATAGTAATATAACAAACACAGCAGACAAATATGAGTGAAAGGTTAATCATTTTCTCAATCTAATGTTGCTTGGAAATTAATTCAAATTCAATACATTTTTTCATATCTTGTGTTTGTGTTGCATCTTTGCCGTCAATCTAGAACAATGTTTCTCAACCTCGTGTCAAGGATTCCCAAAGTGATACACATTAGGTCACGGACCCCCATTTGATAAGATTTTTGCTACAGGGACCTCCATCTGAGAAGAGTTTGGTTATTAGACATAATTAAGACCATATTTCTATAGGAAATATTTGTAGAGGAAGTGAAACTTGTCACTCAGTCTTTTGATTCTTATTCACATTTGGCTCACTTCTATAATGAATCTTTTTTAAATGTTTTTTTGGGGGGGATTTTTGCCTTTATTGGGACAGGCCAGCATTAGTGTGAAAGGGGGAGATAGAGGGGATTGTGATAAATAATTTAATAGTGACAATAAACATTTCCCCATTTTTCTAAGGAACCCTTCGAACTCCCTCAAGGATCCCTGAGGGTCTTTTTCTTTTAATCAACTTCAATGCCCCTAAAAAACTGGCTTCCTACTGGTCCAAACACATGGTCCTGATTTATCTTTAGTCATTAGTTCAATCTCCACAAATTGTAAATAACCACATATTCAAATTTATTTAACAAAATATAAAATGTTGATCTAAAACACATAGAAATAAAACTTTTTGCAAGAATAAACAAAAACGGCAATTCAATGTACCTACAAAATACTGTGTTTTTTTGTATCACTTGACATGTTCACAGTCACAGGTCCATTCAGAATGGACCCACTTTAGGACCGCGAGCCAACAATTTTGGAACCACTGCCCTCGAACAAATTTAAGTTACAGGATATAATCTTGAGAGGCATGACTTGTCTTTATATAGCTAACAAAGTTCACGATGCACGTCAGTGGATGAAACAGACAAGGTCAAAAACCTCTGACGTCCTCTTAATTTATCTTGTGATGAGTCTGAAATCGCAGGAAGCAGGGGAAAGCTTTTAGTGGCAGGAACTGGAGGACTGGTTGGTCAGGATACTAAAACACAGCTGAGAATATGGGCCTTTAAAAAATTGTCTGGCAAAGCTCAAGAGGATCTGTAACAGTGGAAGCAACTTTCTCAGTCCATGAGTGCAGAATGGCAGAGGTATACATAATAATTTAAGCTTTTATTTTTGTTATGAGGGGTATTGCAAGTAAACAAATGCTAAATGTGTAACCTATTTGAAATGAACCACTTGAAGCCTGAGCAAGTTGCAAATAGTCAAGAAAAAATGCTTTAAAATTGTAATAATTCTGTTAAATAATTTTAAATTAATAATTATGATCATTATAAGCATACTTTAATTTAAAACAGTGTCCCTAGCTTTTTTTTTTTAAATTCCTCTTTTTTTTATACAAATTGCAGGACATTTCAAGTTGATCATTGCCTTTTCCCCATGTTTTCAAGACAATAAACCACCACAACTCAGCACAAGAAAGCGATGTTGTTCCAGGTTTTAAAGGGTCAAACATATAACAGATTAAAGGGTTTGGATACTGTAGGCACACACACATACATTTTGTGCTGTATTCTAATATGATAATCTAATGTACATTTACACACTAGATTTCACAGTTAAATGTAAAGGATCAAGTCAAGGTTTTATTTGTCTTTCCTCTGCAGGATAAAATACAAACAAGTGATAATGTAAAGCTGCCAACAGCATGACTGTTTATTCAAAAGCTCAAGCTGCAGTTATTTGCTGCCGGTGTGACTTTCAGCTGTTATGTGTGTTTACATCATTTGTCAGAATGTATTCAAAGCTACTCACCACAAAGCCCAGCGCCACCAGTGGCTCTCCCTCATTCAGGTGATACAAAAAGGATCCTCCATATGTGTTTCTGTCCAGGGGCCAGCCCACTGAATGCTCCACTCTGCCCGGTCTCCACTTCTTCTCATCAATCGTCCACACCTTTAAAAAAAATTAAAAATAAAATATCCATGTCTGTGAAAACGAGGACGCTTCACACGTCCTCCCCCCGGCAGCTCAAAAGATCTCTAAAATCAGCAGTTTCAATTCAGTATCTGACTAAATGTCTCCCATTCTCTTTTGCCGAGTTATGATGCTGAGTAAGGGCCAGAAAATGTTTTGTGAGGTTGCAGCAACCCCGACTTTTGACCGTCAACCACCAAATTTTAAACAGATCATTCTTCAAGTCCAAGTGGATGTTTGTGCTAAATTTGAGGAAATTCCCCCAAGTGTTTTTCACCACGATAATGAAAAGGATTCAGGATCACCTTGATATCTGACCACCAAAATCTTTTTAGTTCACCCTTGAATCCAGGTGAACGTTTGTGCCAAATTTGAATACAATTTCTCAAGGTGTTCTTGAGATATCACGTTCACAGCGACCCTTATCCTTGACCTTTGATCACTGAAAACCAATCAGTTCATACATAAGTCCAAGTGGGTATTTGTGCCAAATTTGAAGAAACTCCCTGAGGGTGCTCATGAGATATTGCATTCAGGATAATGGGACAGACGGAGAGAACATACAAAAACATAATGCCTCCAGTCACGCCGATCATGCGCAGAGGGTCAAACAGCGAATAAAAGTTATTGACTCCTTTAAATTCGTCCATTCAAACTTTCCAACTCTGCTGTACAAGGGCGAGCATGCCATTTTAATTTTTGGAACTGTTTTTTAGTGTGACTTGACGCATGAATTCACACCAGATATTAAACGCAGTGTTAAATCTCCAGTGTCGAAACAAAATTACCTCAACAACCCTTTGATCGTCTCCTCAGGACAGACTTTACTCATTAGGAACATCAGTCAAACCAGATTAAGGGGAAACTAAATTAAGGCCACAAGCAAAGTGACTGATTACTCTCTCCAGCATTAGCCTTCTGTGTGTGGTACATGATTTTTACCTCCTTCAGGCCGATGGCGTACGTCTGAGGTTCACAGTTCTCACGCAGGTTGAATTGCTTGTAAAGCTGCTTGGCCAAGTGTCCGTGACAGCCTTCTCCAAACAACGTGACTTTAGCATGGAGCTCCATTCCTCTCTCAAAAACATCCTGAAACAAGGACACATATTTTAGATTGGGTAATTTATTTAGAAACTTTTATTTGTTCTTAGTTTATATTCCTCTTTTTTCTGTAAATAATAATGTAAAATTATTGATGTTTGATTTTGGGTATGTGGGTGTACGCATATATGTTTATATATTTAAAATAATTGGGAAGCTGTTGATTAAAATTCAGTTTATGGAGAAGGGGTTAAATATGTTTGTACTTCTCACTCCTTTTTGACTGTGTAAACCAAGTCATCATGTGTTTGACCATTTATTTTGCTTTATGTTTTTCATTGTCTGCAAATATTACTTTTCTTTTTTTGTCTGTGTGCTTGTTTATATAATCATTTCTCTATTTTCTCGTACATGCTTGAAATTAAATCAAATCAAATAAAAAAAAAGCTACATAAAAAAGATACATGTACAAAAACATAAAATCCTACTTTCCTAAAGAAAGTTTCTAAATGGAAATGCTAATTTACTGAATGATGTACACAACATAATACTGCCCTAGTATACAATAAACTGCTACATGTAACAACATACTGCATTATACACTATTGTTATATGACTGAATACATTTTTTTTTTTTTTTTAAAGATGGTGCCCCTTTGAAGGATAGTTTCAAGGAGGTCAGTATATAGACATGCTTAAGTGATGTGTCAAAACAAGTTCTTGTGCTCTTACTGGTTTATTTCTCCTTTATGTACTTTTTCATAGATGTTTCTGATGTATGGGAGCTTTCTTATGTGGGATCAGCTGGACTGAATTATTAAACTAATTTGTTCTGTTCTGCACAATACCTTCGGTGAGCCGTCTTTGGCGATGCCTACGTCGTTGGTGGCGATTCCTTTTACACTTCCGTCTTCGTGAAACAAAACCTTAACAGAAGCAATATAGATACAACACTTTGAACTGTGAACGTGTTAATTAAAATGACACAAACCGGAGCACTGATTATATTGCTATACGCTCGACAAATGACGTGCACTGATATAGCTCAACCTATAATAGTTGATACAATCATTATTTAAAAATTCAAGTGTTTGTCTGTAAATGATTATGGTCTTTTAGATCTTTTGTGACCATGCATATTTTTTTAACTGGTTAACCATTTGTCCTCTTTGCATTAATTATGGTGGGGGACAAGAATATGAGGTAGCCCAATTGTTGTGTTAGCATTAAATAACACATCTGTATCTATTCACAGAGATAATCACATGCATTACAAATGTGCATAAATCTACATTTAAATAGCGACATGGAATGAAACACAAAAAAACGTCTTAATTATACAGATGAGGAATGTTTACTCAGGGGAACCCAGGATAACCACATTAGTGTGATATGCCCAGCTGAAACTTTTAAACAAAATTAAATTGCACAGTATTCAAAATAATTTTCCAACCTCCACCCCTGCCCACCAATCAGTGTATTTGTTGTGTAAGGTATAAAATTAGAATTGGATCTATATGTTATATTAATTTTATTCATATTTTGTTTATTTCTTTATTTTACCTTTTATATTTTATTTGTGGTTTTATTATTTTCATTGCCTCTGCTGTCGTTTTTATATTGATATTTTACGTCCTGCATCTTGCATTATTTGTCCTCAACTCAAGCCTACTTTCATCTCACTTGTGTTCAATAGGACTGTTTTGCTTTCTATTGTTGTATTGCCATTTATGTATGCCATTTCTGCTTTGCTTTGTTTGTCAAAGCACTTTGTAAACGCAAAGGTGCTATATAAACTAAGGTTTTTATCATTATTATTTCCCCCCTTTTTCCCCCTTAAATAACAATACAGACCATAGATAGAAGTGCTTCTTATGGGTTTTTGTATACTGCGATTTGCATCGATGCAATAAGCATTGATTAACTAATATGAATATAAGAACATAACCATAGCATAGGTTTTGTCAATTGTCGCATTCATAACATTTCTTAACTAAAGGAAAAATGTGTTTAAGGGTTTGGGATTTGTATCACAAACTGTCATACAGTGCATCAAAGAAATTCAGAGGAGGTCTCACCTCAGCTGCAGCGTATCCTGGGTACAGCTCCACTCCGAGCTCCTCGGCCTGCTCCCCCAGCCAACGCACAAAGTTCCCCAGCCTCACTATGTAGTTACCATGATTCACCATGGGCAGACCTGCAGGCAACAAGATAAATCTCAGCCCAAAACCACTGACTGTAATGTTTCCACCTTTTTTGTCAAGACACACTTTTCTTGATAGAAAGTTTCCTCAGTTTAAAATTTTAGTGGTTTGGCATCCGCTATGATTATATTCAGACTGCGCCTTTGAATAATGTTGCATCTTTCTCTCGTATTTATTCAGAAATATAATATGTCTGCACACTCTAAACACCAGCACTGAAATCTAGATGCATCCACTCTGTTCGTTTAAATTGCCCTGCTCTGTTTGGAGCACAGTCATTTTTGGAAATGTCACAAAATCAGCGAAGCTCATCTCAGACCAAAGAAGTGCAACAGGATGAGTTGAAAGCTTTCAGCCACTTGCAATGTGTCTATCTGCAGCGTTCTGACAACCTGCCAGTTTATATCAATCTCACTAGACGATACAGTGTATTGTCTCCATAGCAACAAGTCTGTACTTCTGACTTCCAGCTTTTCAGGCTTATTTTCCTCCAACCATTGTTTATTCTGATTAAACTGACTTGGCATTAAGCTGTTTTACAGAAAAGCCCTGAATTCACATTCAGTGGATTAAATGGACATGTATCATTTGATAGCAATCGCAATAAAACAACAGAGTCCATAAAAACAAATAACCAACGGCAATGCCTGCCAAGAGGCATAAATAGCAATAAAAACAGTAAAAAGATGATTAAGTGAATTAATGAATGAATGATACATAACAACAACAGCAAAAAAACAACAAAAGACAATAAAAAAACTATCATGTCTGTGAATTAATCAGAGCAGGAGCACTGTACAATAATAATATCATCTAGCGTACACTTAAAATGATCTACTGACACATACCTGTCTAATTTCATTATCTCCTGTATCATCTTCCATTTATTTGGTGACCCCCCCCCCCCAATAAATATCAGTTTATCAAGCTCAGTAGTGAACTGAGGAATTTCAAGTAATAAAAATTCCTGTGAATGTGTGTGATGAGAAATGGATTTGATTTTTAAAAAGAGAGGTGAGGTAAACAGAAGCTCCCCTTATTCAAAGGTGATGAATGGCAAAAAAGCTCTACAGACCACCGATGTAGGTCACAAAGTGAGAGAGCAGTTCAACATTTTTCTTTCAATTTAAATAGAATAAACAGGATTTTACCTGGCAGAATGGGGATGGGGATTCTGTGTTTCTTCGTTAAAATGCTGAACACATCTTCTGTCACTGGAGTGTTCAGGGGTGCCTGAGGTAAAAGCGCAGTGTGTTTTGTTGAGAGTTTGACTTATCAGGAATTTGTGAGTACATGCTGTGTTCCAGTTAGTACAGTATGTGTAGCTTTGTTAAATATAGCACTGCTGACGAACAGACGAAGACAATAACATGGAGCATCTGAGGTAACCATCTAATGAAAGGTAAGGCACACACCAACTCTCACTGTTGAATAAGACACTCACCCCTCGTTCCTTCCAATCAGGAAAGAGTTCGTTGAGGGCGGTGGGCTCCAGACAGGCACCTGACAGGGTGTGTGCTCCAATCTGAGACGCCTTCTCCACAAGGCACACTCGCAGCTCCTTCTCGTGTTCGTTAGCTAGCTGTTTCAGACGGATGGCTGCTGAAAGACCAGCAGGGCCCCCGCCTACTATCACCACATCGGCCTCGTCTGCAAACCTCTCCATTTCGACCCCTGGAAAAGGGACATAAGAGAGAAATGCTGAGGAACAAGAAAGGCACTGCATTCTCATTTAGCTTGTAATATTTCAAAAGGATAAGTAGAGCTGCATGTGGCACAAAACTTGACAGGATAAGTGAGGGTTCATTTTATGGTGGGGAGATAATGACAAAAATTGTGAATTTAAGAGTTATCAAGCTTTAAAAAAATATTACATTAAATTAATTTTCTACTTTCATTGAGTTATTTTTTTTTTCAGCATCAGTACTAATCAGGAATATCAAATATTCATTAATTTTCAGAATTTTAACGCTTTAAATGAAAGGTTTTTATCATGATGCCACTATGTTTTATATGAAAAAAAGAACACATACACAAAAAATAATTTTTTTCAATTTATCACATACAAAGTAAATTATTTTTATTTTCACAGCCTGGTATATGTCAATGATTTGCAGCAACATTGATTTTGACATTGCACTTCTCATGGCATGTATTTTCTCCATAAGCCAAACATGGTTAAAAAAAGACGTCATCAGGTAGAAAATAGTAAAAAATACAAAAACCCAGAAATAATACAGTGCATGTTTTTATGCTTTGATGGCTTTGGGATCAAAAATTGCAGTTTGAATGGGGTTCAACAACACTTTTTTTTTTTAACCTTATGAATGCCACAATTTTGTTTACACAGTGTATTTTAGGCTTATTGGGGCTGAGCTGGAAATTCCAAGATTAAACAAAATACACAGTCATACAAATGTTTATGCCATATGCATGAACACAGCCAAAATGATCAAAAAGTAAAGAATGAAAAGGGCGTTAAGTGCGCCAAACGGTCTAAGGGTTAAAACAGGCAAAGAAAAAAAGACTTCTAAAATCCTAAATCCTAAAAGTGGTGTTCATTTGTGAAAATGAACATTTGTTTTCCACAGAGCTTATTTGCTAGTCATCAAACATCCAACGAGGAAACCAGGGCAAAACTAACTTCTGTGTCAGCCTACAGTAAAACGCAATCTCCGGGGCACTCTGTCATACAAAATGATATAGGCCAAAATTTAAATTTTAAAAGGAAATCATCAAATGAAGGGCATAAAAAAGGTTATATTTTATTAATGCTTCAGTTGTCGAGCATGTCTAACTGGCATGAGCACTTTCATTAGATGCATATCATAAGTTAAAAGCAAACTATAAGCTTTATTGTGCTGCAGAAAAATAGACAAACATATAATCAATAGTCCTGTCCACATACAACTCAGAACTCTGGCTAATGGATCATCCTATTATATGAAGACAAGGTTACTTTTACTTAATGTAAACACCGTATCCCATGTATGGGCAAGAACAAGACTATTTTCATGACAGTGACATGGGAGTGTGCATAAAGATGTTTTTGTGTCTAGGTGATCAATTAGGTTTTGAAACTGGTGAAGTATTTAGAGAGTGCAAAGAAAGTGGTTGTTATGTAATCACTTGAGGCATTTAGGCTACGTCAATATACGCCCACTTAAGTTGCTTGTTTTTTAACAAATAGGCTCAGATTATTATTCATGGTGTCTGACAACATTAGGGAAAGGATCCCTACAGAGAAAGACCTTTTTGTTAAAGAGTAAGATCATTTTTGTTTAACCAGGATCAGCCACAAAATCACCATGGCCAAAGCTACTGCACTTCATTTATATAAAAAGTAATTTTAGTGTGTATAGAGGCAGCACATTTTTACATCTAACTGGGTGAATTATGGGTTTATCTCAACCAAACCAGAGTTGGTGATAGTTGGAACAGTGGAAAGACGAACAAAGACGTTTTTTAGATGGTTTTTACTGTTTGTGTCAAGTACTGATTATTTGAATGGAGTCTGCTGGGTTTGGCAATTGCAATCTGTGGGGGAGTTTCTGATTAAACAAAAAGGATCTTACTCTTTCTCAAATATCTCTTAAATAATGTTGGCAAATATTTATGATAACAATCTGAGCCTGTCAGTGGCAAAAACTAGCACTTTTAGTGGACAGACATTGATGAATTGCAGCCTATTTTGCAGCTGCAGCACTCTTTCTAAATAGATCACATAAGACACAAAAACATGGGTAAATAGGGTCCAAGTTGGAAAAAAACATTAAACCCTTTAATGACAGGACTCAAAGAAGATCAAGCTGCAAAAAGTTTTATTGGATGTTTCAATCACCACAATGGCCAGAAGAAGCCTTGATTTTAAAGCTACTTTAGGTAGTGCAGGGTCTTACCTTCCCATCTTGAGTCTTTGTCTCTAGGATGGATAGTGTAGTGTGTAGTGATGCGGGTTGTTGACACTGAGGAGCACGTCCGCCTGTTTAATGCTGTGTACATCTGAGGGGCAGCATGATCTGTCTGTACAGTCTTCAGTGCCCTGATGCACCTGTGGGCTGCAAGAGAGAAAACAGCACCCAGTCAAAACCAGCTGAAACTGGTGGGCAGCATGTGTCTGTATACCATAAAGATAGTGTGCTCACTGGTTTGGTTAACCCTTATCTGGTTACTAAATAATACACATTGAATAATGACAAATAAATGCAAGCATTAACAGTGTAGGTGGCACAATGTAGCAAGGGGAGTTGTGAGAACATGACACCTAAACAAGATCAAGAAACAGCTGTAGATGTGGCTAATTAAGTGAAAATGGTAAGCAGCTGTGACACCAGCAGCAGTAGCACCATGCTAGCTAGTTTTTTTTAGACCACCGCTAAGCTAAATTCAAAGTGACCAAACATCTTTTTTAGGAAGCAAAACACTTCCCATAACTCCCAAAACAATGATTGTCGACTAACAACAGCAGTACATTTCTGAAACAGCGTAATTTAGACGTAAAACTACAGACAAGGGCACTGTTCAAGTGACCTATATATTGGTTCAACTTTAACCTACATTTTAGCTTAATGCTAACACATAAATGCAGCACTGTTTGGCCACGCTAGCGTTTGTTAAAAGCCTCAAAACATATTAAGGTACGTATAAAAATAATTTCCACTATCTATAACAGACTGTAGTAAGCATATCAATGTGTAGCGACATCTGTCAACACTGTCGGTTCAAAAAGTTACTAGCTTCGTCCACGTCAAACACAGCAGGCTCTCAGTGTTAGCTAACTAGCCGTTAGCAGACCTACCTTTACTTGTATATCTGCTAGCGGGAAACATAGTGTGTCAGCTCGTGCACGCTCACGAGACACCAGCGGTTTTTCCTTTTTTAAATGAGCAGAGTTGCAGTCGTGGTGTCGTCGCCTCGTAGCCAGTGAACAAGCTTGTGTAACCCGCCTGCTGGGCAAACAAATGTTGAGCGGAGACACCTTACAAAATACGTCTCATAACACAGACACTCAGGAGCGTCAAAAGCTGCGCTGCTGCTGCTGCGCAGAGAGGCAACTGCGCAAGCGTAGATCTCTATACGCCTCTCTGTCTGAGCTCAGGTAAATGTGAGCTGCTGATGTTTAGGAATCTGGTATTGTCTAAAGTCATCCCAGGACAATGTCTAGTAGACAGTGTCTACCCGTTGACCATGCCTAACTCAGAGATTAGCAGGGACACTTAATTTGCTTTGCTTGGGGGCCACGCTTGCAAAATGACTGGAGGCCAGGGGCCTCTCAAAGCAGCCCCATACATTTTTTTATTGATTTTGAACATTTCAAGGATTTTAGCATAATTCTAGGATTTTAGAGTGTTTTTTGAATGTTAAGATATTCCTAAGATTTTAGGTAATTTGCAGAATTTAAGATATTCCTTGGATTCAGATGTTTCTAGGATTTTAGGACTCTACTAGGATTGAAGGACGTTTCTAGGATTTTAGCAAGTTTCTGGGAATTTAGGACATTTTGACGACTTTTGGAAATATCTCTGACTTTTAGATATTTCCAGGACTTCAGTCACAGCAGCCTCACATGTGTTTCTAAGGTTTTCGGACATTTCTAGGAATTTAGGACGTTTTCAGGATATTAAATTAAATCAGTAATTTTCCAATAGTAATGTATGCAACTATTTTATCTGACCGCTCTTTAAGAAATGGGAGATTTTTTAAAGGAAAAAGCACACATATTACATAATTTATTATAGCCAGAAACTGTAAAAACAGAAATTATCTCTGGATTTTTAAAATTTCAGACATCCTTGAGCACATTATATGTGACGAACGCTTCTGTCAGTAAAAAAAACATGACTAAATCTGAACTCAAAATAGTGGTATTTCATCCAAATGCTTTATTTCGCATGTCTCATTAAATAGGGCCAAAAATAGCTAGCCAGCATGCACAGCAGGAGAGGAAAAGCGGGGCTTTTTTCAGTTTTGTCCTAAACTCTTAACTTTCAAACATCGAAAGGTAAGTTTTTAAAATCTAATAACTAATTTTTGGTGGTGGAAGGGTCATGCCAAGGGTCAAAATATTTGTAGCCTCAGAAGAATAAAAAAAGAAAACAGAAAAAAAACAAACTGAACTTTTTTACATGTATTTTTTTAATTATCACTTTGACTTATTCAATATTTTTTAATTTGTCAGTTATTATTTAATTTGTTTTATTTTTTAACTAATAAGATAAATAACCAATAAAATGTAATAAATAAGTCAACAAGCCGATTTGGGGCACAGATATATTTACTGTCCACAATTCAAGAAAAACAAAAATACAATAAATATTGTAAGACACAAGTCAATACAACAAATTAAATAACATGTTTAAGAACATTTCCCTCCCATCAATATATAAAGCCTGCAGACATTATCGATATATCAAGAAAACCACTGGCTTCTTTTTCTTTTCAGCGTGAACGGGGATGTAAACACAAATGGCATGTACAATGTATTCACATGCCATAGATGTAACTCATTTATTCTCTTATGGCACATTTGCTGTACATTCATACATTTACAGTGTCTGAAAAGGTTAATTTCCACAGGAATCAGTAGTTATTTGAATAAAGTATGCACAGACGAGTTTATGATGTCCTCACTGTACAGATCTGAGTGTAAAAAATGTGTCCTGTAGCGTAGCGGTCGACTGAGTCCAGGTTCAAACCCCCAGACCAGCTGGAGGATTTTCTTCTGCCCAAGTGAAGTACATTCTTGGTTGAACATACTGAACACATCTCATACATTACATTCAATATTTCCATAAGATATTTTTTGGTGGCACAGGCAACACAGAAACACTTTTAATGGACTAAAGACCAAACACAGAATAAAAAAGTAGGCATTTAATTCCTCCTCAGCAGACTGAATAAATGCTAAAATTCAAATTACCTTGATTTAAACATGTTCTTTGCAGCAAATACGGTACAGGAGATTGAAGTGGCACAGTGCAACATAAAATGTATTCTGAAGTGCCTATTCACTTGAAAAGTGAAAGGCATAAAACAGGGCTGAATCACCCCATCAAGTTCTTCATTAGAAGTGTCTATAATGATTTAAGTGTAAAAAAATAACAAACTTGAATATAATCTTCATTCTGTTCATGTATTATTTTCTGTCAAATTGCTCACAGTTACCTGAATTCTGATGCTTCAGAGACTTTAGTTGCGCATTTTTGAGTTATGGCTGAGTGTCCCCATAAGACAGGCCAGAGTAAGACAATCAAAACTACTATGAACTTACTGCAAAGTTCAAAACAAATGCAAGTTGTGGTCCTTTTCTGATTAACGTCAGATAAATTGTGAGCAGCATAATGAGCTACGTTAAGTGCATGTTTAGCATGATAACACTCTGTAGTTTAATTTAGCCACTTGTTGGCAGCCGCCTTTATTAAGACACGTAAAGGCTTCAAAATTTACGAGTGCTGTATTTACCGAAGTATTTTATGTCATAGAGCAAAATGTGAAAGTATCTGTTAACCACAGACTTCATTTTAGGCCTCTAACCAAAAACCCATTCAAAAAACCCAGTGATTTTGAGATTGGTGCTAAAATACTAACTAATTTCCATGTTTTAAGACTCTTTCCTGCAGCACTCTATAGGAGCTGAAGTTATTGGATTCCAACATATTATCTTGTCTTATCATTGTTTGAAATTATACATTTTTTCCTTGCCAATAATATAGTAGATTAATATTCAGCTCAGAATATGGACAGAAATCCGATCTTTCAGAAAGACGCCCTCTTACACTGACATTAAGTCTTCATTAGAGGAGCTGTACTGCTGCATAAGGGATTTTTGCAGCAACTTCATCCATTGCCGTGATGGCTGCTGCTTGGCCAAGACATGCACACGGTGGGATTTTCAAAAAAACTAATGAATTTTTACCCACAAAGGAGAAATCTGGGGAAGGTCAAGGACTGTCCCTTTGAAAAGTGTTGGCAGAGATGAATGAGCCTGGATCACATGTAATCTGCTGAGATGCCTCTTTGATGAAAACACAAAGAGATCATTTGTTTGTGCATGTGTGGGAGGTTGTTTGTTTCTTTGAGCACACCGACAGCGCTAAATGTTGCTTCTGTAGCTGCTGTGTGGACGAGTTAATGTCATTGTATCCCTCGTTGGTATTTTCCACAGGGGTGAGCTTCGCTATCGTGCCTGTTGCTTGCGGTGGATGCCCCGCGGCGAGGCCGTGGCTGTTCTCCTGCAGGGGCCACATTTCCTGCCAGGTAAGTGACCTATGATGAGCTGGGTGACCGCTGAGCAGAGGCCGCCTCTGCCTGTAGTTGGCCCATACCTGCAGAATGGTCTCTTTAAAAGGCCGTGTGGTCAGCGTGTAGAGGATGGGGTTAAGGGCGCTGTTAATGGGGAGAATAAATATGACCACCCAGGAGCTGATGGTGCCTGCAGAGAGAGAAAAGACACAGAGATGCAGACATAAAACAACAGCTAATCTAAATGTTACATTGTTGAACATCATGAGTTGGAAGAATACTTCAGCATAAAATCCCTTTATTAAATCCATTTAATAATTTATGAAAGTGGTTTTTATCCCACCAGGGGAGCTAATTAGGGGGACTACAGCTCACCAGATTGTGCCTATAATAGAATCTACACAACACTAAGGGGTCATTTGGGTATCCAGTGCAAACTAAGGTGACTACAATTCAATGACCTTTATACAGTAATGAATACCTTTTGAAAAACTGTTTCAACCTCTATGGAAATATCTGCTAGACTACACTGAAATTTAATAGCATACAATGCAAAACTTTAAGGGTATGCTATGCAGGATTTTCCTAAAACAGTTCTAGGGGCTCCCTGACAGGGTGCTCCCCCAATAACCACATACTTTGTAGAGCTTTATTTAGTAGAAATGCTAAAGCAGAGTAGTGTAAGCCAGCCGTTGGTTGGTATAGAAGTCACTCACACTTTGACAGGGCAAAATAATGTTGTATTCCCACTGTTGCATATAAGCTCAGCAATGCATGGACTTAGCTGTCTTTTTTTTGGTCTTTTTTGTCCATGTTTTCTTCAGTTTTTGTTCCTATTGTTTACATGTCAATGCGTGCCTCCACGAACCATCCAAATCGTGCTTGTATAGCATGAAATCTTGAGTTTTTGATTTTTGGTTTTATCTAATGATTTTATGATTTTAAGCGCTTAATTTGAGTTTTAAACAGTTTTTAAATATCCTTCCATGCTGAATTGCCTTACTGTCCTAATTGATGCTCATTCTGTCTGTTCTCATGTAAAGCACTTTGTGCTGCATTTCATGCATGAAAGGTGCTATATAAATACATTTTATTATCATTAATATTATTATTATTATTATTATTATTGTTTGCACACACCTGACCACACCCTCTGTTCCCGATTTCTGACATTAAATGATGACCAGAAAAGTGTTTTTACAGAACACTGTGGTGTCGCAGTTAAATTGACCATTTGGATATAAAATGTCATTTTATTCACTATTTTCTGTTTTTATTAAAAATATTTTAATTAGAAATTTTGTGAAATGTTGCCACAATTTGTGCATGAATTCTAAATTCTTCTCCTTGAGTCCATGAGTTGAAGTGGACGTCTGCAGAAAATTTGAAGAAATTTCCTTGAGGTGTTCTTGAGATATTGCGTTTACAAGAATGAGACACATGAAAGATCACAGTGATCTTGACCTTTGACCTCTGACCACTAAATTCTAATCTGTTCATTGCTGAGTCCCAGTGAATGTTTGTGCCAAATTTGAAGAAATTTCCTCAAGGCATTCCTGAGATATTGCGTTCAGGAGAATGGGACTTACGGAAATAGAAGGACAACCAGAAACCTGAGTAAGACTGAATCTGAGGTTGGCTTTCCCTTTCTCTTTGGTTGGCAATACTGTTTACAAACAGTAACTGATAATTTATGCATAGTTTACCTTTTAAGAAACACTCTTGAGCACTCATCTCCCTGTAAGCGTGGAAGTTTGCTGTAAACGTAAATATCTGTCGCTGTGGAATTCAGCAGCTTTGAATTTCATCACCCTACAGCTGCAGTTCCTGTGCAAAAGAGCAAGCTGCAAATTTTTAAGAACCACACTGCTTGCCTACTAACTGGTCATATTTGATACTCAAAATATAGACTTTCAGAGGAATATTCCTTTAAATGGTTATAGCACTTCTACTGTACCGGGAATCTCCACCTGCAGCAGCGACAGGATCTTGAGGATGAAAATGGGGATCCAGCAGAGGGAGTCGGTGATGACGATGGAGAAGAACCTTTTGGCGATGGTCACCTCTTTCTTGATGTGGTTGCTGTATTTGGTGGTCTGAGTCCCTGTTCTCTGGATGTTATAGAACATGCTGGCATAGGATAAGACAATGATGAGGAATGCCACCAAGTTCAGACCTGCAGAGAGATATCTGGTTAATTTGTGGACTGAAATGCAGTTGCAATAGCTCATACTGTGGAAGTGCGATTGTAACAAAGCTATGCATCAAAATGCAAAAAAAAAAAGTAAACCATAGACTGCATTAAGGACCATGGTTAACTATGATAATTCTAATGCTAATTTTTGCTACCAAGAAAACCCTTAAAACCAATAAACAAAGTGTAAATGTAAAATGTATGTACTCGAAAAATTTAACACAGGACTTCTTAGTACAACCAGGTGAACAAGAAAGTTTTTGGAGACTAAAATGTTAGATTTAACTTTCATGAACTGAAACTAGCCTACCCCGAAGTAGCAATGCTACGCCTATACTTTGTGAATCTGGCAGTACACCATAGACTGTATGCAAAGGAAGACGGCGTCACAGCTCCAAAAAACTGAAGTCAAAACATCTCGATCATCTCCTGTTGCAGTATAGGTCATAAACCCCGCCCCCTTCATGTTAGCAAATGGGACTAAAAACTCAAAGCACACATCAAATACATTTTTTTCTACAAACATAGTTTCTGTGATTTAAGGTGGTTCTTATTAACCTGATGTATGATCAAGTGTTCATTTTTCTTTTAAGTTTTTCATTTTTAATTTCTTATATGCTGCTATAAAAAGGGGATGTGTCTTCATGATTGACAGCTTTTTGTACCAGGCTACAAAGTTTGTCATTATAATATATAGCAATCTATGAAAATTGACTTGCTTTTGGAACCAGCCTCTAGTTGTGATTCGAGGAACTGCAGTTTTTGGTGACCCAAAAGTTGCAGCTGTAAATAAATACGAATATGCTCTAAATAATGAGACTGCTTTCACAGCTAATGTTAAAGAGTAAGTGACTGTAGAAAACAACAAGAAAACACAAGAAATGACTGTAGCAAGAACAAATACCTACCCAGGAAAATGACGATGGAGTAAACATGAGCCCAAAGTGTCTCTGGCTGCTCTGAGTGCAGCGGGAAACAAACTCCATTGGTCCCATAGAAGTTGCGAAATAATCCCTTGCAGGCCAGTGGCAGAAGGGCCACAATGAAGCCGAACACCCATATCCCGAGGAGGATGGTGACAGTTCGTCGCCAGCCAGGCGTCAAGTACTTAAAGGGATAGACAATGCAGATGTATTTCTCCAGTGTGAGGTAAGTGAGGAGAAGGACAGATACCTCCGTGGACAGCATGGCCAAAGAGCCAATGACCTGACACTGACTGCTGTCCATCCAGGCCTGAGCGTGCCGGTTGTACTCGCCGCGGAACTTCAGATCATACGCGCCGATCATGAAGAGGTAGATGCCCATCAGTCCGTCTGCACCTGCAGGGAAGGAGAGCTGTAGTTTACAACATGTTCATTAGATTTATTTATTTGAACATCTAATAAAAACAACACTCCTGTTTAATAAAGCAGGTCTTCTTTGAGGAGAAAAGTGTCACATTTAGGCAGATTTGGTGGCGTCTAGTGTTGGGGATTGCAGATTGCAATTACCTGAAACTTCCCCCTGTTAGGATTCCTACAGTGTTCATTGTTAAGGAGGTTTTTACTGGGAGACAAATGATCTGCAGAAGTCTCTTTCACTCAAAAACAAACAAACCCAGGGATTTAAAACAGTGAAAACTTAGAGGCAGTTTCATGTTATAGATCAGTATTTCTTTGACGATGTTTGGCATTGACAGGTGGCTTGTCCATCATGTGTTTTTGTGAACTTTTTTTTGATCTAGACATTCAAGGAGTTTTGACCAAGACCCGAAATATCTGCAGAGATCTCCCCACATCTCCACAACAGACCCTCTTGATTATTTAGACCAGCAAAAACACTGAATAAAGTGGTTTCACGTCACAAATCAGCGTTTCTCCAACACTGTTTGGCATGTTGGTGCAGGTAGCTTGTAATCACCTGCTAACCATGTTTATCTGATAACTAAGATCCAGATGTTACAGAAGTTTTCTACTGGCAGTTCTCGCAAATGCTAGATGTGCCAGCCACCACAAAGACCATCACCAGCAATGTCAGGAAAAAATAAGAATAAAAATTGTAGGTTAGACCAGCCAGCTGTGGCCCATTTGATGTTGGGACAGCCCATCTGATCAGCAGTTACACGTTCCCAAAACTGTCTATGGCCTATTATAAAGCAGGTGCAGTTGTACTGGCAGTCGTCACCTCCCCCCGCCCCTTCAAGAGGATCGGCCCATCGTGTAATGTCAGAAGCCGAGCAGAAGAGGTCAAATAGGAAATAAATAAAATCAAGACAGTGAGAGCAGAGTAACAGGATGTAAATACAGATTAGACGGATGAAGGAGGTAAAAAAGAAAAGGTGAAGCAGGAAATTTCAGAAACAAAAAGAAAAAGCACCCAAGGCTGATGCAGCAAAGTGTCTCTAACAGCAGCGGCAACGATAACGCCACAGCATTAACTGAAGAGGAGGAAAGAAGGAAAATGCCAGGGGTGAATTTTGTTCCCAGTCTGACCCCACACACTGCACCTTTGAAGCAGTTCTCAAAGGGAGCCGCAATGCCAAGTCTGAGAATGAATACAGAATGAAACCAGAAAAAGATATGGCCCTATATGTGAAGCCTGCTGTCTATGATATGGAAATGTTTGATAATAAGCAGCAGACAGATGCCACTCAGCCCTCCATTTCCGTTATTTCACTGTTGCGATCAATATACTGTGCTTTGTTGTCAAGAAAGACGCAAAGAAAATATGCACAAGACCTAAACATAACTCTGGTCTAGAACGCCTCTTTACATTCTGAATATAGAAAATATAGCTGCATATGAAATAGGCATGACACCATCATTTCAATTTTGGTTCGGCTGAAGTAATTCTGGTCTTTTATTTACAGAAGTTAATTCTGTTTGCCATCATTTGATGATTTCCAACTGGAAGTCCTGCTAAAATATATAAGACTGAAATCATGCTGTGGGCAGGCGACCAGAGAGCCTAGTTGATTATGACATTTTTAAAATATTTTTTAAAAACATTTTCAATGATGTGATATGTTATTATTTACCTGAGACAGCTTGTGTTTATTACAAGCGGCACATGTGGGTATGTTGCCCAAATCATGTGAAAATGAAACATGATTTGCTTTCCATCATATTTATTTTGCCCTGTGGATTGTGTGGACCAAAACATTGCTCCTTAAGGACGCTGGTATTAGCTGACTGCAGGGAGATGGAGAGACATCGACTGCTGAGTGAACTAGATGGACTTTTAACAAGAGACAGCGGAGCACAAGCTTGTCTAAACAGCAATGGTCTTTCATTTCAAGGCAATATAGAGGCAATCAAGTCAGGCAGGAGATTTTCAGCTCTGCCACCCGTTTTGCCTCCTATGTTTTATGGATTCTATTCATCTCAATAGGAAATGCATTCACAGCTATGAAATTAGATAGTGACTCCATCTGCATCCTAAACTGATGTGATACAACTCCGTTCTAACTCTTTTAAGGTATTTTAAAATTGATGCTTGATATGCCATGGCAATTACTGAATTTAGCTCTCACCGCCACTATCAAGTAGATTTTTTATAACCCTTTAACGAGTGGACCGTCATCAGTTTTCTTGTGCTTCATTCAGACGCCTTTCAAAAGCTTGAAAACCTCTGAAACCTGAAACAAAATATTGGTTTCTTTTCAAAACACCTGGGGGAAAAAGGCAATGAGCAACATCGCATAAGGTGCCCTGCAAACTGCAAGAAATTGGGAAAAGATGTGAAGAAAATGACCTAACAATCTGTTGTTTGTTCATTTGTTGGTTTTTTTTGTGTTTTAAAAAATATAGGGGGCATTTTCAGAAAAGTGATACTACTATTTACATGTTTAGAATCATTTCATGGAAATATGTACATGTTTTTGTATATTCGCACTTTTTTCAGCTCATTCCTTTTCATTTTATTCTTGTTTTTTTTTTTATCTATTTGTGCTAATTTTCAGGTTGATTTATACACTTATTTATTTTACAAATTTCATGCTAATTTTGAAAAATTTCTTGTCAAGTTGCTCATTTCTCTCTCCCAAAGTTTTTTAATCAATTAATTAATTTATTTATTTTTAACAATAACAATTTGCTCAGCTTTTAAAGGGTTAAATAGTGTTTTTGGTCATTATATTCTTCTGAACAACCTTTGGACTGTGATGTTACACGTAACAGGCCTGGGCCAACAATGACCTTTCAATGACCGATTAATCCAGACTTAACACATGATAGTAGCGAAGCAAAGTTAGTTTTTTACTATTTTAGAAAGGGAGGCCTTTTTATATTTATTATGTATTTAAATGTTGACTTTAATATATTTTTTATCATTATCTTTTTATTTGTGCTTTAGAAAATAAAAGATACAAAAATGATACTTCCCCATGGAAGCATACAAGAAAAACAATGTTGCCTTCATAAATTCATTGTAACAAGGAGTGAATAATTGATATGTAAGTATTCCTTTAAATCCTGTTCTGGTTCAAACTTCATTTGCATGTCACTAAGACCTCCTTTCCCCTCATTTAATAACTGGATTAAAAGCAACATTCAGACACATTAAGCTTGCACAGTGAGACATAGTCCATTGTTGTTAAAAAAACTAATTAAACTATTTTGATGGCGTTAATTAAGTTCTGTTTTTGTCTGGATCTCAGCCACCAGGAATTAATGTACTACTGAAAATAGTCCCCACAGATATTCTAGTAATAAACTTTTTAAAAGGTTGACACATTAAATACGAAAGTCCCACAATGAGATAATGAATAACATCTGCCATCCTCCGCTTGGATGTCATCCTGGATGTAGCAGGAAGGACAGAGCAGTCATTAAATGTAACACCGCTCTGTATTTCTGAGCTGTTTCATCTCAGCTGCTTTGGGACTTAAAGTAAATCTCAGAGGATCCTTTGGACTTATAAGTTGCCTATATGTTTTGTGGATTTATGTTTTTTTCTCTCTGTGTATTTGGATTAAATTTTACACTACCTGGTTTTTATAGCTACACGATGCATTTAGTGACTTCCAATACCTCTAATTTCCTTTAAAGATAGCTTTTGTTTGCTTTATATTCTCTCCAACAACATATAGTCATGATTCAGTTTCCCCCTGTGACCAATAACATCACTGTGAGACCCAGGCTGTATGTGAAGGAAAATGCATTCGATTTTTAGCAGATGCGACTGTAGCTTTTTTTCAGACCTTGACCTGTGCAGTGTCAGTGCTATCGCTCTTCTTCAGATAATTAACTGTCTTTTCATGCGGACCCACATATCTATCCTAATCTCAAATGCGATACTCCGTGGACAGATAGGATTTATTACCGTTTAACCGTCCATTTAAACCATTGAGCTTCTGTATCTCCTCTAAATTCTGCTTTATTTCCCCTAAGAACAGTCTCCCTGCCGTCACACATGTAAGCTGTAGGACAGCTTACATATCCAAACACTACTCATAGATTTTTACTACAAGCAAATTCATGCACTTTATGTATGGAAGATGAAAAATTACTAAGTTTCAGTCAATAAATAATGGAAATAATTTCATATTTCTTCTTGTATTTCTTTAAACATTTATTTGAATTATTTATACATTCATTTTTCTACAGTATTATTTACTTATTCCTTTTTTTATCTACTTTTTTATATTTATTGATACTCATGTCATTTTTCATCCTCCACAGTTAAGACATTTTGTGTGTACACCACAAAAATAGCATTTGACATTAAAAATACTGTACATGAATATCTATGCATATCTTTTATTATCTTGGTAGATGAGTCAGCAAAAGTACTATAATCAACCGCTGACTGCAATCCTTGAGCAGTTTTTATAAATTATGTCACTTGTCTTGGAGTGAGTAAATCTTTATATCACATTTTGGAATATTCCCAAATTATGGAATATTCCCCCCAATTTGGCTTATTCATGAGGGTGTCTAACATTGCGTGTAATATGAAATCATCACACTTGGAACCAATTTCAAAATTCCTACTCAGTTTGGAGGCCTGTTTACTTCACAAGCAGAAAATTAAAGTATTTTGCAGAATTTGACACTACTGCAATTGTATCTGGCATAAATCCAAAGATTACAGTCAGGTCTATAAACATATTTAAAATGGTAAAAATCAATCTGGGTAAACTGTGGACTTTTGCTCAGGAGGCAAACAACCACCAATTTATCATAATTTCACAAATGTGTGTTTTGAGGCAGCTTATACCACTCCCTCTTTACCTTAGACTTACAAAAAAAGAATAATTGTTGTCATGTATTATATTGTAAGTAATGTTTTTTGAAGGATATTCTATAAATAAAAAGTTAGTATCACTCTTGCCTTTAAATAGGGTGTAACTTACAGCAGAGGGAGATGATGCACATAGCATGGAGTTTGTTCTCAGATCGGATGTACGAGCGCATGCAGATGACGAAGATGTTGCCGAAGCAGGTGGTGGCAGAGACCACCCACACGAAGACCCTCAGCACGATGTTAGCTAGCAGGTCCTCAAAAGACGAGATGCCGTCAGTGTTGGGTTTGCAGCTGCGCACGTGAGGGGCGTAGCCGCAGTACTGGAACTTCTTGAAGTAGCTGCAATATCAGATTCAAAAAGAAAGTAAGTTAAGCAAAATATAAGGGAGCCTTTTTATTTACCTCTGCAAAGTTGGTTTTGTTTTCAACAGCCAAGCACACATACCACCCTCTTTCACATGGTTGTTCTTTTTTTGAAGTGAGGAACAAAGCTGAAACTCTGACTAAAAGCATCTCCAAAAACAAAAGAAAAGTTTGAGTGATTTTGACAGAGGATTTTTAAACTAAGGGCAGCATCTGGTCTGGGGCTTTGGAGGCAGTGAGCTATATCCAAAAAGCTGTTTGGAATAAAATGGAATCATTTCCTCTCTCAAAACTCTTATTCGCCCATTGTTTTGAGATATCTGAGATAAGTGATATTGATTTAAATGCCATTTATGGTGCTCACAGCATCTTAAGGGAAACGCTGCAAATTTTCAACCACCTTTGTGTCATCGAAGTGTGTGAAGTTTGTGCGAATAAACAATGTTCGGCTCCTCCCCTGCGCATCTTATATTACATTATTACCAGCAGCGTTTCAACTTGGCGCTGTTTAGCAGCTTATCATGCTGCTGCGGCGTACCTTAACACTGCGGATGGTTTTGTCCGGGCTTATTCTCAGCTGACATCACCCAGTGGCAAATCATACAGCCGTGAAAGGTGCCGATATCACTGCAAAAGTGGTGGTAATTGACGACTTAAGAATGACAAGGGGCTGCAACATTTATGGCAATCCATCCAAAAGCTGAAGAGATATTTGGGACTACTATCTTTGTGAACCAATCAACCAAGAGGCACATTTCTACCATCTGTAGAGCCACGTCGCCACCTGAAGAGCACCATGTTTCTCCTGGAACACTGTTTCGGTTACTCTGTTGACTTCACACGGCTCAAAGTAAACAGTTTTCTGGAAGTAGTTCTGATGAAAACATTTTACAACTCAATCTGTGTATAATGCACAATGACAGTAACAGGGACAGTGTTTCTGTGAACAGATGTTGCTTTTCAAAAAATGTCAATATCCCTTTTCATCGCTCTGAGACACAATGAATGAATTGTGATCATTGTGTCGGCACAGGAACAGAAACAGACTCAAGATCGGAGGCTGAGTGAGAAATTATGTCTTTTGTAGTTGAGGCGAACTGCCCAATTTAGACTCAAGACATTTTAGATGAGAAAAACAAATGGCATCTTTCTCAAACCCGATTGAAACTCTGCAGAATAAAGAGCTTCGAAGAGATTCAGCGATTGTATTCAAGGCTGACAGGGCAGTCATTTTCTTTTTGTTGCATCTTTTCCAAGAACTGCATGGGTGTATCTTGAGCTGTTTTACCCACAGAGAAGATGGATTAGACTGAGCTTGATTTAATCATCTCCCAGTTGGAAGTGAAGCCTGAGCCTCGATAAGATTAGCTCTGGATTGACCACTACAAAAACATGTGAAAGACCCACAGTCAACATGACGGTCCAGACCAAATGACACGGATTAACAGGACAAGCACAGACACTGGAGTACTTACATATGAGTCAAGTACTTGAGAGGTTCAAACATCCTCCGCTGTATGTTTCCAATTTCAATTCCTTCTATGCTCCTGGAGAATATAAAGACATATTGATTAAGTCGTAGTCATCTGCCACACACTCGCACAGAGACACATGACATTGTATTGATTCACACCTCTCCTACAAAAGGTCCCCAAAAGCACAATAGCTGTTTTCACAAAGGTTTTCCTCACCAAAAAGATTTTTAAGGACAACATGAGAAACATTTTTACCAGCGCAGGACATTTTCTTTCATTTTTTAAAAACAGATTTTGACTTTTGTGTGAGCTCATGTGTGTCTCAAAAAAGAGCACATAACACAATATCTGAATAAAATTGAAAAACCATCATTTAGCACATGCTGAGAGAATAATAAACTTGTCCTAGCTTATCAAGGCACCCCAGTTTTATTATCCAGGTTCATCACTCACTGCGTGTGTGTTTGCTGCTCTTCTGTACCTTCAAGCATATAACAGGAGAGCTCGAATGTCTCTCAACACAAAACAAGCCGAGTTTTCAATTTGCAGGAGTCAGTCAGTGTGCAGCAGGGTATACTTACAATGACTTCAATTTATAGAGCTTGTCAAAGTGGTCAACTTGGAGCTCCATGATGGGGTTGTATGATATATTCCTAGAAGATAAAAATGAGATATTCTCACTTTGACAACATTTAAGTGAATTCAATTTATTATTTACATCATTCTGTGTGTCAAAATGTTATATGCATGTTTCCTTCAACTCCCACAACTGTCTTGTATGACCCTCTGTTGCTTGTCTTAAAGATGTGCCCTTGCAATATTCCTCTTTGACATCTTGTGCCTACTACTTAAAAATTATAATCCTTAAGATTTTCATGAAATCTGACCTTATTTTTAATAATATTTTTGGTCTGCCGTTTGACCTGAAAAAGTCAAATAATGTATTTTCAAGCAGTTATTATAAATTTAAATATTCATTTTTATAGGTGGTGGTTGAGTCTGCCAGTCCTGCATTGGATTAAGATGAATTACCAAAAGCCTGATTAATGGTTTGGTGCTTGTCTCGTTTGCTGGTGTCGCTCCACAGAAATGACGTATTTTCTGAGAAAAAGCGTCGCACAAATTGCACATTTGTGATGTCACAAACAACACCATATTTTGTCCTGCAGTGTGACTGGTCATATTGCTGTCAACACCATGGCGAAAGACGTTTTCAGTCCACACCAACTCAAACCTGCAGCTAATGTCTTTATCCAACACGTTCTCACTCCGAACTCGTCACATGGTGACACTCTGTCAGTGACCTTCTGCGTCAACTTGTGACATTTTAGGTATCCTTGTGTGTCAGCTGTTTACGCATTGGGATGCTGCTATGGTGATGTCAACAAATGCACATGGTGGGATGAAGGTGCGATGGGATTAGGCACCAAAGTCACAAATGGTTAGGTTTAGGCAAAATAGGCACATGGAAGGCACATGGAAAAAACACACACACACACACACACACACACACACACACACACACACACACACACACAGTAGCGAACTCTTGACTCCCACACAAAAGTCAGTTGTTTGTGGGACCCATCCACCTCCCTGTCCATTAGCCTGATATGAGCACTCCCTATCTAACGTGGTTCCTTTTTTACCTGACGCTGTCCTTCAGCCTTTCAGGGGCACACAACCAGTTTCGTTTGGCTGTGTTATCATCTGTCGCAGAAGGTGGCTTTTAGCATCACACTCCTGTGCGAAAGGTCACTGACCGAGCTTCATGGGAGGAGTTCAGAATGAGAACTGGCTGATGTGTCCACAGAAGCAGCCGTCTATCAGCAGCAGCTCCTGAGGAGCTGAGTGGACAGCAGCCGGTCAAACTGCCTTCATTAGCCTGACTGAAAGCTGAACCAAAACACTTTTCATTTCAAAAACTCGTGAAGAAATCAACAGTGTTTGTATTTAATGATTGCTTGATGGCATTTCCCAGCCCACCGTAGTGACTGAGGGGAATCTGCTGCGCACAGTCAGACTGGAAGCAGATCAATCAATATAGATATGGTTAGTTGATTAAAAACATATACATTAGGATAATTGTTTGATTTAAAAAGCTGTTTGTGCAGATCACTTTTCACTAAATGCAACAGAAATTGACTTGGACTGTAAAAAAACTTGTTTTTATCATGGAGATGACTGAAACCTCTCGCTGAAGCATACATTGAAAATGTTGCACTGCTCTATCATTTCTGTGAAGCGAAAGTCACTGTTCAAACTCTTCCCAACATATTAAGTTACCGCTAAGACAAACACAACATCCTCCTGCTGCTTCACATAAAGTGTTCAACTGGGAAAAAACAAGGTGGCTTTTACTGTGAGGCAGCCGCAAGAAAATGCACTCCGATGGTCACAGTGTTTAATCTGGATGAGTGTATTTTCAAAGATAAACCCTGTTATATATTCATGGAATAGTTATTATTGTTTATAGAATTGGACATCTCGATGTGTTTCTGTAAACAGAACTCACAGTTGGAGCAAATCCCCCAGCAAGACGAAGAGATTGGGAGGGATTGCCACCAGTCTGTTGTTGGACAGATCTCTGCGCGCCGGGACAAATCCACATCGGTTCGCCAAAACACAAAAAACAAACACATTTTGATGACTTGGTATCTGACAGATGCAAAGTAGAAAGTAAAAAAAATCTCTTTGATTATTTTAAAGTACAGGAGACAGAATGTATATCATACACACTGAAAAGATAAATTAAATACCTTTGTTTATATGTTTAAAATGTAGTTCACCTTTCTGATGCACCCACATTAGTCACAACATTCAGAGAGCTTTCCAGGAGACAATTTTTCAACCACGCAGCTAAAAACACTGACATCCTATAGAATCTGTTTCTAAGTCTTTCACTTTATAATTTATATATATTTATATAAACATGTTATACCAGCTCCCTGAGAGGAATTCATTTATTTTGACTGTCAGTATGTTTATCGTTTATAAAATGACTCTGAAAGTAATTCAAACTTTATCCTTCTCCACTGTTTTTGTCATGGCTGTGTGGACTCCACCATTTACTTGAGTTAGAACAATTTTTAAAATAACAGTGTTTGCTTGTTATCAAGTTTTTAATTGTTCTTGGATAATAATGGAGCTCTATGGCACATAGAGCCTGATACATCCGGATTTGGCTGCACCTGTTAGTTGGATCAATTGATTGTTGGTTTTGTTCTTTTTACTTTTTTTTGGCATAAAAAATACAGACCATTGCACAAAACTTTAAATTTTCATTTATAAGACAAAGAAATTGCTCCCTAAGTGTGATCTAACACTCATCTGCGTCATTTTAAAAGATAAACAGTTACACTTCTTCATGTGTTTCTTGAGGACAGGTTCAGCGTTCACTGCCTTGCTTTGAAAAGTATGTGAGCTTCTAATACACAGAACATGTGCTTTTATAAAAACGTGGTGTCTGTCTTAAAAACCTTCCCAGACTGTCCTTCAAAGATCCACTGAGGCAAAAAATTCAAAATCAATAAAGAGTTCAGAAGAGACTCATGAGGCTTTTATCAGCTACTAAAGTGTCTGAAAAGAATCCAACAGAAGTGCAGAAAATGAAAGAAACACAGCACTTTGCAAAGATCACAGACATTGTGCAATGCTCAGGAGTGTGACAACGACCTCAAAGTAAAGATCTGCAGCTTCCAACTCTTAACCTTATAAGTCAGTAAAAAGGAACAAGGTCTGCTGAAGTATTCCACAAAGCAAAGCACTGATACGAGCATTGATGTAAAGTTTAGATTACACCTGGATGTCTCACATTTCTACCATAGCAATGCTTTTTTCTGATACGAAGCCAACCATTCACGTAAAATATCTAAGGAATGAGACTGAGGGGAAAATCTGTAAAGATTACAACATTTTGGTCAGTTTGCTTCTTTTTTTCCAATTGTCTCTAACCTGAAAGAGCTTGAGTGTCAGCAATTATAACAGCAACAGCAAAAAAAACTCTGTAGATAAGTTCAGAATCTCACTAATTCCTCATTTGTCAAAAAATTTAAACGAATAATAGAAATTCAGTGAAGCGTTTATTTTAAATGTGAGACCATTAGACTCATGTTGAATCTTGAACATGGGGTTAGTTTTTGCTTGCAGCTTTTTGAAATTTTTATGGCCTAGAAATAAGGTTCCTGCGTCTTAAAGCTCACACTCTTTAATAAGTAGGGCTGGCAATACGCTATTATTATCTCGATACTGTGATATTCAACTATATTGTGTTAGATATCCCTGCTGAGTCATTATGTCCACATTACTGATGATTCATTGAAAAAAAAGCCAACTGTAAGATATTGCTAATCGATCATCAGTTTGAACTGTTTGAGAAGTAAACTGAATTTTCGTTTAAAGGCGCAATTCAGTCTTAAACGTCAAAGGCTGTTAAGAGTTGCATCTAGCCTGGATAATCTTAAACTGATACAGCCGTTGAAAAGACACACAGGCTGATTTATTTAAATTCTTTTGGCACTTTAATTTTGTTGACAGTTTATGTTTGCTATTGTACTTTTGGAGGAACAATTTCTTTCATAAATATTATGAATATATCATAAATTTCTAATTTCTTTCATAAATTATAACATATTATTATAACAAACATTATAACAATTATAACATAAATTACTACATTTGTGTAGCATCACTCTGTGTTGTTGTGATTGTGGGGTCCATTTATCTTTTAAATTAAAATATAAACAGGGATGTAAGACACTGCAATGTTAGCAGCTGAAGTAGGTTTGTGTAGTGGGGACAAAAATGTTATATTAAAGCTCTGCTGACGCATGTGCCCGCAGCAGTCCTCGTACCTCATGCCACCACTTCATAAGCCAGTGTCCCATTCGGGCCACCACGTTTAAAAAAAGTCTGGACTCACCAGTTTTAAAAAGCCCATTATCACAAATCACAATTTACCTCAGAGGGCCTCACAGCATTCGACATCCCTCTGCCCTTGGATCCTCACAGCAGATAAGGACAAACTCCCCAAAAAACCCTTTAATGGGAGCGAAAACCCAACAGCTAAACTATATTAAAATAATCCAAGTCTCACATCTCCACTCCCAAACATGTTGCATTACCTTGCCTTCAGCCCTGTCTGAAGGGGACTGAGAGTGAAAGCACAGATAAGCTTCACTTCTGGTTTTCTTAATGAAAAAGTAAGTAGTTAAAGTGAACGTGACATAAATAACTGGTATATAAACTGTCATTTTGTGGGTGAAATATTCCATGTGTCTGCAAGTGTAACAAATCTTCAAAATGATCCACCTTTAAAAAGCATCACTTCAGCTTCTTTTTGGCACAGTCCTAAAGTTTGTAATATTTTCCACACATTGTTTGCACAATCAAACAAAATGAACTTACAATTCTCCAAGCTTCTGCAGGACTGAGAAAGCCTGTTCGTGTATGTGGCTGATCCTGTTCTGCTGCAAAACACTGGAGAAAGGAGGCAAATAAAATATATACACACAACTTCTTTACTTTTTGACTTTCTTAATCACACCTAATAAACTGCCAGCACTGATTCCATGCGCAAGCTAATAATATGTTGAGAAACTGAGGCTCATTTGGATGCATCACGAAAATAAAGTCAAAATTTAAGAGCGAAAACTTTTTCTTTGCCATGGATTCAATTATGTAAATGTATACTCACAGGACTGTCAGCATAGTGCATGAGCAGAATGAGACATTTCCAATAGTTTCAATTAGATTTCCCTCCAAATCTCTGCAAGACCACATTACAAAATGCACACACAAAGAGGAGATATCAGTCACACACCACACAAACACACACCCACACACACAGACAGGAGAAACTCATCAAAAGAAATGTCGCATTTATTACAAGACAGCTTCTGATTTCCTGACATCCTACTTACAGCCAGTTCAATCTTGGCATTTCCCGGCAGATGTCATCCAGCTTTGTCAAAGAGTTGTTCAACAAAACCCTGTCAATCAGCGAGACACAATAAAACAAAATGTAGTGCATTTTCATCAAGTGCTCAAAGCAAAAACACTTCTTCAGTTTGAGGATTTCAACAAAAGATCTTAAAACCACAACATTTGATGTTTTGAGAAGACATTGCATCAAAGGAAAACAGGAAATGAGCTCTGGCCGATGCAGCTTCAAGTATAAAATAAAAACTCACAGCAAAACGAGAGAGTTCAGTCCTGAGAAGGTCATGGGGGATATTTGATGGATATTGTTATTTTCTAGGATCCTACAACAGAGAACAGAATACAGTTTCAGCGTTATTTGCAGAATATGAGCGCAGAGAAAACTTATGAGATATGTATGATTTATTTGCAATTAAAACAACGCAAGTAAAAGAGAACAAATTTATTTATCACACAGCTGGACTTCTCTGTAAAGGGCAAATCAATATCTACAGAGAGTAAAACTAAACCTAATCTACTATGCATGAAGGCTTTTATATTTTATCTTTCATTTCATCTGCTGCAGAATTTTCGGTCAGTAGAGAATAGACATACAACCACTCCAGCTTGTGCAGATCCTGGAACACCCCCGGCATCAGCACTGATATCTTGTTATAGCTCAGATATCTAAGAGAGGAAAGAAGGTTACCTGAAGAGGATGTTGGATAAACTAAGAGGAAAACTTGAAACATTCTGTTTTTATTGCATAGTTAAGTAGTATACAGTAAATTTCTAGTATCATAATTGCATTTTATAGTTTACACTTCTCCTATAATGTATGTGCATAATAAATCAAGCTTCTTCTATTATTTTTGTTGCATTAGATGCAATACAGTTATACTTACATTTATTTTCAGTGATTATATATGAAACTATCCTGTTTATACTGAATATCTAAAAATCTTTTCATATAATATTAAGCCAATACATACTGAAATATTACATATAGTAATGCAGCGGGAAGGTTGTTGTTGGCTCATTAAACGGGCTCACAGGCTCCAAGGGTAGGTTTCCATGGTGAATTATTTTTGAAAATAAGATTGATTTATTAAAACTTTGGCATCTTAAAGGGGGCATATTATTCTTATTTTCTTTCATTTATATCATGAGTTATAGTGTCGGATATTGAGTTTCAAATAATTAAGTAAATTTACATGGAGGTAATCCACATGAGCAAAAACCTTGGACTTTAGACCAATCTGTTTACACTATGTAGTCCACACTGCTACATCTAGCTACATGCTAACGTTGGGAAAACATATTATCTTGGTTGCCAACGTTGTAAATTTGATTGCGGATCATATTCCTGCTGGAACATGTCCAGCTGTGTTTAGAAGCTTTTGTTGGTGATCTTTAGCTACAGAAATCGCCACTATACTCCATTACAGTCATTTTCCCATTACAAGTACGCTGCTATATGTAGCTACATGCTAACTCACGAAAAAAATGTAAAATTGGTTGCCAACATCGTAAATTTCTCCCCGATTTCGGATCATATTCCTCCTGGAATGTGTGTATGGCTTTTACTGGTGATTTTTCACGGCAAAAAGTGGCACTATTTTCTGTTTCAGTCATTCCCTGGCTGAAACAGAGTACCCCAGGAACGAGCACCAGAACCCAGAAATAACATTTTTCCAATCCTAGTTCCCTTATCTTAAAGTCAACCGTTTTGTAAAATGGGTTTTTGGTTGGGTGCCTTACATTTTTCCCTACCATGTAAAATAAGTCATTTAATACCTCAAATGTGAGTTCTGAGGCATTTATACATCTTAAAAAAACTATTAAAACAAATTTAGTGTCATTAAGAACATCTTCCCCAATTCACTGTCAATGGAGCCGCTCCAGACTTAAAAAGTTGGTGACATCACAAATTTAGGAGTCGTTCATCTTTAATAATATTTCAGAATACTTGTTTCTATGGTAAAACATTCAGCTCTGACATTTTAAAGAAATTTATTGTACATATTTTTTGTATTCTATGTCTATTGACTTTTGTAGCTCTTTTTATATATTTACTCTTACTGTGTTTATTTCTTGCAGCTACACACCAAAGTAATTTTCTTGTATGTTAAAACCTACTTGACAATAAACTGGATTCTGATTCTGTGACACCACTAAGTACAGCCTATACAAGTGCTTCATTACTTATTGGTGTGTGTTAAAAAACTGAGAAAACTTACAGTCTTGTTAGATTATACAGCCCTCTGAATGCACCAGGACTGACATCTTGAATTCTGTTGTGCTGGAGATATCTATACAAAAAAAGCACAAAATAATTTGTGAAAATTTTTTATTCAAAATGAACAGCAAGAGAGACAATAAATAACCTTCGAGCCTGTCAGTTTAAAGAAAAAAAAAAAATGATTGGTTGTTAAAGTGAGGAATAAAACTTTGTTTACATGAAAAAAATATTTATAATTAGGGATTTAAGTTTGTTTTAAAAAAAAAAAATTCAGTGTCTGAAATCATCCAATCATGGTCTGCCTAACACCTGGCATCTGTTATGGGACACAGTGAGCTCAACAAGCCTCTACTGACAGCTGTGTTTTGTCTCTGTGTGTATTTTACACACCTGGCAAGTCACTCTAATGTTTATTCATGCATATCTCAGGGAAGTTTTCAATCAGGTCAAACCCTCAGAGCAGCAGGAAGTTGACAGTCTGACACAGCCAAAAGGTTCCTGGCGGAGGTTCAGACCTAATTCTCCAGCCGCCACAGTCAGGGGGACTGTGCGAGGCTGATAAACAACGCGAGCTGGCCTTCAATGAATCAGTTCAGAAGAGTTGAATCAGAGGAGAACAATTGCTTCTGACAGCATTCCCAGCAGCTTTATAGACTTATCAGCTTTGTAGTTGTGAGACTCGTTTGTTGTATTTGTCACTCAAAGGCTGGTCATTATCCCGGCTCTTTGGTGTCTCATGAAGGCATTATGTTTTACTTAATGAACAGCTTAGGCACACATGCCAATAACACTGATTTATCACATATGGGACTTTTCAAAAGCAAGAATGAAGAGTGGATAAAGGACAACTCAACAAAGAAAGAAAAATAAGGTTTGAGGTCATTAAAATGTGGCATAATACTGTTATGTAACAACATAGGGTAAAATAATATGTAACTAATATGCAGTCAATAAGAAGACTCACAGTTTCTGAAGGCTCTGGTAATTGAAGAATGCCTTTGCTTTCAGCTTAAGAAGATGGTTCCTTTGTAGAGACCTGAAGAAGAAAAAGAGGACGAATATAGAGCGAGGTTATCGCCATGAACAATGCTCATCAAGATTCAGTGCTGCTGCATTTCAGCATGTGCATCATTTTCAAATCACATTAAATTTTGTCACTGGCTGTTCTCATTTCATGTTTTTAAATGTTTAAAATACCAACAATATGTACTTTTTCACTTGTAATTATACTTCCAGCGACCTAGTCATTACAGACTGGCCATCTTGGATCCAGAAGTAACACCCTTTTACCCCTGAATGTTGTAGCATATAAAGAACCTTTAAGGTACCAAAAAAAGCAAAGCACAGCAAAGAAAAAAAAAACAAAATTACCTAAAATCAACATAAAAAACACCCTCTTTGCGCTCAGTCAATTATCAGAAAGTTTAATCCGTCGTACGTCGTATTGTCTCAAACAGAGAAACAGTTGAATCAGCTGTTGATTGCAAAGCTTTTAATGGATTAAAGGCTGATTAAAGGCTCAGACGCTCACGTCATGTTGTGCACTTGGAAAAGGTCGGTTTTGGGACACATTAAGATTTTTCTCCAACATTACATCCTATGAAACACTTAAGGTGCTCTGAGGAGTAAACAAACAAGCTTTCTGAACGGATCACACAGCGCCTCATGCAGGAACATTTTGATATAATTATCTTAAATCTCATGGAAATCACTTATTTCAGTCAATAAATGCCGCCTGTTCATGAGCAGATTCAAATTCATGAGATCTGATCTAATCAATGTCCCTTAAATTGCAATCCGCGACTTCCTGCTCCATATCATTTATTCACAAAAAATGTTACCAAAGAGTAAAGCAGAGGACTTTCACACAGTGTGCTTCAAGTCCTATTAGAGAACTAGTCTATTAGAGAACCTGAAACAATCAGAAAGTATTATTAAAAGTTCAGCTGCCAATGATGTATCATCACAGCAGCGCTGCACTGTGACAGAAATAAAGAGTAATTAATTTAACACGAGGTTCAGTGCTTAACAACATCTTTCTAAAGCAGTGTCCATCACTCGTGTGAGTCATGTAACAGTCATAATAGACAAGTCACCCTTGTAGCCGACACTACAGTGTTGATGCTGCACCGTCGGGTGCAGCAAAGGATGATATGTCCGGTGTCCACATGTATTAGACACTTACATTTGAAGCTTTTAAGACCTATTAGATTATTTTTTTTAAAAATCTAAGAATGATTTTTGGAAAAATATAAAGGGGAAGTATAAAATAAATTCCACTAAGTGGAAGAAAATAAAACGACACAATGAGGTTCAGTTGTAGGATTCTAAGTCAACTTTCACACAAAATATATTGACTCATTTTGACAATAAATAAACAAACAAATATATAAATAAAAGATTGATAAGTGGAATTACACAGAATGTTTATGGCAATTAAAACCTCAGACATTCAAATGTAAGACTATTAATGACTTTTAATGCCTAATATTTAAAAGAATTAATTTAAGACATTTTAAGACTTTTTCCTGACCTGACAGTGAGGGAGCACATTGACACGAGTCACATCACAACACGTGTCTTAGTCATGTATTGTATTTTAATTAATGTCAGTACATATTTAAACACATTTAGACACGGTAAATGCATAATGATTTCAGTCAAAGTACTTCTTTTTTCCTCTGTGAAGAGAGGCAAACCTCTTGTTCATTAGGAAAATTTTAAATATGAAAAAATTGGTGAATGCTGAAAAAAAAATGCAAAAAAATGTTTTTTTTTAATGGCTCGTACCATTGGTTCTTGAATGAGGCCCATTATGTGTGCCCTTAAGGCCAAATATTCATATTCCTTAAAAGCTTTGGGAATGTTTTAAACCTGCATTTTTCCTTGACCATCCTTTTTCTCTCTCTTTTTTTTTTTATCGGTGCATTGCTGCCACCTTTAATCTGTATACTGCATGAAACTGAGGGACATCAGCTGAAGTAGTCTCTTTCAGTTGTGAAATGGACAGTCTTAAAGAAGACCAAAACACCTATTTTATTTCCCAACACATCAGACGATCCAACTTCAGCAGTCAGCCTGCAGACAGATAGTCATTAAGTAGCAGCATTAAGGCTACCAAAAACCCTGAATACAAAACAGGCTCACTCTGAATTCATGGATCCTCTCAAACAGAACAGCATCTATCATGAGTAGCTATGAAAATGTCCTTAAATACACTTTTCAAACATTACTTTCAAACAATCAGCCTCATTTTTGGTCCGTTTCCCACCAGCTGAGTTAATCTAATCTCAGTCGGGATGCAGAAATGCTGAAAGTTCACACAGAGCAGAGCGGGTGAATAGCTGTTGGGGAACTGACTTTTAAAACTTACCACCCACTTAGTGTTTATTATTGCTTTATTTGTCTTTTCTTTCTTTTTTTTCTATTTCACATAACACAGTAATCTAACATTACATTCTAACATAACATTAGTTTGACTTCATTTCAGCCTGAACTAAAGTGGTGGATGCACCGACAGACCTACAAATTGATTCTTAAATGGATTGGCATGAAATTTGGTGTGGACATTAATGTTTCCATGAGGAAAAAACCTTGATGTTATTAGTGACTCTATAACTTTCTCCCATTATGCCACAATCAGGCCAGACTTTCAAATTTCATATCCTCTGGCTGAACACTCATACTGACATTACACTTCCTGCTCTTAAAAGGAAGGAAGAAAAGAACAACCCTTTTTCGGACGCCATCACCAGTCCCTCTTGACCACCATCAGGGAACAAATTGTTGACTTTTATGCATCTATTCTGTCATCTACCCAGAGCCATGTTGCCTGTAAAAGGAACAAATGAGTATGGCGTTTACCAGCCTGTGGTGAGAGTGCTCTTTTATCCTAAATTGAAACATAGATGAATCAAAAGTCTCTTGTTTTGGTCAGCTGCACTTTAATCTCACAGAAAGAGAGAGAGACCAGCTCTTTGAAAATTTTAAGGCAGTGAGGTTCTGAGGGAGGAAAAAGTGAGCTGACTCCAAAATATTATACAAGCCAAATATGCAGTGAAGCAAATGATGCAGTGCAAATGACAAAGCCTGGTAACGGTCTTTAATTTGGGGTTGTAGGTAGTGAAGGTTGTAGGGTAGTTTTCTGGAAAAGGCAAAAATAAAGGCAGAATTTAAAAAATACACTTTCTTCTTGCAGCTCTCCGCACTTTGTCCTGAGCCCCTCCCACCAGGCGACCATGGGTATATGCAAGCACTTTACACTGTCACCTGTTGTTTCCAATGCACTGATTCTTTTTTAATTTTATTTTGTTGTAGAGATGCGCGCAACACATTCGCTCAGCCTCACTCTCTCTCGATCTCTATCAGGCCACAAATGACAAAAGAATCAGCTGCCAACCATCACACAGCCATTTTAGGCGTGGGAATCACCCGAGACCCACAATACAATATTATCACGATACTGTCGCCACTTTACAATATTATTGCAAATTTAAATGTTTTGCAACATGCTTGTGATAACATATATTGTGATATATGTGTTTATTGCATTTTTTCACAATTTTTTTCAACATGTATTCATATTTTTTAGACTGTACAACTTTAAAGTGGGGCCGTCAAATGATTATTTTTTTAAATTGCAGATAATCACTGAATTTCAAAATTTAATCATGTTTTTATAATTACATTATATTTCAGGCTACCAAAAGTTTCATTTTTATTTTAAATAATCATGACTTTGCATAATAAAAAAAATCAAAACTTGGTGTCCCTGAATTTATACTATATTGCCACACAAAATATTAAGAATGAGTATATAATAGCAATCATATATATAATATAAATGAGTGTGTGAACAGATGAGGGCTGACTGTGTTGTAAAGTGCTCTGAATGGTCGCTTAGAGTAGAAAAGTACTCTTAAAGTGCATTATGTTTACTAAAATCTCTCAGAATATTAAACCTTAAATTAAAGATGTTTAGATTTTTGACTCCTCAAAAGTTAGAAACAAAGTGAGGGATGCTCTTACGAGACTTTCAGGGACAAACACGACCCATCAGCCGATTGTGAAGAGGTTACATAAGTGATTCATCTGTAAATATGGCTTCTCGCATGTTGTGACAGTCACAGCCGGAGGCTTCTTCGGGATTGACTGAGCTTTAGATAATGAAAAAGGGGTTATTTCTGACTCACATCATGGTGACATTCATCGCCACCACTGGGATGTCTCGAAGCTGTGCGCCGTCACAGTCCAGCTCCAGGTCTCGGCACTGGCAGAGCTCAGGAACGACACCCAGCACTAGAGAGAGTGAGGGGAGAGGGAAGCGACATCAGAGGGTACGCCAATCAACTGGTCACGCAGCGCCACAGTGTCAAGACTGGAGCTGTTTGGAAAATAGAAACTAGTACTGCTGGAAGAGGAAAACCCTGAGATTAGAGCAGCGGTGAAAACCTGTAAGAAAAATGTATGAGATTATTATTAGAGGATAAACACCGGTGCCAATAGCTAATTACAATAATCAGATTTCTCCAGATTTCTTATTGAATATTCCTGGGTTAAGCCAGCTTTGATTATCTATAATTAAATGCAAGATGATGAGAATTGGAGCAGATTGTTTAACCGGGCCTTTTTGGCTCCAGTGAGAGCAAATTATGTTTGAGGACATCAGAATTAGACACAGGCAGAAATTATTGAAATGCTCTTCTTTTATGGACAGAACTATTTTCATTAATGGACGTTTGCATGTTCAACTCCTCTCATAGCTAACTGCATGTTTTCAGAGTGACTAATGATGGAAGGCAGCAAACAAATAAAATCAAAAATACTGGATAAATTGGAATATCCTGAGGTGGGGAGATAAAAAATCCTATATTCACTGAGTGATAGGTATTTATTTTATCAAACAGAATTAATTATGAATCCTATTTATCTGCTTCAGTTTTGCCTACGGTCAAATACACTCAATTTGTACCCCATTAAAACACTGTGTGTCATCACAGTGTAATGACACACAAAGTTGTTAGTCACTATGTCATCTACTTTAACCTCACAAGTATTAAATCCTTTGAACCTTGAGCAACCTTGTTTCTTTCAAAAACATGGGAAAAAGTCAATGAGAAGCAAAATATTAAATATTCCACATATTACAAAAAAATAGTGAATTTAGAAATGTATGTTTTTAAATCCTTGATGTAAAATGTCCAGTGGAAAAAATAATCATCATAATTACATATTCAAAAAAGTGTTACAGAACTATTATAATCTTTTAAGCACGTTTTCCAAATCCTGTTGAATTTTTGGGTAATTTAATTTATTTTTTATAAATAAATAATTTCCTGCTATTTTTGGTACATTTCTTTTGTTGCTCATTGCCTTCTTGTTTTTTTTTCCATGTTTATGAAAGAAAAGTGTTTTGCTCATGTTTAGGATGAAAAAAAGGACCACAGAATTAGTCCAAGTTTACCCTCACCGAAGCCAAATGCTAAAAACTGTTATTAACCCTGTCAAACATGGATTCACATCAGTTTTCTTGTGCTGTGTTCAGACACCGTCCACAAGCTATTTAACTCTTTGAAACCAGAGAAAACTTCTTGGGGATTAAAAAAACATGCAAAAAATGAAAATGACCAACTTGGCAAGTAACATCCCACAAACTGCAAGAAATTAGTAAATGGTGGCCTTTTCTTCTTTTTTTTTTCCTTCTTATTTTCAGGTAATTTACTTGTTTTTAATACTGTTAGTAGTAATGTTTTAACTTACTTCTAAGTTTTGGGCTCATTGCATTCTCACCATGTTTTTGAAAGAAACTGAACCAATTTTCTCAGGTTTTACTGGGTTAATTTCATACCAGAATATTCTTTTGAGATGCCTTTGGGCTCAGTTCCTTGATGGTATTCAACATGGCTCTTGTCATAAAGCAGCTCTATTTTAAGGATGCTTCTAACAGAAAGGGCATTTCATCTGGGGGTCACATGTCAACAAGAACCAAAAAAAACCCCAGTCAAACTGTATTAATGTGTCTTGAGTTCTGCGTTGTGTATCTGCTAACGTGAGCAAGGCTTTGCTATACCAAACCTGAATGAGTGCATGAGAATACACCATGACATTTAGACATTACTTTCATCATCCCAGTGGACAGAAATGCTTACGTCTGGCAGTTTTATTGTAAGGTATGACTGTGAAAAAGCTCCAACATCAGCATTCAACACAATAATATAAGAGTTCCTGGAAATAAAGAACAGTGGATGTCTTTGTGGCTACATAAGCCAGTCTGAAGTCATTTAAAATGCTGCAAATGAACTTATTCTTAGGCTCTCATACAGCTGCCGTGCAATGCGCTCCCATGTTTTGCACATCTATTCTAGGTTTCCAGAAAATGACAAAAAGGTAGAGAAGGAATGTTGAACATGTGTTTTGTACAAATCTTGCAAATCCCACTACCATGAAAGCAAATCCCTGCAGTATGTATTTTACATAATTATGGACCTTTCAAGCTTGAAAGAGACTGATGAACGGGAAAAAAAGAGAACAAATTATGATTTGAAAGTCATTCCTAGAATCACGGATTCACAGCTATGAATCCCACATTGACCAGTGTGGTAATGCATAGGGTGACTATATCTGTTTTTTGTAAGAGATGATCACTGCGAATGTGCTCTGAATACAGAACGTCTTTATTAAGGGACAGAAAGAATAAAAGAACAAAACACTGGCTATCTCTCTGGAATTATGTGGCGTCAACACAAGCAACTGTCACACCAACAGAGCTTCTTTCAAAAAAGACAATTAACAGCCCTGATTGAGACTCAGTGTCACCAATTTCACACTGTGGAAAGAATTCTTAAACAAGAACAGACTAATCTCTTAAAGTGCAGATCTCAATCCCTGAATTAAATATTATCATCACAAATAATGTCACACCAGAGAACAATTGTAAGGACTACCACACAAAAAGTGTAGCTATATAGTGTGAAATAAATAATGAAATGTATGGGGTCTCAATTAGTTTTGAGTTTTCATCAAAAAAATGACATTTTGGACAAAAAGCTGAGAAAATTACATTTTTGTAAAAGAAAGTCATTTCAGAAAATAATATTCTCTTTGAGTTAAAGTGGAACTATAGAGTGGGACATTCCTAAAAATGTCAAGAAGCGCCACAGCTACAGAGCAGTCCCTAAGTAAGGGCTTTATCGCGACCTATGCACATTAACACGTTGTTCTGCTTGATATCACTTTTTTTTGAGTTTGCTTATCTAGACAGTGCATGTCCTGTGGAACATGTGTGTGGATGCTTAAAGCTGAACTCAATTTAAAACCATGGTGGAAAATGCAGAAATACATAGCTGAAATTGCAGGAATATATTACAAATTTCCATAAATATCTGAAAAACTGGCAAAAGTTCATGTTAACTGAAAAATGTTAAAAAGAAGTGTTTAATATTTTGAGGCATGCAGAAGCATCCAAACTAATTATTTGGGGGAATAGTAAAACAAAAAGCTGGGTATCTGAGTGCAAATTGACCAAAAACTATCTTTAAATGTGAAGTTTTAACAGAGTACTCACAGCAAACGTTGGACTTGGTCCCAGTGTTGTAGCTGGGCGTTCCAAAATACTTGTCGAAAAGATGCGGCCATCCATTATTATCCCCTGGAAGAGAAAATATGACAAAGACAGCAATTAAAACTCATCCACTGTCCTTCAAAACCAACATCTGTCATTAGGGTAACATTCAAGGTCTTTAGACCAAACAGCACACAGTTCCTTCTGCTCCTCGCTCTTTTGTGATAGTCCCATTTGTTGCTGTGAGCAAGATGAAGGTCATCCTGTTGCTTTATGTTGGCTAAAGGTACATTCAGTATCAAACATGAAGTTTGACCTTAAACATAATAAAAGCAGTTGGGGGCGCATAACTTAAAAAAATACACCTCATATAATGTTTATATGTTGTCACACAACAAATATGTCCGACAGAGCCATGACTACAAAATGAAAGGTTGTTTCACAGCCTCTGGCAGCAGCTTTTTGTAATGTTACTTAATGCATGACATTGCAATGTGAATCCAACAACATAATTTGAATTTTACTGTTTTATGTGAACTGCATATATTCTAATCCTCACTTGCAGAAAAAAAAATTGCAGAGCATTGTTCTCTAGCCTGTTCTTTTTTGTTCTAAAATTTCACTATGCAACCCTGTCCTGTGGGTGATAAATTCAGTCCAGACTTCCCTCTGTATCACGGGTGATGAGGAAATACAGTGAGTGCTGCTGGGCCGAGCAGTAAGGAACAACAACCTTACCCACATTTAAGAGTTCTTTCCGTGGTTCCAATCTAACTATACCAAAACATTTTGGTGGAAATACAGCTCAAATGTGACAAGTGGTGCTCTGCTGTAGGATTACTCTCACATCTTTTCTTTTTTCCCTATATTGTACAACTTTTGGACTGAAGTTTTTGAGTGTCTGACATTTCATAGTTTTTTTATAATCATTTTCCTTAACGTGGAAAACACTTTATATAAACTGTGAAAAAACAAAAAACTATGCACATTTCAAACTCGAAGTGTGCTACTTCCCGGGGAGAGTACAGAAGGGACTCAGCTTCCACTTCAATCCTTTTGAGACTTTGATGCAGCATTTGAGGTGGTATAAAAATCCTTAATCCTCCTCAGCCAGACTTGCCACATATATGAGCCCAGGTTCCAGATTAAATTTCTAATGCATAATTTTCCATCTACCTATCAATCTTCTTAAAACTCTGGTCATTTTTTTTAGCAAAGAACTAATCCTTAAGCCACACTGCTGCGCCTGTGTCTCAGGTAACTGTCATTTCATCTTTATGGGCTAGCTGTTTCCTAAATCCAAAAAGCGTCTACTGTTACTGTCACAGTTTTGCCTTCCTGGTCACTGGCTCTTTTCTGCATGCCCAGTCACACACATTTCAGTCAGTCATTTTCCATTCACCCTGGTTTTCCCACTCCTCAGCACTAGCTACGCTCACCTCATAAAGGCAACTCAGTTCACCTGTTCCTTATTACTCATAGCCAACATATAAAAACCCTCTTAGGGAAGACGTCACGATGATGTCATGGTATTAACTGGAGGCAAAAAAGGAGGGAAACAAGAATCTCCACCACAGGGTTGTAGGCTAGGGTTTGACAGATTATTGGCCTGGCTGATTATTTGGGCTAATATTTGGCATTTTCCTGATTAACTGTATCTGCGTTTCATTTTAATTATTGCCGATAAAATAAATAAATAAATTCATTAAAAAGTACAAAGAAAGTATCAGCATTGCAGGCATTTAAACAAAGGTTTGTGTTGGAGTTTGCTATATTCCAAATTCTAAATATTCACATTTAGTTTTTCATTTTTATTCTAAATTCACTATGGTTCCAAATAATGGTTTCTGGTCTCACTAACAACTAATAATCTGTAGTGACCCTGAAAAACCAATATCCATCAACCCCTATTGTAGGCTACATAGGAGTCATAAAATGTTGTCTTACTATGTTGTTGCACTCCAGAATAGTTTCGCAAACACCTTGTGGTATGACTTGGACACATCTTCTGTGATATTTTGTTCGGTGCTAGCATTAAAGAAGACAATTTTAATGCATATCAGCTGCCATGGCTCATCCACAAAAAACAAGACAACTACAGTTAAATGTGTTAAATGAAAGGACTGGATGGCAATCATCAGAACAGACAGATACACATGTACATCTTGAAGGGTTTCCTCTGTTTTGTTTTGCTAACAAAGCTAATGGTAGCTGATATATTAAAACATTGGCATTATGGAAAAATTCAATATTCATCTTAATGTCCTTTCTTGTTTTGCCTTCAGCTAACCCCGGCCACAAAAAAAAAAAACAAACAAAAAAAAAACTATCACACTGGTTAATAACATTGAAAGAGTCTATTCTCCAGCCACACAGTCACTCGATGTTCTTCTCCACTTATGCAACACTCTCCAGCACTTTATTCCGAATTGATTTTGCATCGTTGACCCTGCCTGCCTCTGATCTGCTTAATCTGATTCTCGGTACACTTTCCAGCCATCTATACCTAACTATGAAACCTGCTTCCACATCCTAGGTTCCTATTTGCCTGTGACTGCTTTGCGTTTCCCTCCGATGATGATGATGCTACAGTGTGAGTGTTATCACACTGCTTTCCTGTGTTTTCCTGCAGTTCAGAGACTATCACCGTGTTGCCACACTCATCATTGTATGTGTCATGTGAGTACTTACCTACTGGCTTCTTGACCCCCTGTCTGGCCTGGACCTACTTACTGCCTGTCCCCTACTGATTTGTCTGCTTGGAGTGTGTGCTAACCTGGTTCCACATCTTCTGCCGATTCGACTATGTTCTCTGCCTGTTCCATGATACCATTGCCATTACCATCGTTTTTGGTTTCCTGTGTGCTGCATTTGGGCCTTAATGCCACCTGTTAAAATTATGTATCACAAGTATTACCATTAGATGGTGGAAATGAATGTGTGAGAAAAATCTGAAATACTGCACTTGCTCATAATATTCGAGCAGATGTTTCTGCAAGTAGTTAACGACAACGTCAATAATGACAGTAATCTTACAACACTAACCACACTCTATTGCGTGGTCTACAGGAGGGGCTTCACTTTTTTTAATAATACGGACTCTTGGACCATTAACTGGTGTGATGAATACTCTATAATATTAATTTCATCACTACATTTTCAGTTCTTGCAGTCATTACTGTTAGTTAAATTAATCATTCAGATTCAGTGCTCTTGGTGAAATAGAAAGAAAGTACCTCAACAATCACTAGAAATAACCTCAAAGTCCAGCAGGTGATGGAGAGTCCACATAGTCTGCATGCACATTCAATGGTATCTGCATTCAATAGACTGCATGGAGTGCACATTGAAATGCAGATCATGTGGACTAAACTGTGTGACCATGGAGTGGAAAATGTTCCCCACACCAATCAATGACTGGGCCTTTAAAATCCCATTAAAAAATATTGCATGACTGACAATGCCTTTAGTCTGCATTGACATTCAACATAGTCACATGAAATGTTAACAATTTAACATAGTTCATGGCGAGTGAAATTGACGGCTTAAAGAATTTTTCACACCCTTTGTATTATGGAGGATAATGTGAATTCTCTGTACGTGACATTACATTATAATTAAGTCTTCAAGTGTCCGTTAAGGGATGGAGATTGCCTTGTTTGTGAGGTCCATCAGGTTAATTGGTGTTTTTTATTGTCTGAAAAGGACTTATCACCAACGCCAAGGAGGTCATGTATTTGGCTCGGTTTGTGTGCTTTTGTGTCAGCTAGATTAAAATAAAAATAATGTTACGGGTTATGTTTGGACCCAAATGCAGCACACAGGGAACCAAGAATGCCTGGTGATGACTTAAAACCCAAAATTCAGTAAGGACAGGGCAGGGCAGTTCATCAGCATGTAGTTCAGTTATATAACAGGCAACAGTACCATGTATGAGCATGCAGGAGATATAGTTGTAGGGGCTGAAGATCTGGAACCAGGTAAGTATACAGTCCAGGCAGACAAACCAGTAGGGTACAGGCAGAAGGTAGGTCAAAGCCAGGCAGAGAGTCGAGAAACCAGCAGGTAAGTGCTCACAGGACACACAAAAGCAAGTGTGGCAACACTAAGCAAACTGGAGCACTCACACTGGAGCGTCATTGTTGGATGATAATGAAAAGCAGTTACTGGCAATCAGGAACCAAGGACACGGAAACAGGTCTCGTGACAGAAGGCTGGTTCGTTAACTGAGAATCAGATGATGCAGGCAGGTCGGAGGCAGGCAGGATCAACAATCAGTGTGGAATAAAGTGCTGGAGAGTCTTGCATGAGTGGCGAAGAACAATCTGGCAGAGAGACTGTGAGACTGGGGTATATATGCTGTCTGATAGTAATGAGGATCAGGTGAACTAAGTATCTTTGGTATTTGGTGCAGACACTCATGGTCCCCAGTGGTCATCTTATAGAAACTTAAATACCCTGATCTAGTGCCATCATCAAGTCATAGTTTTTGGTGTGTTGATACTTTGGTTTATGATAAAATAACTGCAAAATAAATGATATTCTCAGCCTCAGCTGTTCTTTTTGTTTAGTATGTAAATGTTAACAAGCTAACATACAATACAAAAAAATGTTTATTATCATTTAAACAAACATGGTAGCATGATCATTGTGAGCATGTTGGCTCAAAGAACCACAGTGCCTAAGAACAGCTTTACAGAGCTGCTAACATGGCTGTTTACTCTTATTCTAATATTAATGATAATCAATTGACCAGTCATGTATTTGTTACATGGACTTCAGTGAAACGTGATCTCGTCAGCTCCTTCAACATGGATTGCACTTTAGTCCTCTTTGCAAATTGTTACATTGTTGACTGTTGCTTTAATATTGTCAGTATTTTCAAATGGTTCTGGTTGTGGACTGATTTAACTGTCAGCACATCCTGACTTCAATAAGATGCCCGTATGGTCACCTCTTCTGAACACAGGAAGTGCCACACTGCAGCCGCCCATGAATGGCATATTGAATGGCATATTGCAGTGATCGACAGCAGGAATGGGACAGCACCTCACATTTCCACAGACACACTAGTCCTTATTCACTGTAAAGCACAAAGCTTCTCTCCATCTCTTGCCAGAGTCATCTGCTCTGTCAGACAGGGCATATAGAAAAAGAGTTACCTGGTTAAATGGTGCTGTCCAGGATTCAGTCAAGTTTTGGTGAATCAAAGTAAATTGCAGTTCCTGATCTCCTGTTGGAAACTGATGCAATACAAGGTCATAAGGCTAATTTTCATGAGCTTGTACAACGTCTAGCAGGACGCTAGTTCAGCTGTTGCTCATTCTCTTCATCATTTCCTCGATGTTTACATTTGTAAACCTCGACTCGGCTTACTGGCAGCTAACTTGCTAGCAATCAGCTGAGTTGAATTCCTTATCCTGATATGTGACTGACAGCTATATGCCACCATCTTACAAAGCCAACAACCTAAAAGCACCACCAAGACTTTCAAAATAAACACAAGAGGCACATTTAGCACAAATTTAGTGGAGCGGACAGATGCAACGGGAAAATTTCAGCTTCTAAGGGCTATAAAGCTGTGGCAAACAAAGAATGGGAGTTTTTGTGAAACAACCCATCGACAGACAGAGCAAGCTATAGAGCTGCTGGTTGCAGAAAAAAAATGTTCATGTATAGCCTATGAATACATAACCGGAGACCAAACACCAATCTGTGAAACTGTTTATGAACAGTATTCATTATAAAGCACTCTAATTATATGCAGCAGTGCTTCACAATTCTAGAGGCTTGTCATCAAAGCCACATTCCTAAGAGTGCTGGGGCAGTGAAACCTTTTCCTCCCTCTTTTCATTTATTGTACATGTATATATGGCAGTCTACAATACAGTAAACAACAGTGCTTCCAAAAGGCAGCAGCAATGGGTCTCACACATTCATTACAGTGTAGGAGTGCAATGTAAATCTCACAAAGCCCAGCTGCTATGAATACTGTACTCCATCAGCCATGATAAAAGCAGCCATGTTATAAAATGACAGTTTTCCTGGCACCAGTTGATAAGCTTCCCATTGATGTGCGCTTGGATATCGAACACACAAGTTTCTAACACTGAGCAAAGGCAGAGATAAAGAGGAACTCTTTATAGTTAATGATAATGGAAAATGCAGAAACATGTTTTCTGTTATCAAAGACTCTATGTACAAAAGCACAGCAAAGCATATAACATAAATAACAGAGTTGCAGGTAAGCATGAATACTTGCCTCTGTCTCTTTGTGTGTCTGCTAAAAAGCACAGATTGTTCACTCTTTAGAAGGAGTAATGATGTAATTTGTAATGCTGTGACCTGTTTGCCCCTTTCAAAGCACAAGCCTGAAAATGAACACTAGAGTATGTATGCTATTGATTATTGAGAACATGTTACTCTGCCCTTTTCTTCCTCCCCTGATGAGCTGGGTTTTGATCATGTAAGCTTTTATAATGTAGTCATGGCTAACTGGACTCACCTATTTCCTGAGTGATGATGTCTTTGAAGCACCTCTCCCTTAAAAGATTAGCTCTGCTTTGATTATATGACCGCTCCCTGGACCTAGAATTGATTTTCATATTGAGTGTCATTCTCATTAAAGACATTTATCTCTGCACCTTTATACAGTTGCATTACTTAATGCTATAATCTTGGCTGTGCCTGGATTGTGGTGATGGCTGTGCTCGTGCTGTGGCTGCACTGATGCTATACCTCTGGCTCAGCATGGATCTCGTTTAGGGTTTTGCTGTTGCTGTGGTCCTGTCTGAGGCTGTGCGTGTGTTGTGGGCCTTGGTTGCGCTTATGCAGTGATCCTGCTCGACGCCACCTTCTACTGCCATTATTATGAGTCATGCCTCCACTATTAATATACACATGGGACTGTTATCAACACTTAAAATATTTGCATGTAACATCACATGCTATCATAAATTGCATTTAATTATTTTATGTCTTTCACTATTGTAATATATCTTGCTGTTACCATTATTGCTGTGCATCTCTCCCCCTCTCTCTCTCTCTTTCCTTTATATCATTACTGTAATTTAATTGTTATTTACGACATCTTTTGCATGTCTGTCTGTCCTGGAAGAGGGATCCCTCCTCAGTCGCTCTTCCTGAGGTTTCTACAATTTTTTTTCCCCCCATGACAGGGATTTTTTGGGGGAGTTTTTCCTTAGTCAATGTGAGGGTCTGAGGACAGAGGGATGTCGTATGCTGTAAAGCCCTGTGAGGCAAACTGTGATTTGTGATAATGGGCTCAACTTATCAGGCAGTTCTATTTTTTTAATACTTGCCTCCACCCATCCAGTCATTATATCTGCATTCCTGTAGTATAGTCACATCAAAGAGGGAATTTGGGAAAAGAAAATGTGTAATGTTTGTTCCTGCCTCCCAGTTAAAGCATTAATGAAATGCTTTTAAGGAGATTTTAAAATGTTGAGATATAGTAAAAAAAGTATTGCATAGAATTTTCAGCAGATAAAGTCAAGCCCTAACGTACACCACCTGTTCAGACCCAAACAACAGACCCTATCTGGAGAACACAGTGGAGCATTAAGAGTGAGATATTTCCCTCAGAAATAGGCGGAGTCAGCGGTGATGCGGGCCTTGTGCCAGTTCGTTGTGGTGAAGAAAAAGCCAAATTGGAAGGCAAAACTCTCAATGTACCAGTCCATCTATGCCCTGACTTTCACCTATGGTCACAAGCTTTTGGTGGCGACCGAAAGAATGAGATTGCATATGCAAGCGGCTGAAATTAGTTTCCTCTGCAGGAGAGCTGGGCTCAGTCCTTTTCCAAGGGAGCTCAGAGTAGAGCAACTCTTCTTTAAAAAGGACCAGCTTGGGTGATTCAGGCATCTAATCAGAATGCCTCCAGGGTGCCACCCGTTAGAGATTTTCTGGGCATACCCAACTCCGAGCAGGCCTTGGGGTCGACCCAGAACACGCTGGACGGATTATATAGCTCATCTGGCCTGGAAACACAGAGTAAAATGTTGCTGGGCAGAATGGTGTTTGGAAAGCTTTGGTTAGCCTGTGGCTCCCGTGGCTCTGCTCCAGATCCAGATACAGGAGTTCCAACACTGCATTGGTCAGTTGTTGGAGAACTGAAAGAAGCATTGGGCAGAAGCCAAAGGATGCACGATGCTCAAGTGTCCAATGAGTTACTGAACTTTAAAAATCAAAATCTCCTTGTTGTCCCTTTGGAGTGGCTCATCACTAAAATCACATCAGTCATCCTCTTATGTTTCATCTCTGTTATCCTGGTTCTGTCACCTGCAAGGTTAAGTAGGATTTACTGTCCACGAGGATTCTTCGTACTGAATCAGACAAGAGTAGACAGCCAGAAAAGTACCATTTAATCCTAGGTGTGTTACTGAGACCTCTGTCTTGTAAGACTCACTGAGTTCACCTGTGTGCTGGTAAAGCTCCAATGTGATCCTATATCGTTTCTTCCTTTATTATATTTCTTGTTGAAACAGGACAGTGATGGATCAACTGTAGCTGTAAAAAACATTGTTCACATTACAGTTTGGGGCATTTTGAGTTTATGCAAATTGGACTATTTAAATTGGACAATAAGTACTGAAATGTGACTGACACCTCTGTCATGATCACACCTCTTCCAGCCAGGAAGAGCAAGCCCTCATGAATCAACCCAGTGGACACATACATCAAGTTAAACATGAGACGAAACAAAAGCGGACAGAGTGGGTTATTTTTAGTGCACACACAGGAATAGAAGCCTTGCTATCTAAGTTGACAGGACTATGAGTCACACCAATCACTGCCAAATATAAACTGAGGGTTACTGGAGCCCTTCATTGTTGTGCAAAGAATGCACCAACATGCATGGATGCAAAACAAAAATGAGCAACACTTCAAGGAAAGGTCACCGCCGATCACAGTGGACAATAAGGTACACCTGAGAAATAACAAACAAGTGGAGGGAAACAGAGAAAACCATGAAATCCAGTAACTAATCCACCCTAGGGATTTTCCAAATCCCCCGAAAATAGATGTTGTCTCTAATGCAATGAGACTGCATGGCCCTGAACCCGAGCTGGCTTACTTATTGTGCCTTTGCTCCATAAGATCAATAGCACTGCATGTAGCTACACAGTATACATCATAGCCTATCTACTGTACAAAGACTGGACAAAAAAACACACCGTACTAATAAAAATTATGCTTTTTGACATTATTATGGCATGAGGATGTTGAGTGGAAATGAATCATCAAGCATGAAAGAAACAGCATTTTTCTTTTGTTGCCTAATCCTATGAAAGGGAAACATCAGACTTATTCTGTTCCAACATAACCTTGCTTGTATGCTTAGCTTAAAAGCATTGTTTGCCTATTTTTAACCAGCTTTGTATCACAACAGTGTAGGAGTGTAAATGAAGTAATATGTGTAAATAAACTGTTGTAAGCTTCCTTCAATCTTACGAGCAGCAAGATCTCCCTGCTTATCTCCAAATTAAGACTTTAGCTGGCGCTAGTGCTGTTGATTGAACTACAGACTTTACTTCCTTTGACTATCATAGACACAAAAAGTATAGAAGCAAATCAAGAGAGAGGAGCCTCTCTCTCTCTAACTCAGACCAAAGTCATATGAAACTGATAAACTAATCAGTGCTGATCAAATATAAACCAAGATTCTGTAACTGCGATTTCAATTTTAGAAAGACATTTGAGTTTACTTTAACAATGAAATCAGATAATTTGTTAAGCTACCAACCAGTGGCCATATTGTCCTTTGGACAAGCAAGTCCAAAGAATCAGCAGTTCCTTGTCCACTGCGGTGCTTTTAAAGTGAGCAACAGGAATAAAAAGATACAGGGTGTCCAGTAAAAGTTTACATCAAATCAACAGCTGCATCGGCTTTAAATCCAGTGCACTCTGGTAGGTTTCTATCTCTTCAGCAGAGGCCACAGCCCTTTTATTCTGTTTCTAGTTGTCATGTGTGCCACCAGTTTCTTAAGTATTTGCGTCTTTCTACAGCATAGACCCAGCTTTATGAAAAGACCATCTTCCATGAGCAATAATGAAATATTTGTACTTATTTTTTTATTATTTAATACGGTAGGTTCTTGTCTTTTATGTTACAAGAAACTAGGCTTTGTAAGGTAAATACTAATGTATTTGACAAGAGTAATGCTATCTGGGTTGGTAAACTTGCTTCTGGTAAACTTCCTCAAATCTAATGAGAAGTATTACAACGTGCTTAAGCTAGCCTAAACTCTAATGGTGCTTAGTTATAGCAGCTAAGCTTGGTAAGACAATCACTTTTTGGGGGACAGGTTAAACTAGCGGTCAGTTGCAATAAAGAAAGCAAAAGACTAAATATGCTAAAAGTTTTGCTATCTTAAATTTTCAGAAGTTGTCAGAAGAAAATAATCTCAGTTGAGAAAAGCGATGCATGGTTAAGACTCCACACAGAGGAAATCTACCCTTTTACAATTGGTCTCAGGCACACCAAGCATGCAATATAATAATTTAATTTATATTATTTTCAGTCAACAGAGTAATAGGGGGTGAAGAAAGCATGGGTGTGATTCAACAGTTTGATAACCCATGGAAGTGTAATTTTCAAAATTTCCATTGAGTCACTTTGAACTTTGGCTTCAAAGGCAGATTAGTTTGTGACTCATTGTGACTCTGTTATATTAGAATGATACGCATGAGTTCAATAACAGAGACAGACTGATGCTCAATGAAACCAATAATTGAAAAACTGACAGCATCTATGTGGTTCATGTATCAAGGGCCACAGTGATACAAAGGGAGGCGTCAGTGGAGGGACGTTGTATGCTGCCCGCGCAGTAGTTGAAGTGAAGCTCAAAGTGGTACACAAAACATGCCTGCACACACACATACAGGAAAGCAATTAATTTTCTCTCTGTCTGATAACAACTCCCACTTTCAACCATCTGTCAGCGACTTACACAAGGTAGAATTAGGCATTCTCACTCCTCTGTGGGCTGGAACATTTTGTTGTGAATGTGAACTATAGATCAATCAAAAGAATACAGAAAGATGATCCCAAACAAGAGGTCTAAGAGGTCTTTAGGACAGGGCTGGTGTAAAAATGTTCAAACCTGCTTGATATTAAGCCAGTAGTGAGTAGCCCATCAGCGATGGTCATCTAGTTGACCAGAAACTTTCAGCTCCCCAGTGATCTTACTGATCTTTCTGATTTTACTGATCACTTTCAAAGCTTGTCTGGGTCGGACCCCAAACTACATATCAGAAATGTCGACCCCTTACAAGCCAGTCCATGGCCTCCAATCTTCAGGTGGGGCCCTTCTGGCCGTTCCAAAGTGAATGTTTAAAACTAAAGGTGACTGTGTTTTTGCCATCAGGGCTCCTCGGCTTTAAAACAACCTGCCTGAGGAGACAAGGCTGGCAGAATCCTTTGACTAGTTTCTAAATCAGTCCCTTCTTGATTCCTAGTGAAAATTTGTACCAAATATGAGGAAACTCCCTGAAGGGCATTTTTAGGTATTGAATTCATGAGAATGAGACAAACAAATGGTCATCATGAGCTTGATCTTTGAATGCCAAATTGTAATCAGCTCATTTTTTAGTCTATTTGGATGTTTGTGCCAAATCGTAAGAAATTCTGGGCTTGGCTATCACCGCAATAGAGGCACAAAAACATATTTTAACCACATTGTGATATTGCTTATTACTAATGCAATATAAGTTGGATTTAGCACCTTGACCGTGTCAGCACAGGTTGCTGATGAAAGCTATTTTTTAATTTACCAGAACATGCCATAAAACTAATACCAGTTTAGCTACTTTGCATAATATCACACCACTTTAACCCGAGATCGACCCAACTCTAGGTCTTATTCAAGACACTGAATCAGGCACTACCTGGGATGACGAGTAAATGTAATTAGATAGCTGGTAGAAGAGAACAGCAGCAGCACCCCTGTAGGTGTCCCAGGGGTAGAACTGACAACTACTGCTACAGAAGAAGCGTGTTAGCATGTTTTATCATAATTGCACAGTTTTAACATCTAAGATCCAGAGAGAGTTCTGGCTTTCTGCAGCCGCAGCACAAACGGATGATACATGCGGCATTAAAGACAAACATGTCGAGGTTTATTCTGTATGGTCGGTGCTTTGAAGCAGCCATAGGGAATACAACTTGCAGTGCCAGGGATTTGAACAGCTTGTCTTTTGGGGCGAAGTGGGAGCAATTACAATTTTGATTACCAAGACACTTCAAACTGTATCTGGGAAGAGGCTTCCCTTTTTTTCGTACTTTATTGTATAACATGCAAATTGTTTTTGGAAGCAGATGGAGAGATCAGTTCTTTGAAAACATGTGATCTGCTTTGATGTTGGATTCAAAATTATCACCACTGCACAATGGACTCGAAATGACGCAACTGTGTGCAATCATCAAAACTGAAAGCGTTATCTCTATGTGGCTTTTTTCATTCTTTACAGAACCTGTATGTCAAGGTCATGTTTTCACTGGAGGTGAAATAACAAAAACTGGATGTGTCTTTATGATACATTCATGAAACAACGCTCTGAAACTACTGTCTCAAGAACACTCTGAACTGGGGTGGCATCATTTCCATAGCATTTGTCTGAAGCAGTAAAAAATCAGCAACCTGCAAATTATTCATGTGTTACAAAATATATTAAAACAATCGCAATGTTTGACAAAAAATGTAAAGGGCTAAGACAATAACGTAGTAAATAATAATCTCTGAATAACTCTGGTATCATGAAATACTGTCGCCTGACTGCAACAGGGCTGAACCAAATGCTTCAAAGCTTCAGCTGTTGTCATGATAGATGACATCTGAACGAGAATTCAAATGCTTTGTTTTTTGCTTTGTTTTTCACCAGTAAACTGGTGGAAGAACATTGAAAGGAGGTGGCAAGTTTCAGACATGAATAGGGCTGCAGCTATCGAATATTTTAGTAATCGAGTATTCTACTGAAAATTCCATCGATTAATCGAGTAATCGGATAAAATATATTTCTGTTTAGTTAAAGAGCAATTATAAATATAAATGAGACAATAAGACATTTCACCTAACAATGAACCATTGGTTTCCTTTTTTAACTACCCAGTTAGCTTTATTATGTTTTTATTTTCCACCCTCATCACTCTACAGCGCTGTGTTTTTACAGATTAAATAAAGCCTGTATGAAAGGCACGTTAGCCATGCATCGACAGTAGTCATAATTAATAGAAACCTATCTGTTAGCAAGGTACAGTAACGTTAATCTCATTAATTAGCGCTACGTTAACTTAATTTTGCCTCATCTCGGGTGACGGTCCTCCGCTCTCGGAGTAAACAGGGTGGCCTCGGTGGAGATGCTGCAGCATTGAAGACGTACTGTTGTGGTATGCAAGCGCTGTCTTACAGTGAATACACGCAGCAGTGTTCGCCTTGGTGTCCAGCTTGAAATGCTCCCACACTTTTGACATTTTCTGCCTTTTCTTTGTGCCTTTCTCTTCGCTTTCGTCGCCTTCTTCGTCGTTACCTCTACATCCATGGTTAAAACCAAACATATCCGCCGCCTCTTTCTTCTTCCTTCACGTGCGTGACGTCAGCGCGTTGTGCCGCATTAGAAGTAGTCCGGGCGAAATACCATGCTTTGAGCTGGCAAAATTAAACGATTCCTCGAGGCAGAGAAAATTCCTCGATTATTTTTTGTAATCGAGTTACTCGAATTATTCGAGGAATCGTTTCAGCCCAAGACACGAATGAGGCCAGTGTCCTCAGTGCAATCATTGGCCAAAGAAAAGGAACAGGTGAGATGGAAATACAGATATCTGCAGCTGGCATCTGTAGTCAGGCAACTGCTTTGCATAAAGTCATGCAGCCCAACCTGCGGTTTAACGGTTATTCAGTTATTAATAACTAACTGAAACATTTTGTGCTATAGTCCACCTGCCACCCTCTTTTTACTCTCTCTATCCTTTGGGTTGGGTTAAAGAGATTAAGTAGCATGCATGAATATATTACACTGCTGGGTGCAGGTAGAATTTGGTACTGGTGTTTAACACAGTCACTCTTACCAGCCATTTTGGTGAGTGGCAAATATACAGCACATGGACGCAGTCACATCCAAAATGCACAGTGTTTAGAGCGATGCACGTAATGTGGAACCAAAGTTCACAAACCCAAGTTTTGTCCGCAAACTTTTACCTGTGTGTTGTTAGATATGTGCTGAGGGCAACACAGCAAGCAGCTGATTGGTGTTCAAGTCAGCCACACCACAGTGATGCCTGCAAGTGGGCAATAAAAAACGCTGAGTGGCTCGGGAATTTGGAAAACCATGCATTTGGCTGGTGAGCAAAAGAGAGGTAAACAAAGACCTTTAATTAACTCATCAACAATCACAGAAACCGAGTTACACTGTGTTCTATGACAGAAGTGACTGAGGGGGATTTTATTTTCATTTTTCAGCATGTGTCATCTTGAAAATAATAATTTCATTATTTACAAATCAGTGCTGTTTTCAACTGGCACTACAATAACATCTCATATCAACTCAACATTAGATCACACTGCTCAAGCCATTATTTAGAGACTGGGTGTTTAAAGGGGCCCCATCAAGTGCAATCACAGACTGCTCTCCATTAACATGGGGTAACGAGTTCATGAGATTTGAAAGTACCAAATTCAAATGCTGTTTTGTTTGCATCATTGGCCTTTCATTGTTTGAAAGCACACTTAATGAACAGTAACAACAGAAACGGCTTTGATTAAAACGCTATTCAGCATTTATGATGTTATGCTGCAGGGGGAATGAAACTCTAACATGAAAAAAATACATGCTACAGGGACCAACAGGCCCCTTTAACTGATCAGTGGCCTCATGACTGTTCGTTATGTAATTGTAAAGCAGTTTAAGAAATTCAGAGTATGCACTTCTAATATGGGAGCTTATTTCTGTCCATATTCTTGCAATATACCCTGGCACTGATGAAGAGGCTCTATGCTGGATCAGTCAGTCCCTCCAGGATTGTTGCAGCATGAACTACATGATTTCACCTCATGTTGCGACGATTATAGGTTGCGATGTTTATAGGTTGGTTTTTTTTTTGCAATTAAACTGTCACAACACGTCAAAATTGCAAAATTGTTCTGATGTTATCAAAGATTTCGATTCAAACTGGGTTGATTTCCAGGCAATGGGGAAACCAGCAATGACCAACTTGGAGGAAAATGTTCCACAAATTCCAAAAAAAAAAAAATGTAAAAGTTGATAAGAAAACAAACTGAAAATGTGTTTTTAGAAAGGGAGAGGTTATTAGAAAATATATTGTTATATATTAAATACTATATTATAATATAATACTTATATTAAAAAACTATATTGTTAATTACCGTACTTTTCTACTTAAAAGTATGTTACAAAAAAAATGTATACATAGATATCTTTTTCATTTTCAGCAATTTTACGGGTCATTTTCTTGTTTTGTGTGTTGCTTTTCTTTTCTTTTTTTCACTAACTTTCGGGTAATTTCAGACATTTTTTTGTTTGTTTATTTTTACTAATTTCTTGTAAATTTTTAGGCCAATTCTTGTTAAGTTCCTCATTGCCTTTTTGCCATGTTTTTGAAAGAAACCAACGAAGGTTTCAAAAAGTTAAACAATGCCGTTACCAGGTATATCTGACATACATATATCTATATATATATATATATAGATATATCTATATATATATCAACACTGTGTCAGACTCTGAGACTGAGCTGCCTTCTTCCTGCTTTCTCCAACAGTTTAGCACAAGCTTTTGCCTGTCTTAATTAGTCAAATTAGCTGTAAAGTTGTGTTGATTAACAACAATGTAAGGTCACAGAATTCTTGGAGATAAGCTGAATTTGTGTTATTTGTTGTGATCACAGCATTGCGACAACTTGAAAGGACTGCTCATTATCATGTGTTTTGTATTATAATAGTGCGGTACCTGATGAGCGAATGGGAGCTTAGTGTTTCTCAAGAGCACTCAGACAGAGAACATTGTGTCTGCTGCAGCCAAACCTGGACTTTTTAAACAACACGTTCTCTCTGACCATCACATCATCCTCCGAGGCGTTTTTTCAGCTATGCTTCCCTCTCTTTGACAATGCATGAGACAGCAACAAACTTGTTTCATCGTCCTCAGTTTGAGACCATGTGAAGTGCTCTTTGCTCAGCAATTCTCCACGTAAAAACAACCTCTCATCTTTCAGATGTCTGAATCACATTTCTGAATCTTGTGGCTTTGATGTCTTGCACGTAGCTGATGCTGATAGAGTGCTGAAAACCCTCTCAAATCCCTTTCAAACCTGAGCAAATTGGTTTGATTTCTTTTAAAAATATGGTGAGAAGGCAATAGCAAGCTAACAAAAACTAAACTAGCAAGAAGTTAATAAAAGAGTTACAATAAAATTACCTGAAAATAAGCAAAATGATAACCAACAACAACAACAACAACAACAACAACAACATCAACAATAATAATAATAATAATAACAACAATATAAAAAACATAAAAAACAAGAAATTGACCAAAAAAAATTGCTAAACAAAAACAAAATTTTAAATAACAAAAATATCATGTTTAAAAATATATATTTTTCTGGACATTTTTAAATATATATTATATATATATTTTAAATATATATTTCTAATAACCTTCCCCTGAAAAATAATTTTCAGGTCAATTTCGTTTTTTACTAATTTTTGTGACATTTCTTGCAAAGTTGGTTGCCTTTTTCCCAAAGAAATCAGGTTTGAAAGGGTTAAGAAATAATGTAAAGGGCATCTAAATGCAGCTAAAAAAACAACTGATGTCAATCCAGGTTTCAAAGGGTTAATAAAATGGGAGTAAAACATCAGTCTTAAGTTTCTGATATTGATAGTGACAAAGCTAAATTTACAAAACCATGCAGCCATACATTGAAATTTCAGAGCACATTCGGGCGACATTAAATCATAATGTCATGTAAACCCACAGGGCGGGACGTGGTCGACCCATACATGTTGCTGTCATTCAGTGTTTGTCAGTGCCTTTATGATTAATTCACGTTTTCTAAAAAAAAATATCTTGACCTTAAGCAATTTTTTCTGGGACCTGCATAGTTATTAACTATGTTTTCATTACCTTGCTTTGGGGCGTGTGCAGTGTTTCTTGCAGATAAGCAAAAGTATAGAGTTATAAAAAAATACCTTATTACAAACCACACAAACTCACAGCTAACATTAATCACATACAGAAGAGTATTCCAAGAAAAGGCACCAGTGAAAGCAAAAAACAAAAGGTCTTTGGAAATAAAACACATTAATCATGAAAAGGAGAGTTGTAAAATTGATCTAACAAGGCCAGTAAGCAAGTTTATACATGAAAGTACAGTAGAGTTGTGTCGGTAGTATTGAAAGTACAGGAGAGAAGTTATAGAAAAACTGCATAAAACACATGCCGTCCTTCATAAAGTTACACAACACTTTGCAAAGAACTTGAAGACTACTGGAAGGATTCAGTGCAAAACCTCATCAGACTAATGACTGCAGAGATTTAGATTTTAGAAATGTCACCATACTGCTCCGGCCTTTTGTGCCGCTTGCATCAGTTGGACTGTAGGAAAAAGAAAAGCTTATGTTGGCATAAACAGGGCTTATGTGTCAGCCCTGTGGTAGTCCGGTGAGCTGTCCTGGGTGTAGCCCTACTCTCGCCCAATGTCAGCTGGGATAAGCTGTGCCAGGATAAACGGATACGGACAATGAATGAATATTTTTTGTAATCGGGTAACAAATTCCTTCAGTCCAGTTTGATACAACTTTGCCACTGTACTTTAAATCTCTGGAGAGAAGCTCCAGATCAGGCTGACCTAAATGAGCATGCTCACCAGCTGTAGCTCCCTGGTAGAGTGTGCACCTCATAAAGGCTGAGTCCTTTGCCACAATTGAGGTCTGTGGCTCTTTGCGGCACCTCATTTCCTGTTTCTCCCCACTTTCCAGTCACCTTCCAGCTGCACTACAATAAAGCTAAAAGTCCTAAATAATAAACTTGAAAAGATAAGCATGCTCTGACATGCAGTTAGAGGGAAACTTCACAGATTTTCAACCAGTTTTGTAACAAACCAATATGGTTAGAATATGTGAAAGAATTGTGGTAATCTGATCAAATATTAATCAATGTTACGTTACTGCACTGCCTATTTCTCACCTAAAATGTTTATAGAAAAGCCTTCATGGCGAGAGCTTGTTGCAAGGCAGCTTTATTTTTATAGCACGTTTCATACACCAGGGCAATTCAAAGTGCTTTACAGAGCCATAAAATATGAAAACATGAGAAAAGACAAAGATTTACAATAAAAGAGATAAGGGATAAGATATAAAAGGCAAAATCAATTCAAGTCACAGAGTGATTCATAGACAAACAGCGAGATTTTAAAATCAATTCTCTGAGTGACGGGTAGCCAGTGTGATGTCGATCTTATCTCTCTTACGCGGGAGAAAAATTGTCTAGTTTTTTAGTGTGGAGAGGATAAATCCCATTCATCAATTAAAAAGCAAATTCAGATGCACTACGTGGAGTGTTTATCCTTGAGGCTTAACAAATGTGTTGAATGCAGTCCTTTTTTTTTTTTTTTTTTGCAGCCATACAGCGTGATCTCTGATTAAAAACAGCTTGTGTGTTACAGAACCTTTTGTACTGCGGACTTGCTCAGAATAAGTCTATCATCTCAAAGACTTTGCTTTTTTAAAATCCCATTTTCCCCATTATTGTCTTGATGTGTACCATTTAGGGAAAGCTTTGACACAAACCTACTTACACTGCTGTCATCTACAGTACATGGCTCTCTGAAGTGGGAATTAAACCAGCAACAATGGCATCCGCTACCTACCAGGCTGTATGGGGATCATCGTGATGTGTATACACCACATGGAGGAAAGATAAAAGGTGTGTTATTGGAAATGTGTTCAGCTACGCTATTTTTGCACAGTCTAGTAATTGATTGTGAAGGGTGTCACTGCTGCCTTACTTACAGGAGTTTAGCTCTTTGCTATAAATAACATAGATTTATTTCTGTTGTCTTTGATATTTCTGAAGACAAATAAAAAGCCCAGAAGCGGTCAAGGATCAATAGTTTATTGACCAGATGATGATGTATAAGGCAGAGAAGGTAATGGAGTTATTACAAGGCATTTCAGAGAGCGTGTCAGATCGTGTTTGTAGTGTTTGAGCTGTGTGGCTCCTCGAAACATTGAGCCCATCAGAAACAGGAGAAGAGGAGCAATTTTAACAATATCAAAACAGAAGATAATGCTCTCTGTATCCGCTGGCCTCACAGCCAGGCTCACAGTTTAGCCCTCTGTTAACCGGAGACAAAGGATCACGATTGCGGCTTCAAGTTCACTTTTATTTAGCAAACGTTAGCAAGACCCACAAATCACAGTGTGTCTTTCACCTCGGTCGACACCGCAACAACCACCTCACTGGGAGAAGAGCGGGCAGCAGCTCTGTAGACGGACCCCTGTAACACCTGCCAATGTAAAAGCCCACAGACGTAATAAACCACAAACGTAATGCCGCTCTGCAGTGGACTTCATCTACATATTACGAGTTAGGTATCCTTCTGTGTCTGAATGGGGGTTGTAGCATCCCCCAGTGTAATAACAGCCTACAAACATAACACAAACATTAAGCTTTTAATCTAACAATTCCACAAACGTAATAGCGGGTACCAACATGTAACAGCTATTACATTTGCTGGGATTTGTTACATTTATAGGAAGGTGAAAACCTTCAGCTTTCAAAATTGCAACAACTTCCCACAAATGTACTATGAAAATGAAAAATTGTTGTTTGTATATTTACTTATACAGCTGCCAATGGGTTCGAGTCAGCTCATTATAAAATATCAGGGGTTTGGGCAGAGCGGGTGAAAAGTGTCAAAGCAGCGCTCTGAGTAACTTAGAAATAACGTTTTGTGCGATAAAGGCTGTGCATTAACAAGTCCACCTTCTACCTTAACATTTCCCTTCTCTGTCATTCTCTCTCTTATTCTCAAGCACGTATGCAGCTTTATCATTCCTGGCCAGTGCACAGGATTGTTTTGAGGCATGTAAATAAATAGATTTATGTTCTGCATAAGCAGACACCTCTGTAATGATGATCTCTCTGCAGCAGGTTCATCCGTGTTTCAGTAGCATACCAGTTCAGCACCACGGACAGCGCAAGAACAGGTCGCCCTGCCGAGACCCTGACAGGCTGAAAAGTCTCTCAAGAATGTCACACACTCTTAAGAACATTCAGTTCAAGTTTGGGTGGGTGGGGGTTTCAAAAATTTCTAATATTCGTGGGATTATTACATTAAAAGCTTCATATTTGTATTACATTTGTGGGCTGTTATTATGTTATAGAATACCAAACTCAGAATATATAGACAGAAGTCCGCTGACAAAGCAGCAACATGTGACGAGTTGGCATGAGAACGTGTCGGATGTGAGCTGAGCTCGACACTGTGGCTTGCATAAAATAACACTCTGCTAAATGTTTGCCTTTTCCCAATTTTCTGCCTCCCCCAGCTTCAAATAGTTCCTCTCTGCCCAAAAACTGCTTCCCTCAGGGGTCGAGGAGTCACTTATACCCATAACAGCCTCTTATCTTTTGGTACCAACTGTGCAAATGTGAGTGGAGAAAAGGAAGGAATGGTCGAGCTAACCAGTGAGGAGGAAAGTTCAAGAGGACAACAAACGAAAAATGTCCACTGAGGCGCTCATGCCACAGCTCATCTGAAACTGCAGCGCTGCTGAAGCTGACTGATAAACGGGCAGACCACAGCTGGAGCATGAAAGCTTTAATCTCCAGTCTGATCTATTTTCGTGCAGGAAAGTGCAGGAAAAAAAACACTGATTTCTAGAAGTTGTAAGACTATGAATGGGAAATTGTACTTTCTGCATGATGATGGAAAAAGAGGTTCAGAAATACTATTAATTCTACGCCTGAACATCAGTCAGGCAAAACTCTGCACTGATGTTCCTGCAAGTAATTTCCTCCATCCAATGTGCTGTCAACATGACTGAGCAGCCGCTTCCCTTTAAAATGACGGCACCCCTTTATCCAGTACACCACAGAAACCTGATCTTTTCTTTTGGCTGTCAGCAGAGGAAAAGACCAATCCTGTGAAAGATCACATCAATCTGCTGCCAACAACAGTCGAGAGAGCTGCTAGGTTTGATCAAGCCTCAGACAGCAAGAATTCAACAATGTAAAAACTTTTTTACCTCTCTTCACTTCGCTAACAAGCAGCTAGAGAGAAACAGAAACTCAAACTCCTGCCGTCTCTGCATGAGAGCGCGGAGCCGCTCAGCAACGAGAGACTTTCTGTCAGTGTGGCTCTCTCCTCCGTCAGCGCAGTGAAAGGCACACTGACAGAGAGCCAAACAACAGCTGCACAGATTGTCAGTCTGCAGAGGTCAGCAGGCAGAGAAGAAGAGTTACATATTCCACCTCTGCAGCGGGGAGAAAGGCGAGGAGGAGGTGCTTGCTGAGAGGTGGCAGGCGGTAACGGGGATTGTTGCAGTATTTTATAGGTGTCTGTGCCTGGTGGAATCTGTGTTTTAATGCTATTTATTTTTCCAACACAAAGGCTGAACAGGGAAAAAACACCTGTGAGGGACACAGTCGTTCATGAGGTAATCAAATAAGGCTTCGCTTAACAAATAATAAACTTTCCACTGTGTAAAATCAGGTTCACAAAGGCACTCGAGATCAACTCCGCAGGCTTTCTAAAGCTCAAGCAGGTTAGCTTAAGACTTTTACGAATTTTTTAATGCCACTTAACTTATTTTACAATAACCAAAACTTAAAATGAATTTGAACCAACATCAATTGCTTAGAGTTAGGAATGTCAATTCAATATAACATGATTAATTATTACTATTATTTCATTTTTGTACGAATTAAAAAGTTAGGTAATTTCAAACTTTCTGAAATGTAAAACAATGTAATTATGTTATCACAAAAAAATTTCTTGGTTTTATGTTTTGTTTTTTTCATTTGATTTGTTTGTTGTAAATGTATATGAGTGTTGTTGGTTCTTCTACCCTGATGTGATTGATGTTTAATTCGGTAAATTATATATATATTAAAATAGATATTACAAGTTATTTTTAGATTTTACGATGAAACATCTAAAAAAAAGTGGTGCATAATATCCTACTTCACATCTGAGCATTTTTAAGACTTTTGAAAGACTGATTTAAGACAATTTAATACAAATTAAGGCCTTATATATAGATTAATTAATTTATTGCCTTTTAAGATTTTTTAAGGATCTGTGGGAAACCTGCTTGAGTGAGTTATCCATAAAAACCCTTAGAATCAGAGGGGTCACGTGGAAGAAAACAAGACTCGGCGAGACTATACTTGGGTGCAGCCATCTGCACTAACAGTGTATCCTTGATCAAGACATTTCATATTCAGTGTAACTGGCACAGGGAGCTCTGAATTAATGAGTTTTGGTTATTTGAAGCTTTCACAAAGTCACAGAGGAAGATGAATGTTCCCTACAAAAATGCTGATATTTGGAAGGATTAAAACAATTATTTTATCAAACTCCACTGGAACAGTACTATGTTTTTTACAGGAGAAATACACCATACAGAAACATGGGTTACTCTGTGCATGACAGTTTTCACCTGGACGTTGCTACAATAAAAACATTTTTTCTGCCTCCAATAGCTGTCGGCATAGAGTTTTCGTGTTGTCTGTCCATCTATCAGTCCCATTTTCATGAATGTGAAATTCCCCCTGCAGGGAATCCAATCCAGCTCCATGCTGATTTCACTTTCAAGAGTCCTTTTAAGTAATTATAAAAAAAACTGGACAGTGAAAAGCCAGATAAGGACGAGCTCCTGCTGATGCAAATCTGCTTCATTATTTTTTTCACTGAGGTTACTCAAATGAATACTCAAGTTTACCCACAAAATAACCATTTATATATCAATTACTCATGCTGCTTTTGTGAGGAAAGGTTTTTCTCGCATGCCTCCAATCAACCAAAGAATTAATAAAACAGCAAACAATTACTGTTTCCTCCTCACTGGGGTTATAACTTTGATTAACTGAAGTTACTAAAGACCACATTTAACAACAACAATAAATTATCGGTTTAAAAACTCTCAAATAACTTGTGCAGCGCAATCAAGTCTCATGTCGAGTCATATGATCAGTATTTGATTAAGTAAATAAAAACTTCCTGCAAGACATCCGTTTAAGGTGCTTAAAACTACACATGACATAGCTTATTTTCTTCTTTCTTCTTGCAGTTTTATTCAAATCTCCACCTCTCGCTGCCTTTTTCTGCATCCGACCAGCTTCGAGGTCGCATGGCTCTCAGTTATTTATCAGTTGGCGGTCTGCCAAATGGAACAGTGAATACAGCCAGGATTCAAGCTAATCCAAGGACCTCAGTGAGCGAAGCAGCAGACATTAATAATGGGATGCTTTTAGATGTGCTTTACACCATTACATGAGTCATTTCAATAAAAGCAATTTAGAGTAGCTGAGAATTTGAGTTTTTTTTAAAAATAGTGAATTATTGTAGATGAGTCGCTTCATTTGTTTATTTCTACTTGTTTGGCAAAGTTGTGGGTAGTAAACAAAGATTACTGCTCTCTCGTTAAAACCTAATTGGTGACACTGATATGATATCTGGCAAGTCTTGGATTTTAAACGTAGTACATTTTTTCAGATGTGTCGACAGCCTGCACACCAGTAATTATGCCTCAGGTTCCAATTAGATAAACAAACCAACAAACAAATGTTACACTTGATCGGCCACTGCTGTGATTAAATGATCAGCTTCTCTTCTTTTGCAAACACGGAGGAGAGAAAAACATTACATATATATACAAATAATGCCGAAATATCTCCCAGATGACCGGCAGTACCAATGCATCAACCTTATTTCTGAAAAATAATGATTTGTCCGTGATTTTGGAGGAGTGAATCAGAGCAGTAGCTACTTTATGTCACTTTGTGTCTTTTGCAAACCACGTGGTTATGTCGCTGAATTCTACCAAAATTGAACTCGAATTCAAAAGTGAACTCATTGGAGTTACAGTTTGTTAAATCTGTTTCTTCAACAGTATGATTTCTAGTTACTGCCCGCCTTTAGCAGCGCAGGCGGCACTGAATTTTAAGCTTGGCGATTGGATATTTCTCACCAAAATGCAACTGGCTTGCTTAGTTCCTGTGTGCACAAGCTCGTACTGTTGACTTATAATCAAAGATATTTTGGGAGTGGAAGAGGCAGACAGCATGTTTCGGGCTGCCTCGCTGAACACAGAAGCACTGAGAGGGTTACATTTAACACAGTTTGAGATTTTATTTTCTAAATGTAATAGCATCGTGTGGTTTAAAAAAAAAAAACCCAAAGCCCCACAGCCTCACACTAGGACTGCCTTCTTTACAAAAACCACCAAAAACCTTGGCTTCTAACCAGGGTTTAATCAACACCTTCTAAATAAAAATTTAACATGAATGAACTGAACAAAGACGGTGAGTTTTTCAGGGTCCCTGTATTGGATTGTATCACAGTGTGAAGGAATGGTTTGACTACCTCTTGAAAGGTAACCTCGAAGTCAGTCTCTTACTGAAAAAGCTCATTTTCCCTGTTGTGGACAGAATAGAAACAGTATTACACTGACTCTTTGAGTAAAAGTGCACCTTGTAGGTTTTCTGAAGGCAAGGTTTTCTATACAGCAGCAGAGAATATAACAACATTTCTGTTCGACACATAAAACACAATTTACTGAACACTACTTCTCATTGCTAACCTGCTTCTATATGCCTGATGTAAGAATACATACCTACTCTGACATGTGCAATAATGGAAATGATTCAATATCCACAAGCATTTCCAAACAGTTTATAACGTAGTTTACCCCATTTGTCGAGTCAGGGATAAGTATTATGGGAGGGGTAAAATGCCACCAGTTCAACAAACTGAAGCTGTAGAGCAGGTTACTGCACCACGGCAGTGGACAGCTCTTTTACTTCAGTAAATGTAGCAATACACCACATTATAATAATACTCCAAGACAATTTTTAGTCATGCATTTAAACTTTTCCTAAACTGACATTACCGCCTCATATTTGTATGCCCCCACGGACCAATCAAGTTGTAGTCACAGTTTACATCCATGTCTGTCCAGCTATGTAGACAATGCTTCAAATATCAACACGGTCTATCTCCAAAGTCGTCCTCCCTGAAATTGTCCAGCAAGAAGGCATGTCAGACTGAACACTGGAGAAAAAAACAAATTGGTGATTCAGTGTGAACATCAGGCTGTCTTATCGCACCCTGCTGCACTTGTGCTTGTTCTGTCTGAACGCTTAATCACATGCATGCTGTGGAGTCCTCAAGTGGGACAAGAGTTTTTGGCTTCTCACTCCCCCGAGGCAGGCGGCTATTTTCAGCTGGAGTTTATGACTGGTCTATGACAGAGTGAGAAATCTGCATCTCACTCTGAAGTTATGGAATCATGAAACCATTAAATTCTTCCGGGAAAAGCCGATAATGACGGAATAATGCTCTAGCTGTTTTCATTAAATCTGCTGGCTCAGTCAGACACCACAGTGTAGCTTGAGAAGATGGAGCAAAAATAAATAAATAAACATCTTTCATTCATTTTCTGTTCTGTGGCTTCAAGAATTTAAGTGATTTGGCATTTTGCACTATGCCTCCTTAAAGAGATGCACTTAACCTGAAATCTTATCCAGAGGAAATAAGGGGCTCGGTGTCTTGCTCAAGAATGCTTGACAGTCAAACTGCCTTTTTATCAGTGTCCCTAAAACTCAAAGATGAACAATGTGAATCCCCTAAAAAGAGTTATATACAAAAGGTCTGGTGTGAATAGCCTCCTTGCAAATACAGAGGAAGAGGAAGTTTCCTTCGTGGTTAGAGATACATTTATTCATGCCCGATAACTAATTTCAAGAGATGTTTCTGACATTTGTTTGTCGTCATTAAATTTTCATTTAAAAATTTGCGAGATTAACTTTTAAAAACAATAAGCAAACTTTGCTTCTGCAGATGAATAAATTAAACATAAGTAATGAAATGAATTAAATTTAAACAAAAGCATAAGTCTGATTTTCAGGCGTGTTGTGTGATGAAAAACATGCTGTTTAGAGCCAACCTATGCAGCTGAAAAGTGTATCACTTATATTATTAACTGTTTTGTGTTGTGATTTTTAAGGTTTTTTCCAGGGATATTTCTGCTAAATCTATTCTAAAGGTCAGAGTTAGATGTGCACTATGAAAATGTGAATTTAAGGGTTATGTTCATTAAATCTGCAGTAATTGCTTTTTTTGTGGCCACTGGGCAACTTCAACAAGCTGCAAACACAACAATGATAATTAACCAAACTAAGGGTGGGTGATACATCAGATATACCCTATGTTTCTTGGGATGTATAAATTAACTATACTACGAACATTGAGTGTAAATTCTCACTTCATTTTTTTTTTTAGCCACCGGCATGAGACAATTTAGATGTATTTTGCAACTATGGAGCATCAGCATGACTTGAAAATATTATTAATATATAAACTGGAGAGCTGTTAGTTTGTTTCCAACTCACAGTGAACAAAAATTGTTGGAGGCACTGTGGTAAAAGTTTAGCTTTCCACTCACTGCTTACATCCAACCCTTGACAAGAAAATTCAAGTTCACAGCAAAAACATCAACATCTCTGACCCGAGATGAGCTGGGTCAGTGGAACCAGTGTTGCTGGTTCCACTGGTTGCCTTTAATTGATAGGACAGTGCAAGTGTGGATGGGGGAGAGCGGGGGGGGTGACATGCAGCAAAGGGCCGAGGTCGGACTCAAACCCCCGGCCGCTGCGGCGAGGACAGAGCCTCTACACATGGGGGGCCTGCTCTATAATCTTATTTTATTTCACTTTATTATTTAACAGTAGCTGCTTTAACACATTTAATGATTTTGGATGTTAGTAGTCTACAGTAGTTTAGAGGAAATTTCAAAATATCTATATATATATTGTGTATCGCGATATAGCCTAAATAGATCCTATTTTAGTTTTCAAGCCATATCGCCCAGCTCGATAACAAACTGTTGCTTCTTTTCTATGTAGAGATATGAAGAAACATTAACATTCACATGCTAGTTACCAACTTTGTCCACCACCTTTCCAGCACCAAACAGCAGACAATGTGTTATTAGGGCTGCCTTCAACTAGAAATGAGGTAGATGAAAGAACTGAGTTTCCCTTTTTACATTACACTAACAGTGGTGAACCTAAGGTCAAAAATCACTGTTTAATGTCAGTGCATTATCTGTTTTCAGCCTTTATGTTTTATTCATATCGTTTTGGTCACAGTCAAATTTCCTCCCAGTGTTGACTGTTTTGCTACAGCCAGCTGCAGCACCTCGATTTCATCCACTGATTTATTCTGTTCTGTTTGATCTACAAGAGATTTGCTGCCATTCAGTGTGATTCTGTCGAGGCAAGCAATTTCACAGGCCGACGTTTAACTCGGAGAACGTTAAATGGGTTAAGGATTCATGCTAGAGATTGCACCTACATCAATGGATGTTGACGTGGATGTTGCTCCTGCTGCATGGGACCAGATTTTTTTACTAATAGAGTGAAGAACTGTGTTTAAATCAATCAGCACCCAGCTAGGTATACTTCTGAGTGGGACAAGAGGACCGTTAACAGCTGTGTCAATTTCTGTAATCCTGAGCTGTAATTGCCAACAATGAACTTGTTTCGAATTTGAATTCGGCATATTGCTAAATATAGCTGGAGACAGGAAAACACATTTTCCATAAACCATAGACTTCATAAGCCACCAGCACTTAGTGGACACAGAGCTGACATCAGCTCACAATCCTCCCTGAGGCACAAGAAAATCGAGCCTGGGGAACAGACAGAAGTCAGGGGAATTCAGGGCTGTCATTTATTATAATTTGACAGCTGTTTTATAAGCTGCACCTGTTCCAGCACCGGCGTCATGATTGATTATCGTCTCCTCGAGTCAAATTCAGAAAATCAGTCATGTGTGAGCCTTTTTTTCTGATGATCAGCAAAGGTGAGGAGGCTTCGGCATTAAAAAGTTTACATTATAAAACTATCGGCTTTCCTTAGATTGAAAGTGCGTTTAACTTTTATCATCGGCTAAATGTCTTTCTAAGTCATGCAGCTGCAGTGTCAGTGTACTTACAGAATGATATATTACTGGACATGCTTCATCCTCTTTTCAACAATTCAACATCAAAGTCTTCAGAGGATTGGTACTCAACTTTCAACCTGCAGGCCATATCTGGCCCCAAGATGGGGTGCCTGTTGGCCCCCAAACCATTTTCTAAAAGTAAAGTGATTCACACTCCGGTGCCAGAGTACATACTGCAACAAAATAGATCTTTTTTACCAAAAAAAGTGCCAGTGGAGGATCCCCCCGAACCCTGACAGAGGTCCTATCTAAGCCAATAATGTGCTAAAATATGAGAAATGTCCTAAAATCCCAGAAATGTTTTAAAATCAGAGAAAAGTCCTAAAATCCTAGAAATGTTTTAAAATCAGAGAAATGTCCAAAAATCTGAGAAACATTCTCAAGTCCTAGAAATGTCCTAAAATCTGAGAAATGTCCTAAAATCCTAGAAATGTCCTGAGACACTATACGGGGCTGCTGCAAGTAGGCCCTGGCCTCCTGCCATTTTGCCAAAGTGGCCCCCAAGCAAAGCAAGTCCCTGCTTAAGACGTACACTAGACTCCTGCAGCGGGTGTGGAACTCGCAAACCCACAAATAGTGTGCATAACAGGTGAAAATACATTTTTGGTATCGGTAAAAAAATTAATTAGAAGGGCTGTGGATGCAATCTTCGATATTCATCTTCACAGGCATAATTTAACTGCTTTTGGAGCAGCTCACCAGCACATAATTTAAAAAATGTACAGCTGCTGTTTAATGCTGGTGCTGTGGCACGATTAATGAGGGTGCCAGCTGTGCAAAAAATACCTATGATTTTGGAGGTGTGAGTGTGACTAATGAGCTGTAATGCGTTGTTGACAAGGTGGAAACATTCATCCCAAGAAAACCTCTAACTTCCTGCTCCCAGGAAGCATCCTGATGGGATGCCTGAACCACCTCAACTGGCCTCTTTTGACGCAAAGGGACAGAAGCCCTCCTCCAAGCTCCCTCTGGATTTCTGAGCTCCTTACCCAATCTCTAAGGCTGAGCCCAGAGAAAACACATTTTGCCCACTAGAATGCAATCTTATTCTTTTGCTTACTACCAAAAGCTCATGACCATATGTGAGGGTTGAGATGTAGATGGTACAGTAAATTAAGAGCTTTGCCTTTTGGCCCAGCTTCCTCTTCACCCCGATAGTCTGTTGCAGTCCGTGCATCAAGTCACCTGACACTGGATGTCAGGATCCTTGTTTGAGGATATGTTGTCTATCTAAAGCCTCATTCCCATTGCTCAAAAAACCCGCCAATACCCACTAATATCTGGCTTTTTAATATGATTACGTACAATCGGCATTCACACTGAGGTCAAATGACTCTGCAGAAGACACAAGTTTTTATCGGCATTGATGGAAATACATCATCTGGGCAGCACGCTAATTTCAGCTCCTAAACTAAATAGACACAATGACGCACTGTCACTCAGTACTGTCTGTCTCCTCCTAAGCAGCGCTAAAACACTGATCCAAATGAGTCTGCACCGAGTTTGAAAGAGAGATTGAATAAGTAAGAGATGTAGAAAGAGAAAAGACCACTGAAACGTTTTCAAAGACCTCTGTTCCTGCTGCTGTCTGCTGTTCACCTGCCTGTTCACGTCACAGGGACACACCAACAAGACATCACACACTAACACACGCCTGCTGACAGAAAGGCACTCGCTCTCCAGCAGTGAATTCAGTGGCAGTGGGAATAAAGCCAAACACTCATATTTAGCAGGTTTACCCGTGTTTAAAAAACCTGTGTGCACACACTGATTTTGGTGGGAAAGGGGTATAAGTGCCCAACAGAGCCGGTAAACTGCAGATTTTGGCATGAGGTCAAACAGCGCATGGTCTTATAAAAGCTTGTAAAAGTAGAAACAATGAATTACCACAGTTCTCCTCGTCCGCCTGATTTCCACAGTCATCGATGCCATTGCAATGCAGGAGCTGAGGGAGACACACGGTCAGGTTGCCACAGGGGAAATATCCAAGGGGACACGATGCCTTCTCCTCTGTGACATTGAGTGCTGTAAACAAAGCAGAATATTCAAGAATATGATTATGCATGTACCTTTTCTGCCACTTGTCTTCTTTAGAGATGTATTGAAAGCCCTTGTCAAAGATTTTAGTTAACAAGTGGAGTATGTGCATCTCATTAAGGAAACTTTTCAAATCCCATGTTAAAGGGCTCCATCAGTGCTTCAGGGAGCTTTTGTGCGATCCATGATGAGTTCGCTCAACAGTGTTGTATGGCTACTGTTGTACTCTATGACACGTGTAAATCATGCAGATACAAAAACAAACAGCACAGAGTGACAAATGTGGGGAAACTAAGACAGACCACATATGAAGACGGAGGATGAAATTTTTCATTTCCTCATCTCACGCTGTCTTGATTATTAACATTCCTTATTCATGTGCTGTACTGAGTCTGCCTTATCATGCCTCTGGTCAGGAGACAGGACAATGACGAGACAGCTGCAAATTACACCTTAGACTTATCTGGAGTCCCTGCACTGGAATTTGGGATTCTGCTCATTATCTAGGCAGCACTGAACGGTCTGGCTTCAAGCTACATTTTTGATTTATTATGTCATTATGTCTCAACAAGACCTCTTGCATTTTCTCACCTTCTGTCCCTAATTAAGAACCAAAGGCAACCGTGTCTTCTCCTTATCAAAATGAAGTCAGTGGAAAAAAACTTAGCTAGTTCATTGAAGGACCACTCGAAGCTGGCTCCAAAGCAGAGTAAATCCACTATGATCATAGCAGCATAGGATGAGTGGCCTGACAGAGCAGAAGCTTAGTTTGCGGAGGAGATGAATTCTTCTGGTTTTGCACTCTGCTAACTTGAATGAGGAAAAAAACGACATATTCTTGCAACTCCTCTGGACTTTCCAAATGTTATTGGATCGAATGGATCAAATTCTGGCAGGGAAACACTTTTGCTGTGGTTGTGGCGCTCAAAACATGCATCCACTGATTTACAGATGTCTCTTTTGCCATGTAAGTCCATGGGTCTTTTTTGGCTGCCGAGCATCATAATTACACTTTTACACTTCCTAGGGGCTTGGCAGTCCACAAATCAATTTACATCATGGTATCTACATCCAATGTTCGTATATACTATGGTCTTATCCCATGGCCCTTTGCTTTAAAATGAATTTTTCATCTTTGTAAACTCTGTTTTATGTGTTTGATAAGAGTAAATATGATGATTACTTTCTGAAAATACACCAAACATACCACTTCATATACATGCATTTGGCTTTCAAGCATATTGAAGTGGCATTGAGAAGCTCAGGATGCTTCAGTACACACAGAGCTAGTTAATGACATATTTTCAAGTTAATTACATTACACTGATAATTGTAATTATAATTATACCACCTCATCATTTCATGAGCACCAGTCTCTGATTAGAAGGCTTACATCTGTCTGTCTATAGAGTCTATAGTCTCTGTCTATAGTGGAACATCAGATTAAACTGTGTAAAGAAAAAGTGTTGCTGGTTTTATTATGAGTTTGACTCCTAGTATTTTGCACAAACAAATATTTTAACTTTGTATACAAAATTTATTCAAAGATAATAAACAATTCATCTCTTTTTCTGGTGAATAAATTCCTGTCGAATAATCAGGGTTCCCACACAGCCCACGTTTCATGGGCAAATTGACTTTTCAAGGGCCGATAAGAAAATATAATGATCACTCACAACAAATAACAAAATTCACAACTGTATGGTATACTTTACTCTCAGTGTTAATTATTGTGCAAACATTAAGCAGAAACTTTTTCCCATCTCTAATAGTTGGTTATGTTTATTGAAATATGTGGAAGGCTATCCTTGGAAGAGTATTGTAACAATAATTTCATTTAATGCAACAAATTTCCTTGACTTTTTTCAACCATTTCAATATTTTTTGCTAATTCCATGAATTCTGAAGGCATGAAAAAAGACTTCATGACTATTCCAAGTTTTCCATGACCACAGGAACTCTTGATAATTCAAGAATTCAGTGTCCCATTAAATCACAATCCTGTTTTTTGTAGTGTTTACTTGTGCCTCCAGTTATGCTATTTTATGCTTGACAGAGTGCCACAGGAAGTTAGCATCACCCTGGTTCCCTCGTCAAAAAGTCTATAGGATTTTTCCATTGGATTCTGGATTCTCACAACTTAACGTTGCTACCACAATGAGACCGTAAAGCGACGCAGTGTGATGACGTTCTGCAGTCTCTTTTAGTCATTTGTTAACAACCATTTTTTCAAGACACATAAAAGCTTAAGTTCAAGAGTGGTGTATTTAATTTTTCAATGTTTTATATCATACAACAAAAGTTCCTTAAGCTTGTTTTAACAACAGACTTCATTCAGGCGAAAAAAGGGAACCAGAGGTGCTGAAATGCAAAGTTATTTCCGGGTTTTAGGACTCCGTCTTGTATACACAGTTTACATGCATTAATAAATGCATTGACAAATCCTCAGTGGCTTCAGCTTGTGCAGAATGCAGTTGCTCAAATTTTAATTGGGACAAATTGTAGGTCACATATCACCCCAATTTCCGCAGCTCTCTACTAGTTGTCAGTTAACTATGGGACTGATTTTTAGAGTCTTGCAATAACTTTTAAGGCCTAATATAGTTTGGGCCCCAGTTAACCGAGCTTCTCACTCCCTGTGCTCCAAGTTGTAACCTGAGATCCTCAACCTTCGCTAGTTGTCCCTATAGGTCACGGCTGGTAACCAAACACGTGCGACTCTGGAATTCTCTGCCTGAGGAGATCACGATTATTATTTCTTTGTTGCCTGATTTGTAACTTTTGAGTTTAATTGCTTTTGTACTGTTTTGCCTCTTTGCCCGGTATTTGTCTTAGTTTGTAGCACACTTTGTTTATATAAGTGCTTTAGAATACAGTTATTTATATCATACTACTATAAAGCTTTGTAAAAGCATTTATAAAGCACCAGCATTTGGTCAATCTGTTCTTTTTTTGCCATGTTTAAAACAAAGCTTTATTTTTCGGCAAAATCTGAGACAATGATTGCCTTGAATACTGTCTGTCGAACTGATTTTTATACTGATGGATTTTGATGCATTGAGTTGATTTTTGTGATTTAATGTTCACATCACGGGTCTTTTATGTATTGTGTTTTTTTATGTGGTGAAATGTTTACATTTATGGACTTTTATGTATTTTTCTGTTTTAGGTAGTTTAGGCTACTTACTGTTCTGTCTTTTTTGTTTTGTTTTGTTTGTTTGTTTACCTGGCCAGGGACAACAGATGTAAATAAGCTGCTGGCTAACTCTTGTGCAATTGCTTTTCATTGCGCCCTGTCCCTGTGGAAAAAAAATAAATAAATAAAATTGTCTGTCAAAAACATTGCATTTTGGCGTATTTCCATACTAATATTAATATTGCATCTTGCGTTTGTAGGCAATCATACAGATTAGATGCAACAACATCACTAATTTTAGGCAACCAACAGCCACCATCATTTTAGTCTTTCAAAATGAAGTCTGCCAGTTTGAACATCTTGTTTACTGGAAAACACATGAAACACTGACAAATCGTTTTACACTTTTGTTTATTTGAGAGAGAGCTTTTGGTGATACCCTCGTGTTTCTGAGTTCCTACTAATAACAGATCAAATATTTGTTGTTATATCAACACCAGATACTTTCAGCAACATCACCGAATAATTTAAAGATTTTGGGGGGCATTTCAAGCCCTCAAGGCAGTGGAGAAATGACATTCAACAAAAGGTCCCTGACTAGACTCAAACTGAGGATGCTGCTGTTAAAACCACGAGTATCCTTGGGTAAACTACAACATTTGCTCTTTTTAAAAAAATTTTGTTGTCAAAAACATCGATTTCTTTCTGAAGGCAATCTCTCAGTATCAAGACCCAAAGACTTTTTACTACATAAACTGTGATATAAGCAGAGAAACGACACATGTCTTCAGACACACTTCATTTTGGATTATTGTAGCATGTTGGCTCACAGTCATTTCAGCTGATTATATTTATCATTCATCCATGTGTTGAACAGCACAGTCATCACTTCAGCTGTGCTACATAATGAACACTCAGCATGATCACGCATGACTCAAAGCAAAATAGATGATTACATGAAGAAAGAAAATACTTTCTGCTTTATTATCTATCCTGTCCAAGGAAAGCAGTGTTACTGTTTTGATTTACTTATTATTGGTTTGGGAATACTGAACTTCTTCAGTCTAAAGTAGATGGTACAGTGTTGATGATTTTAAAATAACTTGCAAGTTTGCAAAAATAAAGTGCAAACAGCAGATCTGAAAGTCCATATTTACAAATCTGAAAATCTGCTTTAGCCACTGCAGCTACATCTACGAGTTTTGTGATTATGTTACATTTTTCATGAACAGTCCTTCTTGATTGACAGCCAGAAATGAAAACTGTCACTACTGATGTCCTCACCTACAGTTAAAAAGTGGAATGGACCTCATATGACTTTGGATATCTGGCATATGCTTGGGCTGTATCCTCCTGACAGTATTTTTGTAAGATGTGAGCTGCTTGTGATAGAAGAAATGTACCTTATTGTTTATGTACCGTATTGTTTTTCTATGTCAATAACGTACTTAGAATAATAAATAGACATGAAATCAGCTATTCGAGTACTTGCTTCTTGGGTAGATATTTGGTTTTCAATTTAGACATTTGGATATTCTTTTTTTTTTGTGTTTTTGCCGAGGACGAATGACGATTCAGTGTTTGTAATACTGCTGTTGCACCTGTCACAAACACAGTGATGGGAATTATCATTTTACCCAACAGTTCTTTATGGGTTTATTGGCTGAGTCCAGCCATTTCTGTGTCGGCGTGAGCAGCACGAGAATGTAAACACCCCGCAGCACACTGCGAACGGAGCTCTGTCCTGCAGCACAGAGCAGCTGAATTGCAATATCTTCCATAATGTGGACGCTTATCATTTTAGAGGCACACACGCGCGCGCACACACACACACACACACACACACACACACACACACACACACACACACACACACACACACACACACACACACACACACACACACAAACACACAAATACTAACTAATTGTTGACTGGAAGCTTTAAGTTCACAAAAAAACATCAAGACTTCCGGTCTGAGACGAGCTGCGTGCCTCAAAATAAAAGCACCAGTGGTTCTATTTTGACTTGTGTCATTATCACAATACTTTATTTATCTTCATTATAACATCATTTTATTTAACTTTATTATAACAATATTTTACTGTATGAGAGAGGCTGCTTTATTTGACTTTACAGTAACTGTACTGTAGTCATTAAATGTTGTATTTTAGTAGTTAACAGTATTTTAGATGAGATTTAAAAATAATGAGATATATTTCATGTATCACGATATAGCCTCAAAATATTACAACATTTTAGCACCCAGCTCAGGCACACTGTAATACCTTGTTACTGTCCAAGCCTAATTTAGGGAGAAATTGGTCCCTGCTTACAGTAAGTGGTAAAGCAGAGTTATAACTTCAATATTGTGATAACTTGAAGATGAACAACTATTTACAACTAGTTTTAATGCCTGAGAACCTATTTTTGGTATTAACAACAAGTTTTCTGTATTTTGAATTTGAAGTCACATAACACCAATTTTTAGTAAAAATAGTAATAATAAACACCATTTCTCTTTCTTACAAAGAAAATTTACAACTAACCAAGGCAGAAAAATAACTGTACATTTTTATGTAGATAAGCTTTATTTGTTTGTATGTGCACTGAACACTTATATGATGTTTTATTAAAACACGAGAGATTTTCATCCATTATTGGCTTAGTTTTGCAGCTGATGCATCATAATACAGCGATGAGGTTTCAGTTAAGTGCTGCCACTTAACTGTGAAAATCCAACATGTCATACACAAGAGGCGCACTAATAAATTACACCATGGCAACTCTGTCTGCGAGCTAGATGGAGAGGATGTTTCAAAATGTCTGTTTTCCAAAACAAATCACAAAGAAATCATAACTCCCAGGGGAATAAATATGTAAATTAATGGCAAATATGAAATTGGTTTAGAGCCACACATCCTCTGATCTGTGCGATGTATGATGGATGCCTGTCCCTACATCACCAGGAGAAATGATTTCAGTCGAAAGAACTCCATCTCAGAGTATGATTCTTCATGTTTCAAATAATACACAAGGAAACAGTTGACATTTTTCTAATTAATGAAGAGAGGTAGCAAAAATCAACAGCTCTGACAAAAATATTTCATCATTAACAAAACAGTTTGCAGCTGACAAGAAATAATGAAGAGGGTCCAACAGTGTGATATGAATCATCTCCCTGGGTCCCAATTGTAACACATCCTTAATCAAGCTTGTCAATCAAAGTTTAACATTTACAGCATAACAGTGTCAGGAAATACTGACAAAGAAATCCACTCTCAACCACCCACTGGGCTTTGCCAGACTTAAAGAAGATGGCCTTTAATACAACTAGGCTGTCTCTGCTGTAGAAAGAAGCAAATACTTTTGAATTGGTGCTACATGACCAGAGAAAATGGAGAAAAAGGATGCTTTTGCACTAGAGGTAGAAAACCTACAACTACCGAAATGTAATGCACCACAGAAGACCAATAAAGGCTCCTCCTGGCAGGTGACGTAATGCAAACTCGTACATTTGGGGAGCAATGGGGAGCGGGCTGGCAAGAAACGGTCTTGTATTAACAGGAAGCCAAAACACATTTCTCACAACACTTGAGGCAAGAAATATGCAACTTAGTAACAGAATTGTGTATTTGATCAGCGCTGCTTAGTTCAGGGTTACAATAACATCATTTTTATTTTCATTCCATCAGCACTGCCTACTTTTACCATGATTGAATTTGAGAGACAGAGAGGGCTGAGCCTTTCTCTTGATGCATTTCTATACATTTTATGCTACACTCATCACGTACTTTGCATCCATTTGTGTTATCTGAGTTTTGCCAGGAGAGGAGGACGGATATTTAGGCACTAGTTAGATTGAGGAAAGTTTACTGCAGTTCATTTAAACATACTACTCACATTGTTTTGATACAAAGCCGGTTATAAATCAGTGAAATATCCCTTTTAGGGAGACACAAGAGAACATGAAGCTATTAGATGAGACATATTAGTCTTGCATCACTGTGCAGCGTTTCACAGTTCTAGTTTTACACACAAATGAAAAATGTTCTCGTAAGTCCAGTACAGATTACACGTACATACACGTTACACGTTTTTTTTCATCAGTTACACCGTGTCAGTGTTACTATGACAATGTTACACATGTACTGTAGAGATTTATATGCTATTTGCAGTTCAATATTATTTAAATTTTATGTAAGGTCAACCCGATCTTGTTCCGAGGTTGTCAAATACTGACGCATTGTTGTGCCCCTCAGCGTGGGATATCAGCCTGCTCTCACCCAAAACTCGTCAAATAGCGCTGCTATGTCAGTGCTGTCAGCGTATGAACTTGACGCCAAAAGCCACCTTCCACGTCCAACCAGAATGCAGCTGGATGGACTCAGATGATGAATGCTTGCCTATAGAACCATTAGCATTGTTATATGCTCGCGGATGGCTGATGGCCCCAGGCGCGTCCACATGCAATGCCCACGGGATAGCGTCAGGTGATAATGCTGCCGGTATCCACATAATATAAAAACTGTGACTGTGCTTACTGGAAAAACGGGGAGGAGGACGGGTCCCACAGGCAACTTACTTTGGTGCGGGCCTCCGGAGGAACTGCAGTTTCGAACACTTCCGTGTTGGCTTTATTTTTTCAGCAACACAGGTTTAGAAACACTAAGGGGTGCCCTGTGCATCACTATAAGATGCTGAGGGGTGTCACAAAGCATCTGTATTTGACAACTTGGGAATTAAAATGGGCTGCAGACAGACGTATTATGTCCAGACAGGAAAAGTCCAATATATATTTAAAATAAACCGCCTGACACACCAAGCTGACACCTGACTATCGGGTGCTGTTAGGCCATTGGCTTCATGTTTCAGGTCTTGTACTGTTGGGTCTATGCCGTTATAGAAATCTTATTGAATGCTTTAGGTCTTTGGTAAAATATTGCACTTAAACACACTGCAAAGACCACAGCTGAAGGACAGCTAACTGCTTACAGGCATTTATATTGTCCACCTGTATAAGAGGAAACATGTACACATTATCTGTATTCATAGAAAAAAAAAAAAAAAAAAATTAAAGCATAAAGGACAAACAACTCTTCTGCTACATGTCATTGTCCTCATGGAAAAACTTTCTTGGCCTTCATCACATTGAGGATCAGCCATAAATATTTAACATTTTTATGCCACCGGTTATCTAACGTTAATAGAATATGAAATAAGAATCTGTCTGATAAAAAAACTCAGTCTGTCACTGTAAGGTTAGATTGTCTATTGTCTAAAATTATGGGAGGAAGCACACAAAATCAGTGTAAAGAATGATTTGTTGGGCTGGACAGCTAAGGTTTGCCCTCTCTCACTGACTGCTTCAGTACACTGAGTCAACCAAACAGGAGCTGATAAGGACTGACTAGAGCAGAGGTGTCAAACTCATTTTAGTTCATGGACCGCATACAGCCCGATATGATCTCAAGTGGGCTGTACCAGTAAAACATTACATAATAACTTATAAATAGCACCTCAGAAATGTTCCCTTTCTTTCAGTGTAAAGAAGTACAGATATATTCTGAAAACATTCATCCATTTACATCAAAGATGAAAAACAGTCAGATGTCTTAAAGGGATAGTTAACATAAAAATGAACATTCAGTCATTACCTACTCGCCCTCATGCTGATGGAAAGTCAGGTGAAGTTTTTTAGTCCACAAAACACTGCTGGAGGTTCAAGGCAAAAAGGTATTGCACTCATCTCCTAAATAAGTGAAGCAAATGGTGACCAGAATTCAAGAGTTTAAAAAAAATACATAATAAAACCACAAAATGTCTCAATACTGCTTGTAATCCAAGTGTCCTGAAGCCCCAACATGCCAAATTGTTTTGAAAAATGTCACTGGAGTCATGTTTTTAGCCTTGTTGTAACCTGTAGCTCCAAGTGTGGGACACCATTTTTTTTTAAACATTTGAATCCTGGTCACCATTTACTTCGACTATTTGGGAGATGAGTGCGACACCTTTTCCCCGTGAAACTCCGGCAGTGTTTTGTGGACAATAAAACTTCACTCAACTTTCCATTGGCATGAGGGTGAGTAGATGATGACTGAATTTTCATGTATAAGTTAACTATCCCTTAAAGAAAAATAAGTGCAATTTCAACATTAATGTCTCAGTTTTTCCACAGTCAGACAGTCTGCTACTCACTGTCATTACATGTACATTTTTCAGTACATCTCCACTCCTGTGTAGTAATCCTGGCTTCACCACACTTAACTAAAGCAGAAGCTACTGAGGAAGCAGGTTAAGTTATCCCCTGCCTAACAAACAGTTTACAAATTAAAAATTTAGGATAGGATTCGATCACATTGTTTAAGATAGAAGTCTGATCCAGATTCTTTTGTACTCGAGCTGCTGGTTGAAAATATTTTGCAGAATGTTCAGCATCTTAAACTATGACCACAGTAATATTGATTGTTTTTCAGAGAACTGTATTGTGGTCAGAGTAAAAAGCCTCTGAGGCAACATTTCACAGTTTAACCTGCTGAAACTTGGCACCTCTTAGCATTCACAAGTGCGTCAATATTAGATGTGAAAAGGCATCAAGTGGGCCAAAGTGGACCCTTTTGTAGGCTAACTGGTTGTATGTTTGACCGTAAGTTGAATTTAGAGACTTTTTAAAGACCTTTTTAATACCATTTTTAATGAAATTTAAGACCAAACTAATATATATACAATAAACAATATATATACACACCAAAAGAAAAAAAATATTGCACTAGCTTTACAAATAGCACAGTGATGTCAGTTCAAAATGAACAGTAAGGTAGACACTGATGATACTCACTGTGCTTACCGCTTTACGCCCAAAAAAATAAACTAATGATGGCTAAAGTAATGCCTCAGCTTAATGATTCAGACTCATTGCATGACTGAAGTGTGTAAAAGGGGCAGAAATAAGGGCATTTTGAGCATACAGGTGTTGCATCAAAGTGTCCAAAAGTGTTTCTCTCCTTTTAAAATGCTGTTTCCTGCAGCGTAAACGCCGGCAATTCTTGTGGTGACCCATCCAATCTGAATTTATGATATTATTTTTTCTTTTTCTCTTCTTATTGATTTTACACCAGTATTATGGACAATTAACAATGACATACTTAAGATGTCAGAGTGCACCGGTCTCCAATTGGCATACAAACATTAAGAACATGCCAAATCTTCTGACTTGTACACTTATCTCGAAGTCTATAAACCCATACCAACCCTTTCCAAATCCTACCTGCTAATTACAGGAAAAAAAGAAAGAAGTAATCATTAGGAATTAGTAAAAAAATGAAGAAGAAAAACAAATATGTTTGACAGGATGTAGGATTTCCTTTCGGTGGCTATTGTGTGAAGGGGAAAGAGTGCTTTCACATGAAAGATCTCGGTAATAGAGTTGTAAAGGCCAGAAGAGGGCACTTTATCAAAGGGCAGGTCAGTGCTGCAGGCGGTGGAGACACCACACATCAGGTGAATTTGAACAGGACCAGAACATATGAGTATGATTAGCGGGCAACTGTATGGACCCATTACAAATATCACTGGTATCTGGAAAAAAAATGAGAACCTTGACTTTAAGATGATATAATAGTTTTAAAGGACATGCAGCCACGCTGTTGACCCCCCCCCCGGAATAGATCAAAAAGGTGATGGTTAGCCAGAGAGACTAAATGATGGGGTACTGAGTGTAAAGAGTCCAAGAGATCTTCAGGGCATTACTCTGAGGAGTGGCCTTGACTGTGACAACTTAAAAGAAACTCCTTCACATTCAGTTTTTACATGGCAGCAGCACAAAGCAAGGTGATTTTTAAAAACTTTTTCTACACAGATTTTGGTTGCATGGTTCTAGCTAATGCAAGCAGTCGTAAAACAGATTCCTGCCTTGACCTTGCAGCACTATCATTTGTGCATAAGAAGAATGCACAAAGCTGCAGTGGTCTGCAGTCAAACTGAAGCATGCCCTTATCACCTAAGATCTGATCAGGCTCTAATGTTCCAAAAAAAAAACATTGGTAAACCATGATTCATCTTTGTGCAAGATTTGAAACCATATCCTTTGTTTTCAAATAGTAGATCTTTCTATGGAGTTGTGCACATTTTAGTGTTACTTTGGAGAAAAAGCCCCTGTAGGATACTAGAGAAATACAATTTACTGAGCTTTAGGAATTTTATATTATTTTCATATAATATAATATTATTACACTCACTACACTACAATTACTACACTCTGCGACTTTGTCTATACTCACTCAGTAAGTTCTATTACATCCTCTAAATTATCTTCAGTGCGAGAGTGTAACACACCACTTCGTCACACTGCATTTAGGCTTTTTCTGTAAAAGCTATAAATCAGTGGAACACTACCAGACAGTGTGAGGAGCTGCAGCTCTATCAGGATGTTCAAAACCACCTTAAAAAGACAAGCATTTGCTTGTAACATGCTATTGTGTGTAGCTTTTTATTCTGCTTTGTGAGTGATGTGCTTTTTGTGTAGCTTTATTGTCTATCATGTGTCTTCAACGTTGTGTCACTTTATATAATGCGCTATTGTGTGCATTGTTTTTCTTTTGTGTGTCTTTGTTTTTATTCTTCTTATATAACTTTATATTACCATCAACGTGCTGTGTATTTGCTGCAGATGCGAATTAGCTCAAAAGATATTATCTGGTACGGTGCATCAAATGGTAACATTTATATTTTACTGCTCATGGTCTCTTTTAAATAAAATAATTTTTAAAAAAAAACAGTTAAAATGCCAAAGCTTGATTGATGAGGGCAAAAAGCACACACAACTGCTCCTCTGAACTAAAGGCAATAGTGTGAACTGACAAGCTCTTGGTAAGGCTCCCGACCAGCAAGCATAACGCTGTCAGTTTGGATTCAGTGTGTGGAAACCTGTAGCCCCCCAGGCTTCATACTGACCTGCAACCAATGCAGGATGCACACAGAGCTACTGGTCAGTGACTGATAACAGCTCACACATTTACTGCTACAATAGTGATGAATGCAGCATTTAAATGCTCATGCAGTGGCTTTGAAAAAGGCTTCTGAGAGGCAAGAAATCTGCTACTGATATGAGATCCACCACACCACCAAGCAAACTTAAAAACGGGGGAAAGACACAAAATTGCATTTAAATCCACGGGAACAATAACTGATGATATCTCATATCTTTGCATCGTGTGAGGTGCCTCCCACTGATATCTATTCAACCCTCTCCATTTCCATATAATTCAACTATATCCAGTCAGTTATCGCATAGTGGGTGGCAAAACTGCTGCAGCTCCCTGATGTTTTAAAACCAATACAAAGGAACATACATCAGAAATGTGATTCAGAGATGTCCTGCTGACAGTGACATCCACTTCAACACAAAAAAAATCTTTATCAATCAATCCTAAACTCATTCTTAAAGTAAACATCCGCTCTTTCTCTCACACACCGGTGCAGATTTCAAAAACTCGCTACTTCTTTGGAACCAACTGGTTAGAAATTGTGTGCAATCTGAGCACATTTCACCGAGGATAGCTCAGATGGTGAAAGCCAAAGATCGAAGCTTCTACGACTTCCTAAATCCATCAAAAAAGTGAAGTGTCTGAACTTACCCGACACTCCATACGCGAAGATCACAGCCACATAAACCTGCATGGTCTCTCTTGGAAGTTTTTGTGAAAATCGCGCCGGTGTAGTTATACAGGAAGCAGCGATATTATCCAAGTTGGGAACCTGCGCGTGAAAAATCACCAAAAGTTTATGCGCGTGCTGATGTGTGACAAAAACATGCAGAGGAGAAGCTAGAGTGACTGCAATCGCTTGGCAAGGTCGAGTCGCTCTGAAGCCAGTCTGACAGTGAGAGGGAGATTTAATGAATCAGTTGACATCGTGTGACGCACGATCAGCGGCAGCACAGGTGCAGCGCGCGCAGAGGGGCGGGAGTAAGAGAGAGAGAGAGAGAGAGAGGGGGGGGCGGGGGGCGAAAGACAATGGGATTCTGCAAAAAACAGACGTCAAGGCTCTGAAGAACACATGTTGAAACTGCAGTTCATCAGTTGCTCTGCGGATTTGCATTCATTACGTGCCTCTTGTCTCCAGGTGCACGTGATATATAAAAGCACGCCTCCCTCTGTGGGCCTGTGATGGGGGTCAAAGGACTGATGCATTCCAGAGCATGCCAAACAGTCTCTTCAATTGCCTGAGACAAAGAGTAAAACAAACCTGGCATGATTACCTAAGAGATTCCCTTCTGGGCTTTTCATTTTTAATCATCAGCAGAGAAAAGTCCAGAGGATTTCGTCTGTTTGTGTTCACATAAAAGACTTGCTTGCAGGCAGGAGTTTTGTTTGACAGTCAGGGGGAATCATGCCTGAAATCTGATTCCTAGTGCTTGTTGCCTCATCTTATCTATTTTTTCTGTGCGCACATCTATCCTCTCAGCCACCATATAAAGCCTAAAGTCAATTTAAGTGCATTCCAGCAGAAGAAAGTGAAGATTTCTGTGTGAAGAGTTTTAAAGCTGCATCAATAGTACCAGTGGGTCAAAAGATCCCTCTATAGTGCATTTTTTGTTTTGGTTTTACAACGTGCAACTTCATTGTCTTGGTTCACTCTCTCTACTGTAATGTCATTTCCAGATGCAGTAAGCAGCTGTTTTCAATAAAAAGCAGTGCCTAAACTAGGCTTGGGCAGTGTCATGGTTTTACAATACACCAGGGTATTTAGAAATCCAGAAGGTATGTTTTTCAATATCATCATAATTACAGGTGCTCCTCTTTCTATTAAACTCATTGTATATAGTGCACAGCATGCACCACCAGAGCTCAGTCTGAGGTCTCTACTGGTGGAACAAGAAGCTGAGCTGAAAGACACCGAGACACCTAGTGGTGGAGGGAGAAGTAACAGGACTGTATACAGCTGGCGGCCAGCAGGCAGAGAGAGACCGTGAGGAATAACTGCATGTTTTTTTTACATCAATAACTTGGTGAATTTGGGATTTATTTCAACCAAACCGGAGCTAGTGATTGTTGGAACAGAGGACTCACTAACTAGATAACTAGCTGAGTAACCAAGGCAGTTTGGGTGAATTTAATTTTGTTTCTGTTGAGTTTGAATACAGTGTGTTAGTTAATGACTTAACCAGGCCAGTAAGCCTAATAAGTCTTCTGTGACGGAGAGAAAGTTGAATTCAAAAGGTTTACAGTTGTATTTCTTTGTTTTATAAGAAAAATAGATGTGAGAATATTAGGTTTCTTAACATTTTGTGGGTTTCTATTGTGTATTCATTAGTCAGGAAAACTGAAAATAAGAAGTGCACTCACCTTCAGGGAGCACACTTATATAGTGCTGCAAGAATGACGGTTTTCTGTAGGCCAGACCTGAAGCTAATGTTGGCCTGGTCCTCTCGTAAAAAAAAAAGTCTATGGTATTTTTCTGTTGGATTTTGGATTATTGCAGAAAACAAGCTCTGTGATAAAAAAAAAAAACAAAAACGTTATGATACTTACAAGTTTTGTTCAGCAAGATAATCTTCACAAATTGGTTCACAGTTTTTAGGATTTTTGAGGCCTATATGCAATCACAGGAAGAAAAAAACTATTGCTAGGCTAAAACAAAACTATACTATGAAGTTTTAAAGTTGTGCTCTGCTTGATGACGCTCTGTAGTATCATTAACCACTTGTTAGCAACTGTCTTTTTTAAGACACATAAAAGCTTCAAAATTTTCAAGTGGGGTATTTACTGACATATTTTATGTTGTAGATCAAAACATGAAAGTCTTTTAAGCTTCTGTTTACCACTGACCTTAGGCTTCTAATTAAAAACCTATTTAAAAAAAAAAGGCATTGACTTTAAGCTGAAGAAACTGGAGGTACTAAAATTTTTTTTATTTATATTTATTTATGGGTTTTAGGACTCACTACTGGGGATCTGTATATCATCATATACCAAATACCCCAGTGAAATTTTAGGAAAGTATGAAGGTATGAAATATTACATAATGCCTAAGCCCAGCCCAAACAGCACACACAATTAATGACAAACTGTTGATATTAATCAAATCAATCAATCAAATCTTTATTTGTATGGCACTTTTCATACAAAGAGTAACACAAAGTGCCTCACAGAGATTAAAAACAATAACAGAAATGAAAAACATTAATGAAAATCAAAGAAAAATACAGACAGCCTGACCTCCACCCCCACCTATGCGTACGCAACAACACACACACAATCATGTAGATATTCCCACACATATTACTTAAAAGGCACGAACATCCACCCTTACCACCACCCACACACTGCACACATACACCAACACACACCAATTGTTACTAAAGGGACATGGCTAGGCACTGAGACCTGGCGAGGGGAAGCTACCTTTGAGGCCAACCTCACTGAGAGAGGTCACGGTCCAGCACCGCCAGTGCCGCCACAGAGACCATCCCAACCGAGGCGGACAGGGTGCCACCAAGAGATCTTGAGCCCTCTAGCCACCCGGGCCGAAACAGTCCACGGTACAGCACCCCCAATGGTGGACCAGAGACCACTCCCAGTCCGGTAGGCCCCGATGAGGAAACACTGGAGCTAAAAACTAACACAATAAAATAAGGTAAAGAACATAAAACCTAAAAGCAGTAAGGGACTGAAACAGTAAAATAAGACAAAGAATACAAGTGCACAGTAAAATAGATTAAAGGTTATAACCGCTAATAATTAGATAGATAAATAAATGGGAGACTAAAACAGTGGGATAAGATAAAATAAAAAAGGAGAATAAATAAATAAATAGTTAGTTAGTTAGTTAAAAGACTGATTGAAAAGATGGGTCTTGAGCCTCTTTTTAAAAACCTCAACACTGTCTGTGATCCTGAGGTTCTCAGGGAAGCTGTTCTACAGGCAGGGGCCATAGTAACTGAAAGCCGCCTCCCCATTTCTTTTAGAGCTAACTTGTGGTATGGTTAAAAAGGCCAGTGCGGAGGACCTCAGGGTCCTTGAGGTTGATAAGGTAAAAGCAGCTCAGTTAGGTAAAGAAGGCCCAAGACCTTTGAGACACTTAAAAACAAGTAAAGAACCTTAAAATCAATCCTGAAAGCTTGCACGGGGAGCCAATGAGGCGATTTTAAAACCGGTGTAATATGCTCCTCCCTCTGGTCCTCATCAGCACTCGTGCGGCGGAGTTCTCTACAATAGTTGTAAATTGGAAATGCTCTTTTGGGAAGACCAGAGAGCAGGGCATTACAATAATCTAGACGACAAGAGATAAAAGCATGCATCAGTACCTCCGTGCTGGCCTGAGAGAGAAAGCAGGCGGACTCTGGCTATGTTCTTTAGATGATAAAACCAATTTTGTTGTGTTTTTGATGTTTGGGATAAAAGTAAGCTCATAGTCAAAAATCACACCCAGATTTGTTACAGATTGTGATGTTCTAAAAGCCTGTAACTTTGGTAAAGTCTCTCTTTCTGGCCTTCAGGACCGATGGACTAAAACCTCTGTTTTGTCCTGGTTGAGCTGTAGGAAATTTGCTGCCATCCATGAATTTATGTCTGAAATGCAGTTAAAGGGCATCAATAGGCCCTGTGTCATCAGGAGACACAGCGATGTACAGTTGAGTGTAATAGCATAACTATGGCCAAGCTGATGCCGTGACTCCTGATGGCGTCCCCAAGGGAAGCATGTACAGATTAAAAAGAGTTGGGCCTAAATTGACCCTTGGGAACCCCACACTTTATCTCATGGATTCCTGAGGAACATGTATCCATACTTACAAGAAGTGTCGATCTGTGAGGTAGGGTGAAACCAGTTCAGAACAGTACCAGAGAGGCCGACCAGGTTCCTCAGTCTATTTAATAAAATGTGATGGTCTACTGTATCTGATGGCGGTTAGATCCAGTAGTACCAAGACAGTGATTTTATGGTTATCTAAGTTGAGCCTGATGTCATTTAAAATCTTTACAAAGGGCCGTCTCGGTACTGTGATTCATCCTAAAACCAGACTGACACCTCTCTAAAATGTTATTTGTGGTTAAAAGTCATTTTACTTGGTTAAACACAAGTTTTTCCAAGATTTTACTTAAGAATGGTAAAGTTCGATACAGGTCGATAATTATTAAAAATGTTGGGATCTAAATTGCTCTTCTTCAGAAGGGGTTTCACCACCGCCCGTTTTTAAAGGAGGTGGGGAAGACACCCGTCTGAAGAGAGCAATTCCACCATATATATCAATTGTTCCTCAAAGAATGCATGAAACGTTTTAAAAAATGGGTAGAATTGGGTCTAGAGAGGCAGGTTGTGGGCTTTACTTGGGAAAACTTCGACCAAGTGTCTCGCATCTACCAGGAAAAACTCTCCAGTGTTTCCTCCGGTAAAATCAATGATCCGGGTGAGTGGAGACACTTAAAATCTGATGCGGTAAAAGACTCGATCTGATGTCATTGATTTTACTTCTGAAGTGGTCTGCAAAATCCTCTACAAAGGGCATCACTTGGTATCTTGGAGGTCTATTAAAATTTGCATTTGTTAAAGGTCGATTGTGGAGAAGAGGAATTTTGGGTTGGTTTTTATGGTAGATTGATTAATTTTTGAAAGTGAAATTCTTGCCTGTTTGACAGTGTTATTGTAGGTTTTGAGGGGTGTTCACGGAATATTTCGTAGTGAACTGTTAACTTCTGACTTTCGCCATCTCCTCTCAGCACTCCTGCAGTTTCTCTTCAGCTTTTTGATGTTCATATTTCTCCAGAAGATTGTAGGTTTGTTTTAACAGTCTTCAATTGAAGTGGGGCCACTGTGTCCAAGTGTTGTCTTTAATTTATTATTAAAACTGTCAACAATGAAATCACATGGTGCTGGTAAAATATCTGCTGGAGTGCTCTGTAAAATCCGGATAAACTTTGCAGCCACTTCAGAAGTTAGGTAGCGTTTCCTCACTGATCTCACCGGGGCCTCCCGTTGATTAAAACTGGTGACTGTAAAAAACACACAAAAGTGGTCAGACACAGCCAGATCCACAACAGATGGCCCACCAATGGACAGGCCATAAGTTATGACCAGGTCAGTGCGCCCCTGCTGTGAGTTGGCTGTGTGACATGCTGTCTAAAATCTAGGCAGTGTAAAAGGTTTAAAAATTCTCTGGACACTGTGTCTGAGGAATTGTCCATGTGCAAGTTAAAATCACCAGTTATTAAAATTCTATTGTATTTACTATAGATAATTGATAAAAGTTCGGAAAATTCATTGATAAAAGATGATGAGTACCTGGGTGGTCTGTAGACGGTTAAGCAAGAATGGGGGGTTGCTAAAAACAAGGCATGATACTCAAATGATACGAAGTTGTTAAAAAATACTTCATTTGAGCACATGGTAATCTTTGTAATTGAAGCAGTTCCGCCTCCTTTTTTGCCCTCTCGAGTTGAAAATAAAAAGTTAAAATTTGGTGGGGAAGCCTCAGTGAGGCATGAGGCATCTAGCAGCTAAATAGTTGTAAATGGACCTGCACTTGTATAGCATCTTTATAGTCTTCTGACGACCCAAAGCGCTTTAACACCGCATGTCACATTTGCCCATACTTTCACACAATGATGGCCGAGGTTGCTGTACAAGCTTCCACCTGCTATTCAGCTTTAACATCCACACCCACTCACACAGCCATCAAGAGCAATTTGAGGTACAGCATCTTGCCAAAGGATACTTTGAAAATGCGGACAAGAGGGGAATGAAATGCCGACCTTCTAATTAGTGGGCAACCCACTCTATCTCCTGTGCCACAGCCGAAGCCAAAGAGGCTGATATTTCCGTAAGGAGTTGGTGGAGACTGTCACTAAGCCAGAGACATGAGTCCAAATAAATTGCTACATGTCTACTGGATGTGTGAAAAGTTTGCATGTCAGCCACAATAACACTGTGAGACTATATGTAAATGATGTGTTTACGACTTGTTCTGCTGCCCCAGAGTGGCTTAGAAAATGAAAGAAATTCACTGCTGTTTTAAAGGAGTCATTCTATGAAGGTTACAATACAATGTACAATAGATAGAATTTAAACTTTAATTTTATTTGTAATGGGATTATTCCTGCACAAGTGGCAACCTCTGAGGCTTAAAAATGAAGCCAATGCGGGGGTACGAAAAAATGTACTTCCTTTAAAGGCCACTTGAGGCTGGCTCCAAAACAGATGAAATTCCATAGACACCCATATTAAAGTGGCCCACTTAAAAGCAGAAACAAACGTGTTTACAGCCTGGTACATAAACAGGTTTAGTCGCTATAGCTAATTTTAACATTCGTGGCGGCTGTACGGGGGTGAGTTTTTATAAAACATACCTGTTTATATTTCATTAAGGACCAAAGTTACGCATATATTTAAAGGCAGGGCCACTTGAGTGACAGACTCTCTGCGAGGCATCATGACAGTCTGTGAGTCAAATCCACCTCTCACTCCACCACAGCTGCACCCTCTCCAAAAACAATAACTTTTGGTTCTAGAAAAACAAGATGGCAAAGACCAAAATGCCAACAGCAAACCCCAAACCAATAGGTGACATCACAGTAGCCACATCCCTTATTTTACAGCCTAAAGCCCATCTTCAAACAGCGATGCATCTGCAACTTCAAACTAATGTGGGCCAGCGGCGTAAAGTGTGTTGGGGGGCCTTTCCCCACTAAATTTCTAAAGTTTAGTCACTACATCTGGCATAGTTAGGATGCTATTGTGGTGATAAAAACTTTCTACAGACAAACATACTGTACAAACACCTGAAACAATACTCAAAGAAACTTTTGTGGTAGTTCCTGCTACAATACCTGGAGCGTATTTTGCCATGATCTGTCTCTCTCTCTCTCTCTCTCTCTCTCACACACACACACACACACACATACACACACACCACGTGCTTGAATGCACATAGGTCCTGTATATCAGACCATCAACATAAAATCCATTTTCTTTTTCCAAAGAAATACACAGGGCAATTAATATTATGTGCTGGCTCCCTTAAATTGGCACGTCTTGCATACTGAGTGCAATGGAAATGAAAAAGAATCAATACAATTTACACACATAACATATGCAACATGTATTCTGTGAACTGGAAAAATAACACAAACTCCCAGCATCTCCTAGCAGCAGTTGCCCTAAACCTTTTCTGCAAAAACAAAAGGACATTTTGATTCTGATTCTGCGGTGGACCTTTGGACAGCTATTATCTGAAACGTAGGTTGAAACAGCTCAAGAGCTTTTATGAGATGGAAAATACTAAAACACTTGGCTACAAATCAGTAAAAGTGTTTGTGTTTTTTTTGTGTGGCTTGGAGTCACTGACAAGCTTCAGATTGTTAGATCATTAGATACAAACAAGCCCTGTGGGTGCTTAGCAATCTGCTTTGGCTTGCAATGTTTTGGCAGTCAGTGAATTACTTGAATTACACTACTGAAGACAGCCTCAAATACAGCTTCACATCTTTTCTCTGTTCTTGTAAAAAGGAGATTTCATATTTATTTTTGTCTTTTGCTGCTTTAGTATGCAAAGTGTCTCTCAGTTGCTTTTTGGGAGTGCGTGTTAGAGCTCTGATTTAACAGATTAAAATAAACACAGATAAATAAGGAGAAAACACAAGCACGACCATCAAGAGCTCAGATCTCATTACAACACAGGGAGGACCACAAACATGAAATTTTCATGAGAGTATTTTCTAGAGGAATTATCAATGATATCACCAATATAGATTATAATACCTGCTGTAACAGACACAGCAATTCATAGAGGCTTAAAATGCATATATTATATCAATTAATCAATTTTAGGCCATCACTATAAATATTTACCTATTTTACACAGCTTTACACACATCTACATATGCAGCACCATTCAACCATGCACATGATGAGCAATAATATTAAATCAGAATGTGAGGTTTAAATTTGCTGCCTTCATGAACAGCTTCTCATGTGGGCCTGCTGTGGAATTTCAGTGAAATCAATATTAAATCAATAAGTGTGTGAGTGTTGATTGAGAGCAGCAGTGTTGATGAATGTGACATCACATTTCTGACGTAATCTGAGGTAACTTTTATGTTTCTCTCTTCGTTCTGTCTGTTTTTGCTTATGTTCTCTTTCTTCTCATTTCTTTTGTTTAATCTGCCATGCACTTAAAAAAAGACTTTTGTAATTGAATGTACTTAATATAAATAAAGCTTGAAAGAAATATATGGGAATGTCATTTTATTCCACTGGCTTTGCTGTTGAATGAAAAATATCTTTGTATTGTATTCCCTGAAATACAGAAACACTCTGAGTTTCTATAATTGATGATACTCAACTTGCACATCCAGTGCTCATCTCTGTTATGCAGCACAAAAACACAAGGCACAACGCTTTTAGCCCTAAAAGGCATTGTGTTAAGACCGCAGATCTTTTCTTGGCACGGTTATTATTCAGAATTCATAACAAAAACCCAGAGACACTGACACAAAGAAAAAGCACATTTACTGACTGAAAAAATAACTGTTTGTCAACCGTATGACCAATGTATGCCATGCCAGGTATCCTGGTATTAGCCAGGTTATTACTGATGTGGTAAACAGCATTCCCATCTTATTTCATTAGCTGTGACAAACGTGACACTTATGAAAATAAAAGATAGCCCACAGTATACAGTTTCACTGGCTTACTGGTGTAGATAATGCTAGTTGTCATTAATATTAGCTAAGCAACTTACAAAAATATGTCATCTTTAAAAACTGAGGTAAAAATGGAAGCCCTGAGAGGCAAGGTATTTTTTTTCCCTTTCTCCATCTTTTTTGTGCAGGCAATGTTGACCAGACCTAAGATGTTAACTCCTTTGTAGGAAATATGACATCCTGTAAGTAGGAGATAAAATGCTCTACCATCTTGTATGTAGGAGATGTAGCGGATGGTGTGTCCTGTGTGGTAGATATCCCATCCTGTATGTAGGAGATAATATTTCATACCTAGGAGATAACATCACATATGTAGGAGATAATGTCTCATATGTAGGAGATAGTATGCCTTATGGAAGAAATAATTTCTCGTATATATAAGATAATATGCCTTATGGAGGCTTCCCAAATATCTCTAACATTTGGGAAATAATATCCCAAATGTTAGAGATAATTTCTCACATATGGGAGATAATATCTTGTATGTTGGAGATAATATCTGGTATGTAGGAGATAATATCCTGTATGTAGGAGATGTCTGGTACATAGGACGTAACATCCTGTATATAATAGGTAATGTCTCCTGTCTAGGAGATAATATCCCGTATGTAGTTATGTCATGCATAGGAGATGACATCTTGTATGTAGGAGATAACATAAAAGATATCCCACATAAAGGTGTTTTTTTTTTGCCAATAATGCATCGAATGTTAAACCTAGATTTTATCCTGGTTTTTGAGATCTGATTTAATTTGAATCAAAGGTATATCACACTCTTTTATGCCTATTTCTGTTTTCATTGATAGAACCTTGAACATTTTAATGTTTTAATGTTTTAATGTTTTACCTTTGTTTATGACATGTTTGCTTAATTTTTCAGGGGATGAGTTGGAGGGTGGGGGTGGGCTCTTATGTCCCAGGAGGTTTTAAATAACCTTTAGTTTTGTTCCCTGTTTGTTTTGTTCTCTGGCCTACGTTCTGAAATGGACGCTGTAACCTCACTTGACTGCAAAACAAATCTACCTACGGCTACAAATAAAGTAACCTGAACCTGAACCTTGCCCACAAAAAATCACCCTGCCTCTCAGAACTTGCTAGAGAAGACATTTTCATGGACCTGCTTTTACATTACTACAGTCAGCTGCTTCATCTGTATGAATTATGTTAACATTTTAGGGAGTTTGACATTTTCAGTTGACAATCTTAATCTAACTGAAATGATTCGATCTATTGCTGTGTTACCTTATGCTGAATAATGCCGAAGGGAGCATTGACAGGATTCCAGCTGGCTGCCACATCTAATAACCCGATCGGTGATAACCTGCTGAAAATATATGATCAATACATGATGCAGCTCTGTCACACTTGTGTGTGCTAGACAGTCTTGCATGGATCAAAATCAATACTAACACTACCCACAGTTTGGGGTTTGATTCTCATAGACCATGTACAGATACAGACACTTGCAATGGTCTTCCAGATGAAAGACGACAGTAAGCAGGTGGGTGTTCACTAGTGTTTATAGCTCCAGATTTTTATCTACGTATCTGTGCGAGCTCTGCAAAAGTGCTTTGTAATGTAAATAGAACTAATATGAATTGATGAACGAAAACATTAGTGTGCAAAAATAGAGAGGATGATGATTTAACTGGACCAATCTAATAAATTAGAAAACCAAGTTGTGCTCACTTCATCCAAAACACCACTCAGTGTTTAAAAGCTATACACAACACATCCTAACAACTTTAACAGCATGTCACAATTCAAAGAGGGCAGGCATAACTTTCAATGGTATTTTTTAATTTATATTTTTGTGAGTTTATGATGTTTTCTGCAACAGACAGTGAGAGGGGATTTCCCCTCAGGGTTATTAATGACAAAAGCTTAATATTCATTAAAACTGCACTGCTGGAGAAAATGGCTCAACAGCAAATAATCCATCATGCATGGAAGCAAAACAGCTTGATTAATGCAAATTAACTGAACACACTAAATACTGCTGAATATATAATTTACATGCACTTGTTAATGCAACCACTTGACTATATTGCTTTTAAATCAGAAATCTTACTAACCTGTTTAAAGCAACTCCTCATGATCATTTCCTTAACACAACTGAGGTGCTTATCCACAGATGATAATAGGGGCGACTGCTCTGTGTACACAGAATATTTATGTATCCCTTATACAGCAGCAGCCACACCTGTTAACAGTTGCGCAGGATTATCCACTTGCTTAGATGAGAGCGATTGTGAAATTAAACAAACAAAACAATTAACACCTGTTCTTGCACCTCAGTGATATATATTTTTATTAACTATCTTGAACGTTTTAATTAAATTCATTCATTCATTAAATTGCAAATTGCCTTCTCTTTATATTTTTTAAAGAAATCAAACCAACTTGCACAGGTTTCAAAGGGTTAACTGGTTTACATGATCGCGTGAGGTGACAACTCCTCATTATCAGTTCTTTAACACAACTGAAGAACTCCAGCAGCACTAACCTGATTATCCAGAGACAAATAAAACAGGAAACAGGATATTCATGCATCCTTTATGCAGCAGCCTGTTAAAACTGTGCAGGATTATCCACAAGGGAAGAGAAGTAGTAAGATGAAGTAAAATACCAACATTATTCATCAAATTAAATTTCCTCTATTGAACTACAGGTAAATTATTGTAGTTTTACTCCTGAAAGTCTAAGAGTGCTTAGAGTGTGTCCTTAAACTCGGTCTTATTTTTGTGCAAAATTTGTCATTTTCTGGAGGTGTACGAATCAGAAAAGGAGCATGACATATTGAAAAACAGACAGTTGCTGCATCGTGTGGCACATAGAGACAAGCATCCAATTAGATACAACCACCAACACTTTTTATTCTGAGCTATTGTAACCCGTCACATTTGTGTTGTTGCTTTGCAGAGCTCGAGAAATCGGCACTAAAAACAGGTCCAGCCACATTAAACCGGCTACCTGATGGTGAGTTCTCTGTGCAGTAATTTTCAGCATCAGTCAGTTTATGTTTGAGTTGCTGTGAGACTTCTATACTATCCAGATGGAGGTCTCTTAACTATCCAGATGGAGGTCTCTCCATGGAAACATGGAGCAACATCAGTTTTCTTGTGCTGCTCTCAGCTGCCTTTCACATGTATTTAACCCTATGAACTCTGAGCAAATCGATTTGATTTCAAAAGTGAGGGAGAAAATAATTATCAATATCGCGTGTTAAATGTTATGTTACAAAATAATTAGAATTTTAAAGCACTTCTTCCAGGTCATTACCTTGTTTTTAAAATGTTTGTTTTTAAAATATTTGACTACTTTTCAGGGTATTTTATTTATTTATTTATTTATTTTACTTTTAAAACAAATTTCTTGCTACTTTTTTGGTCATTTCTTCTTTTGATGCCCTTGTTTTAGAATTAACTGAGCCAATTTGCTCAGGTTTCAAAGGGTTACTTGTAGTCTGACGTTTATATTACTGATGGGTATCAGTAATCACATGAAAACCTGTACCACAGTTTGGTCACCAACAGTCTGCATCCCATCAGTCACCTCATCCTGTTCCTGACAGCCAAGCTGCACGGGACTCCAGCTAAGGTCTGTGTTGATAGTGTGATGTCACTTTGGCTGTGTGGATACATTTAAGGTGTGTCAGGCATAAATCAAGCATCACTATCCTCATTTCTAACATTATCATGATGGAGCTCAGAGTAAGTTCAGTCAGGAAGATCTTCTGCTTCATTCATTCACAATTCTCTCGCAGTCTCTCTCTCCCACTGCTCCCTCCAATCAGCTGATCATGGGTGTTTGCTCTCGTAGTTAATCAAACTTCACCACGATCTTTATCAGCCAATTATATCGCTACTGTCAAACTTTAAATCTGTTCTCCTCTCTGCTGATGCCAGCTGTCATTTTAATCAACCACAGCTTCACCACCCGCCTAAAACTTGTGTCTTCACAATGGGCTCTAATCGGCAAATACCTTTCACATTCCTCTTTTGTGCACATGTGAATTACTATTGTTTTTATTCTTTTCTTTTCCTTTTTCAGAACCAGTCTCTCCTATATGACATAAAAATGTCACATCAGACAAACATTCTGAATAACACCATGTTTTGACTTGCACTGCTGTCTCCTTGGGATCCCAGTGAATAGATTAATATAGTGCACAGCACAAAGTACACTTCTGACTAATCAAAGCCCTTTTTTTCCCCAAAATCATAGCTAGAGATAGTTCACACAGCTTGAGACAATTGAAACAATTGGAGAGGAAAAAAGGAGGAAAAAGTCCCAAAGCAGTACTGTTAGATGTGCGGCGTGTTTCTCACAGCCTCTGCCACTCTAGTTCCCTCTTTTTCCTCTCATGAAGCTTAATCTCTTTGGGGTGCTTCACTCCTACAGAGGAAGACAATTTGAGGGGGAGAGAGAGAGAGAGTACAACAAAGCACACCCACAACCCACAAGCGGTTGCTACACATAATGCCTCCCATCAGCATCCTTTATTGATTGAATGGTTTCCTTATTGGAATGTGTGAGTCCTTTGACTGAAAAATTGGGCTCTGAATAAAAGATGGCGAGTTAGTCTCTACTCACCAGATGAATTGCCTGAAACATGTGTGACATTTCCCTCAGTAATGTTAGATATGGATTTCACACAGCTCCAGGCTGATGTTTCCACTCCTGTATCACCAGTCTGCAGTCAGTTTGATAAGCGCTCTCTCAGTCCTCTGGATGTTTTGCAATTCTGTCGTTTTTTCTTCTGACCTCACCTGCAGGTATGAATTTAGCATAATTTTGTGAGATGAATCTGTAAAGAACACATAGAAATGGGCACAATTGTAGTAGGCGCACATTCTCCAGGTTTAGACTGTATGCACTGTGCCATACCAGAACAACAAACGCTCCCTTGGTGGGTGACGTATTGCGACCTCATCTATCCAATACAAAGGTGGCTGGCTGGTATCAAATGATACAGTCCGATTTCATTCTGAAGTTGTCAAATATTGCTGCTATGTCAGTGAATTTGGCAAAAGATATCAATGCCAAAAGTCAAATGGGTTCAGTTTGTAACATGGCTGGATGGAACCTTTCGCGGTGTTATGATACGCTGCCAGTTGGCCTGACGGCTCCCAGTTCAGTCCTATGATACGCAGGTAACGCGGCCATATGGAACCTGTTGTGGCTGTGTGATACGCCGCTGGATAGGGTCAGGTTGCAATTTTGCTTGGAAAGTTATTTACCCTGGCAATCATATTTTATTAGCAGCAGTCTCTGTCATGAGCTTAAAAGAATATTTTGGATCTTTTGAAGTGGTTTTGCTACTCCAAACTGGAGGCCACCATCCACTGTATGCAGTACACTGACTTGCGATAAGCACCACACACAGCCCCTCTTCAAAAGATACCAACTATTCCTTTAAACTCTGGCTTATGCAGGTTCTCCTAGTTGTGTAGAATAACTATAACTGCTATTATAAACCCGTTACTGACAGTTAAAGTTCTGCTTTAGAAAGACCTGGTGGCACAAGAGATTTGGTCCACTAACAGGTTGTGGGGATTCAGGCAGATGATGGACAAACTTACTTCTAGCATTCCTCGTAGCCCAGCATGCCACCGTAAATAATTTTTCATCCCACATCAAAGATTCCTTTGCTACATTAATCTCATGCTTTCACACATTTTTGTTTGAATACTTTACATTTTCCTATAAAATATTGAGGAAGACTGTAGAGTGTTAGGAGAATTTAAAAACTGTTGAACCTTATTCTCTTCTTCCTCCTCTCTTTTCAGTCTAAAAAAGGCTCCTGCACTGCTCTTCATCTGTAAATAGCCTTTGACAACTTTGGGTTTATAAAAATACCCTTTTAACCATAATGATTAAGAGGTTATCTTAAATGGAGAAGAAGCTTTGCTTGTATTGTGAGACACTCAAAATCTTTTGCGCCCATGCCCATTGGAAATGTTGTAAAAAATTAGGCTTTAGAAAAAATGAACTATCTAACCAGTACAGACATTACAGTACATTGTCAAACCAGGATGCCATTTGGTTGATAAATAAGTTTAATTTAATTAACACACACAGTCCATGTCCTGAGACTCACAGACTCACACCAAAATGATCACAGGTATCTGGTGGCACACGCTCGCCTCACATGGTAGGCTGCGTGTCCATGTGACACACATCTCTCACACAGGTGCATGCTCAAGATGGTGAATAATACAACTCATCAGACTTCACATGTTGTGACAATCAAATACAGCATTAGAAAAAGGTGTCAGAAAAAAAGGTAGACACGCGTGATGGACAGCAATAATGAACAAGCTGAGAGCAATGAAGTGTCCTGTGGGGACATTGTTATTTGGCTTTCACGTAGACATGTCATGTACTGTGGCTGCACCGTTATGTTGCAACCAGCAGCACTGTTCATCATCGAAAGCCGTAATGTTCTTTGGAAGTATAAGTGGGAGTAACACCGTAAGTTTTTATAAGGGGTGATTTATCCTTCACTCAAAGTGGAAAGCGGTGGCAACACTACTTTATAATTAGAAAGGCTTTTGCCAGGGCAACTGTCTCCCATGTTTTCTCCCCAAACATTGAACATCAGCTTTAAGGGCTGTTTACACGGTGATGGTTTTTGCATGAAACGTCAAACTGTTGCTGCGGTTTGGCCTTTTGTTAACACAATAACAGCGTTTTGGGGGCCTGAAAATGCAAACTTTTGAAACCGGGTTCCACAGTGTAATCTCTTGAAAAAGCAACAACTTCTGTCGGCGTATGTAAATTGGCAGCATGTCAAAAGTGACGTCACTGCCACACTTTGCCCATGTGTTGTGTTTACCTATGGTGAGTCATTACAAAATTACACCGCCAGCTTCTGGCCTGACATGCATACTACAGCATTTTTGGCTGTTTTTGCAGACATGAGGATCATTTTCACAATGTTGTCATATGCATATTTTTTCAGGAACACAAAGGAAAGACTTTTCCATTTTTAGTAGGGCCGTTCCCATCTAAACATGGCTTTTGTGTCCACTAGTAATGAAAACATAGGGAAAATCAGTGTTGAATGCATCAGGCTGGATTTTTCTTTGTATTTTTGAAGGGAAGCAGTTTAAAATGTTTCGAGGTGTCTTTATGCAAGCAGGTGAGAATAGTCACAGTGTAACTAAACTGCTGTTTACATCCATCCCTTAGACGTGCTGTTATGGATCACGCTGTGTGCTGTGATTGGCTAGTGCTCGTCTCATTGACGTTTCAAGGTTGGAAGCAGTAAGAGTAATAGCAAAGGGGTCATGGTTAGGATTATATCGAAGGTATCCTGTGAGATTTAAGTGGCGTATTTATGAGAAATATCTGACAAATGCACAGCAAGAAAGTCAGGACCTGTGTGAACCTAGACTGGCTTATCATTTTTAGAGTTAGTTGACTTGTTATGTGCATTTTTAGGATGTATAAAGCTGCTGAATGCACACTAGAGCTAAATAAACTAATTTGTGTTGATGTCATATGGCAATGTTGTAAGAAGGCACAGGAGGGCCACTGTCCTTGTATAAGAAGCTACATCATCTATTCCAGGTACAAAAAGCAATTGCCTAAATATTTTGGGTTGGATTTTTTCCTTGTATGGCTGTTATTAAAGTAAAACTTGCTCCCACTTACACAAAGAAATAATCAGCTTGCATCAGCTTCTCTGCAAACACTCTAAACTTCACAATAATTTAGAAGCAAATGTGTTTTGGAAATAATGACACAAAATAGTCAGAAGAGAAAACTCTCTGATTTCTGTTCATTTTTCCAATGAAAAGTTTTTTTTCAAAAAACTACAATTTTCTAGTGCCTGTTCTACCCTTATGCACCAGTAACTCTTCACTTCAGATTTTGTCCAAGCATTTATCAGCAGGAAGGCAGCTCTGTCTGTTGTGAGATGTGAATTGTATAGGACAGTAATTAGGGAAACAATTGAACATGGTACATCTTCCTCTTCTCTTGTTAATGCATATGTGATACTGTTGATGCTGAATAAAAATGTTTTATAAAAAATGTGAGAAATCGTGATTTATCTCAGTGCAGACCAGCTTCATTTCCACATAGATATTACAGTTACTGCAGCACATATAAACCTGTACTCTGATTTTTTGATTTGTGCACAAAAACACCATCATGACTCACAGCGTGGATAAAAAAACCAACCATGCAAACCGTTTGAGTATAATGTCGGATGATGTGGAATTACTGAACAATCCAACCATTATCAAAGCAGCATGAACCTGGATCACTAGATGCATGTGTGCAACATAGAGGTATCAAAATGAAATACTTACATATGCCCAGAAAAAAAAAAAAAAAAGATTTGTATCTCCTTCAGATATTACAGCCCAGGAAGAAAATTCTTTAGGCAAAATTGAAACCCATCACAGAGAAAAATATAGATTATACCTGACTGGGACACAAAGTATAAGATGATGAAAGGGAGATGTATCAAAATTTCATTATATCTGCTATTTCATTAGGAAACAATCTAAGTTTGAATTGTGGTGTGCATATAATGTAATTTTTCACTCAGTTTCTGCTACTGACAATGACAGCTAATGTTCTGATGCATATAAAAGACGGCTCTGCAGAATAATGTGCATGTTATTGCCATTGGTTCCAGTATTTGATGAGAAGCTGTGGTTGTGTGAATAGAAATGATCTTCTGTCTGACTGCTTTAAACAATAATCATTTGTGGGAATCTGAAAATTTGATGAAAAGAACGCTGCTGACTGCAGATGATTTGCCTCTTTCTTTCTCTTCTTTAGCTGCTCAGTGGGTAAACTGAAAAAGGAGTCATCTGAATGATAGAAAGACACAAATCAGTTGGAATTAGTGCTCCTAACTCGCACTGACCTTGGAATTGTCATGCATGGCCATTTCCTTTCTTAGAGTCACCCTTTTTGAAGCTGCAGAGACCTTGAGGAAAACAGTCACGACTGGATGAAATGAAGGACCTGTTCATCTTGGAAAGCGTCACTGTGTACCCAGAACAAATGTTTTGCAAATTAAAGGACCAACCAAAAAGGAGATGCGTTGTACAGTAAGTATGTTGTGTTCAGTCTGTAGGATTTAGGGGGATACTGGCAGAAAGTCTGGATTTTTGTGATCCACAACACAACTTGGGACTGCTTCCTTGTTTACTCCCATCAGCACATTGGTTAGGTGATTGCAGCCTTCCAAGATACGTGGAATATCTACTAATTTGATTACATTACTTGTGAAAAATGTACAAACAGTTTTTGGAAACAACCTGTTTGAATGGGTAAAACCAATGAATCCTTGGAGTTTGTCACATAGCAAAGCCACGTTTCTTTGTCCAAAAATGTGAAACTACTTTATTATTTTATTCGTTTACTTGGAGCTGCTGTTTTTATTATTATATTTTTAAAGGTTTGTATTCCAGTCAGCTACATCGATATGGCATAAATGATTGAATCTTCAATCTTTACTCATTGGCTTTACAGATTTAAACAGGCAGTTCTAACAAACTTTTATGTGACGTTCTGGGGGGAAAAACAACTTCCACTACATTTACTTCACTGTTTATCAGCACAGTTATGTGTTTTAATTGTTAGTTTGATCAAATGTCTCTTCTTCCAACAACACTAACACTCAAATGATCTTCCAACACTAAACACCAATAAAACACACATGCTTTATATTTCCTAAACTTACTAAAAATCAGTTTTACTTCATTGTGTAGAGAAATAAGAAGCTATGACACTAAAAACAGAGTTGGTGCCTGAATGAATACAACTGACAGCGGAAACACTGAGTTTTTTAATTAACTCTGGATCGGTGATGCCGTCTTGGATACCAGATCAGTTTAATGAAGTCTGGATAAACGGCATGACCAATTCAGCTCGGATCACTACATCTCTTTGTATGACTCAAGGTAAGAACTAATAGTAACTAACTAAAAGTGGCAAAGCAATCAGAAGGCTTCAATAGTTGATCAAAGTGTGTTTTAAAATGATATTCTCTCATACACTTCGAAGATTCTCCTTCACTGACCTTTAGTCAGTGAAGCAACCGAGGGAAAGCACTCATGCAAGGACATATAGACCCTGGAGTCTGAAAAGATGATAACCCAACCCATTCACATGCAAATAAGGAGAAATGTGCTTTGTGTCCTATTTTATCTTTTTCTCATTCTCTCTTTAAATGTTCACTGTAGAATTAATGCTAACTTACTGCAACTATTGATAATTAGCCCACACAGATATTTTTTTTTTTACCTCTCAGTGTATGATACGGTGCTTAGGTCTAATTCTCTTTATTTCGAAATTTCTGAAACTTTAACTCTTTGAAACCTGGATCGCCATCATTCTGGGCAAAAAAAGCAATGAGCAACTTGGCCAACTTGGCAAGAAAATAATATATTTGGAAGATTTTTCTTAAAGCTTACAGCTTATTTTTACTTAAAGCTTTATTATAGTAAATTATTAGAATTATATATTTAAAATTATTTTGTTGAATTATTGTTATTTTTTAAACCACCCCAACCTCCCCCCACCCTGTAAATTTAAGGCTATATAATAATAATAATAATAATGATGATGATAATAAAAATAATAATAATAATGATGATGATGATAATAATAATAATAATAATAATAATAATAATAATAATGATGATGATGATGATGATGATAATAATAATAATAATAATGATGATTTTATATTCAATTATTAAAATTTTCATTTTTTTTAAACAAGTAATTCCCTTGTTTGAATTCAGGAATCCCCATCCCACCCCACACCCCATCCTTTTTTCTTTTGATAATTTTCAGGTAATTTTCTTGTCTGTCAGTTGTCTGGTCAGTTCTTCTTTAGCTGCTCCTTGCCTTTTTACCATGTTTTTGAAAGAAGTCAAGCCAGTTTGCTTAGGTTTTAAAGGATTAAAACAACATTATTAAATCAGATTAGCTGCATGTACGTACTATGCTAAATGAAAAGTTCAAGCATGACCTGTCCAGTTAAAAAATAATAACATGCCTGAAGGTAACATAACAACCAGCGGGCCATTATGTTACATTTTCATATCTGTTCCTGTGCACAGATCACCTCTCTGCACACATTTATGGATGAATCATTTGTTGCACTGCAGCATAAACACAGGTGGAACATGAATGTTTAAGCACTGTCACTGCAAATGCTGCAGAGAGGCAGCGGGGACGTGATCAGCAAAATAATCTTAACCTTTTCATTCGTGCATTTATTTTTAGGCAGTCATCTGTAGCTTTGCAGCGGGGCGGGCTGAAAGATTACATGAACATAATGGTGCTTTTAATTCTGAAAGTTCATAAAGGATGATACAGAATGTACTCCATAACCACAACTGGCGTTTTGGTTATTATTCAGTGGATCTGGGAAAAGACAGATTTTAATATATACCCACATTCATGCTGCTTTTTGATTTTTTGCAATTTCAGACCACATGTCTAAGCATGATAGAACAGGAAGACTAAATAGCCATACCTGCACAATTTAAGGGCTCACCCAAAAGCTTTGTGGCCTTTATCATTGCCAAGGTAATCAATGTCCAAACCAGTATTTGAATGCTTTGTTTTATGCCTATACTCTGGTAATGGCCAAAGCCAGAGGCATTATTTTGTGGGTTGTCTCCAGGTCTGTCCCGTTCTTGTGAACACAATATCTCAGTATCTTGAGGGTTTTTTTTTTCTTTTACAAATTAAGCACAAATGTCAACTTGTACTCAAGCATGAAATGATTAGATTTTGATTGTGAACTTGCATCCATTTCATTCTCGTGAATGTGAGATCTCAAGAACACCTTAAAGGAGTTTTTCAAATTTTACACAAACTTTGACTCAAAGATGAAGTGATTCGATTTTCATAGTCATAGGTCAAACGTCAAAGTCACTATGACCCTATCTGTCTCATTCTTGTAAACACGATATCTCTTTCTTAGACTCAGTGATGAAGTCATTATAATTTAATGATCTAAGGTCAAAGGTCAAGGTCACCATGACCTCACAATACATGTTTTTGGCCGTAACTCAAGAATTTAGAAACTAGTTATGACTTAATTTACACAAATGTCTAATTTTACACAAATGTCTAATTTTGTCTAATTCCAGCCATTATTCAATGTCATAACTCAGGAACAGAAGGGGAGAGGATGGATACTGAATTGGTGACACTGATCTGAAATGTCCACCTTGAAACTGCAGATTGTTTAGATCCTCTGTGCTGCCGGGGGGAAGATGTTTGTGAAGCATCCATGTTTTTACAAATGTGGATGTAAACTGTAAGTGTACTTGACTGGTGTGAGGAGACAAACACTCACATGGCGGTTGTTCTAGTTTATTTTGATTAGATTTTTAACCAGTAAACTGCTGGAGGAAACTGAAAGAAGATGGCAATGGTCAGACACGAATGAGGCCTGTGTCTACAATGCAGTCATTTATGTCGAGTCAAGCAATTAAATTGGCTGTCTGACAAGGAAAAGGAACAGGTGAGATGAAATGATGCCTGACCTGTGGCCCTTCAAGTTATTAAAAGGTAACACAATCATTGTAAGCAATAATCCAAATTCCACTTTATCTTTTCTTTATGTGCTACTCTCCATTCACACAATCAACTGTTCTAAGTCCTACTAGAATTGGGTTGGGGTCCACTGGTCCCATCAAGTCACATCAAATCTTCAAACATTCGTAGGTAATTGTCATTAAAGCTTTAAAGCCCCCCAGATGGTTTTTGGGTAAACCCTATGGATATATTTATATCAAGTGTGAGAAATCCACTATTTGGAGACACTGCTGTCATTAAAACCTGCTCCCGTTCTAATTGTGTAGGGAAAATTGTCTGAAGGCAGACATTTAATGAAGCTGGATATTTGTGGCATTTGTCAAATCTAAGTAGACTATTTGTTTCTTGCTGTTGTATAATGCAGTTTTTGGAGCTTGTCCAGCTTTGCAATGTAGTGCACTTCCCTCTAGCACCCTGTTGCAGGGGCAAAAACGCAAAGCATGAACACTACTGATGCAACGTCATGTAACACAACTGCGTCAGAGGTAGAGTAAAAAAGGGCAAAAATGAAATGTTTAGAAATACAATCAGCTGATCAAGTTTTCTCTTTCAAGTAATATTGTAATAGATGACTTAAACTTCTACCAATATCATATTCTGTTGAGATTTCAGTACTTTTCTCCAGTGTGGCTTTCATGTACTTCATTCACCACTGAATGAGACAGTGTGTGTGGTATAATTTGAATACAAACTGTACTGTAGAAGCCAAACATCTAGTAGCAGATTTTAACAGGAAGGGAAAACCCAATAAATCCCAAAATGCACCTTAACTGCTTACATAAGATTCTGTTCTGAGATGATAAAAGATGTTCCAAAAGAGGTCTGACAATGCAAGCCGGCATGAAAAGGAAACAACAAGCAGACTGTAATGTTCTGCTTCAATAAAGCTGCTGAACAGCCGGATACAGGAGGGGAGAGGGAGAGCTGCATTTTTTTGTTTAAATATTGTTTGTTGTGCGTTATGTAAAATACTGTAAAATGCCTTTGAGAGGCACTGAGGCATGCTGGCCCCAAATTTTTAAAATGCTTCCCAGAGCATCAAAACAAATGAGTGCAAATGAGAGAGAAACAAGCCCTGAGCAACTGACCTCCATTTTACCCCTGGTACCACTGCAGGGTCTTGGATGGTGACAAAAGGTGCCAACTAAACTGAGTCGGGGTTTCTTTTAAATTTATTTTATTTTATTTTTTAGATTTATTTATTTGTTTTTAATTCCTCTAAATTATTTTTTATAATAACAATAACAATGGTATAATTATTATTTATAGTATGCTCTTTTCTCCTATTATTTGCTCAGTCCTTTTCTTTCCTATCTCTTCTTTATTAGCTACAAGTATAAAAATACTCATGCACGAGTGCCGTACTGTACATAACTGCTCTTAGTACAAACCTAAATCAAATGATATCAAATCAAGTTTATTCATGAGCACATTTAAAACAACCAGAATTGTCCAAAGTGCTGCACAAGCTGGCACATAAACAGAAGTTAAAATTTAAATAACAATTACAACAATAGATGGCAGTAAAAATTACAAAGCAATATCGTATGTACACAAATCTAAAACAAAATAAAACTGGAAACACCTATTACATAAATAAAAACTATAAGATACCAACATTTTTGAAAATATAAAAGCATTAAGAATGCCCAAAGGCCATTAGAAATTTGATTTTTCTTTTTAAAATTTAATTTAATTTTTTATTTTATGTATTTTATGTATATTTATATGTATATATTTTTTTGTCTTGTTTTTTCTACATACCAATTTTCACTGCCTCCACGCAGGCCTGTGTTTTTGTGCCACTATCTTGATTTCATGCCCTTTACAGCAATAAAAAATTAAACAAAAATAAAAATTCAAAAATTAATTTATTTTATGATATAGCACTTAGAATTTTGTCTTTGCTTTATTTCCCTCTTAAAAAAATCTGAATTAGGTACAATAAGTATAAAACTGAAACAGTCTTAACATAATAACTGAAGTAGATAAAACTAATTGAAAATATCAATCCCCAATAGCATAGAAAATTAAACAAAACTAAACTGAGATTAGAAATGAAATGAAATAATAGCATATATTATGGAGAGCGAAACTAAGAAGGAGTAAAATAATCTTGATTTGCATTTATGTAGTCAGTAAAGTGTTGGGCTATCAAACAATATCAATTATGTCCAGAGATATATATGTGAAGTATTAGATGAAGGAGCCAGTAGGAAAGCAAGGACAAATTAAACAGATGTTCTTAATTAAAAAATGCTTGGGATTTACTATGGATCAATGAAAAAATAAACTTCTTTTCTTTAAATGTGCACCCAGTGCTTTTTTTTCTAATGAATGAGCAGAATTATGTAATCTTTGTGATGGTTCTCATGTGTCTGAGCATCTTCAAATGCCATGAATAATCTTTGTAACCGTTTGTGTATACATTATTAGGAAACGTCATGTTTCTTCTTTGGCAAATGTCATAATGTGTAAGAAACACAGAAGGAAAAACTGATTTCTTTTTTATGTATATAAAATATAACAATGATGCAATAATATATTCATACAAGTGTTACTGCTCTCATGTTTACACGCTGAATTGTTCTTCATGCATTTTTATGTTTGCATACAAGACTGGTTAGATTTTAAACACAGTCTGCACTATTTCATGTACACTGACATGGTGCAAGACATAGGAGAAATGCGTTGGCACAAATGCAGTGGAATGCATACAAAACATTTTGCATGTGAACAGAATATTTTGGTCTGCAAAACTTTATAGTTTTGTAGAGAAGGACTTTGTTATTACGAGATTATTTTAATGACTCCCTCTGTGGTTTACCAAATCAGAAAATGTAAATTGTTTTATTTGTATGTGCATATTTCTTTTTTACTGTCTAGAGTAAAAAAAACATTTTACACTAAAATTTGTCAAATTATTCCTCAGAGGGGCTCTGCTACAACTTTTAAATTTTAATATAATGCGCAGAGGAGCAATGTGCCTCCACATCAGTGCCTACATGATAATGTGGCCAGCTTTTCATTACTTTAAAGCTCATGGGAGGTTTTTTTTTTTTTAAAAAACCCCCAAAACATTTACTCGCTGTTTCAGCTCTGTTTTCTCCCAAAGAAATTCATGGAAATTTCCAGTAACAGGAGCAGATAGCAGGAGAGTAAGAAACAAAGTGAATGGATATATATCGCTCCTGACAGATGTGCTATTCCTGATTTCATACTTCAGGTTTTTATATGCAAATAAATAAAGCATTCACATTTTTGAGAACACCCTTTTAAAAAGCGATACTCTGAGGTTGCTGGAATTGTCATTAGTAATCTTACTAATTTATTTTTTCTCTCTTTGCAAACTACAACCTCTTTTGTAAAGTTGGTACTAATGCTTTTGGAAGTTTCAAAAAATCCACTGATAATAAATTGGCCAATATTAATCCTCTTTACACAGCTAATGACATAAATCAACAATTTTTAAAAGGTTTTCTACATTTTTTGTAACAGTTTTGACCATAAAATTCACAGATCCTGACATTTTACAGTTAATCAACAAACTCACTCTGGGTACAGATGGGGCAGTAGAATGTCAGGTGCACCGAAAGTGAAAGGTAGCCTTTTATTCTGCAAGGTCTGAGCGGACTGGCTGATCAATTACATACCCCGCGAGTCACAAACTGCTGCTGAGGGAAGAAAGACCTTATGGAGAGCTCTGCCTGCACTGTGTTCATGGGTCCGCAAATGTCCTCTGAATTTAGAGAGGGCACACAGGATTACACCAAGGGACACGTCTTTAAAGAAAAAAAAAAGCTTGCTGTTGTCACCCCCCCCTCCCCCCATCATCAGTCCTTAGCTGCCAATGCCAACTGTTTGGTACATACCTCATGTTTAAACAGATTTTAGAAATTTGTTAAAGTCTGAAACAGACATGTGCTTTGTTGTTCTGGATTCCTTTTGCTTTTTCTGTCTGCAATGAACTTGTTTGATCAGTTAAAAAGTTACATCAGAAGCAGTCACCTGCTGATGCACGCTTAGATGTTCTTTTCCGAGGCTGTGTTTTTAAAATTGGAGCTTTGGTGTCTCTTCTTATCTCCCCTGGTGTTTGCTGCATTATCTGTTAGTTCAAGGCTTTCAAATAAATGAAATGAGACAGGGATTGCTGGGAGCGACCGGTGTCAGGTCTGTCACCCAGCAAAGGCTCAAAAGTGTTGAACTTTGTGTCTGTCAAAACAGATGAAAATCTGATGGAGACAGTTGTGTCATTATCGCCATCAGACCAGGGGAACTACATTGAAATGAATGTCAACAGACAAGCACAATACATCACTTTGGCCACCTACTAACACTTAACTCACAGTGCTTTGCCACGGGATAAACAGCATTCAGTTATTATCTATAAGATGCATCAAACTTGAAAGACACTAATATCTGATCAACTGTCTGCTGTACTTTTTGTCTGAGAGCTTATATGTTTTTGAATAAAGGATGATCCTCTTGAACCGAATATGCTAATCTGACTCCTTTGAGCCTTCACGGGACTGGCAGCAGTTGGTGACTGCTTTATGTTTACAGAGGGATTCCTTTATTAAAACTGAGGGGGACAGATCTTCCTCCATATCAAAGTCCGTCCTTTCAAGAGTGTCTAGCCGTCTGTGTGATTAGCTACACTGGACAGGCCGTCCATCTCTCTTACTGCCCATCGTTATCTGCCTCCTCTCCTTCTGTCAGCTCGAGATGAGGAAGCCTTTAGGAGTGCTTCCCTTCTGGGAGCGGAGCTGACTTTGGTGCAAAAACGGAACAAGCTGTCTCTTTGTTGAAGATCAAGTTCAAGGACTCAAAGTAGTGTGTGAAAAATAGGGAGGAATGTGGGCAGCAACACAGTCTGCCACCAGGACGGTGTTACAGTGCACGGTACAGAGCGGCCGAGGAGAAAAAACGGCTGGGCAATGAGCATGATTCCACATAACATGTCTGGCTGTTTTGTTGGCTCTCAGCAAAGCCAACTTAAAATTAAATCAAAGTCAAGACATTTACATTGCAAATTTTGCCACCTCTAAAGGGAAGGCGCTTTGAAATGCAATACTAAAGGTCATTGAGACAGCGGCACGTTGGACTAAAAGGAAAGGCCTCTTGCATGTCACATCTGTTTTTTCTTAAAAACAAGTTTATTTGTTATCAGTTAATGGTTGCCGGCCTAAAAAGGAAACATCAGTGTGTAACTTAAAATAACACACACACTGATCTCCTGGGGGGAAAGTCCTGTGTTTGTTTGACCCAGCCAACAATGTGCCTCTAGTGTCAGCCCGTTCTCACTCTAAAGTCATCATACTGTCAGTGCTTTTGGCGTATGAGCATGACACCAAAAGCCACCCTTCGCATCCAACAGGAATGGGACTGGACGACGTCAGATAAGCATGTGTTCAGACAGAACTGGTGGCATTGTTATCATATGCTGGAGGACAGCTGCAGATCACCGGGCATGTCCACATGCAACACGCATTGTCGTCATCGCTTTAGAACGTGGACAAGGACAGCGTCAGGTGATAACGTTGCCACTAACTGTGTAATATAAGGAGCCCCACAAACAACTGACTTTTTTGCGGTATTCTGTAGCTCACTTCCTGCGTGGATGTGTGTTGTTTTTTTTCTACACATCTCTAGAGCCTCTTTTACCTAAACCTAACCATCTGTGAATGTTTTGCCTACTCCCAACCACAGTGACATCTTACCACTTATTATGCAATAATATTCATAGGCTATAATTCTATATTTCTACAGTAAATACACTACAGACCGCGTGTGTCCATGTGTAATTATCAATCCTGAACATACAGTATCTGTATAAATAAAAGTTGCAAGTAGTATATATATATTAGGTTTCATATTTTATATTACTTCATTTTTATTTTATCTAATTTGTATTCTGTAATGTTGTTATCCTGTTTTTGCACTCATATATATATATATATTTTTTAATTTTGTCTCTTTATGACTCTTGAATTTGCTGTAATATGTGAATTTTCCCGGTGTGGGATTAATAAAGTCTTATCTCTTATCTTATCGTACACAGACATTTGATCTTTATAGTATTTTTTTCTTTACTTTCATCAGTGCATGTGCATCAAAGGTCGCACAAACATTACTGGTTAAGGATTAACCACATAGTTTATATACAAATTCTGAGGCAAATCTTTTTCATAGGTATACGTACTAACAGTGCATGAGCACACACTGCGTGTTTTTACTTCATTTGTCAAATACAATCGATCCCATGATAAGTGATGTCCTTTCACCAGAGATGACAGAAAAAATAGATGTCAAGTACATTGTCAAAATGGCAGACCTCCATTATGTGTTCCCAAAGAGTAACAACATTTTTTGTCCCTTACATTGAAGAGAAAATTGCCTTTTAACCGTTGTAGAAATTAGTTTTGAGTCAGGTAAGAGTTTGGCTTGTGTCAAAATGACGAACTGCCGGAGACATTTCAATGGTGAACTGAGGCTGCATACGGTTGAAAAAAGTCAAAACCTACAAAGTAGAGAGCTTTTTACTGAGGCATTCAGACCAAGCCAAACATGTTTGATAGTATAACCATTTATCAAAGAAGTCAAGTCTTTTCAAAAACAGGACCTCTGCATCAACATGGTTTGTATAATTTAGACATAAATAAAAGTTTAAATTTGCCACTACATGCTATTTTATGGGCTACCGACTCTCCCATGAGGACAGGAGAAATATTTGCTGATACAATGATGTAAATATTAACCTTTGCACTTTTTCCCAAGAGGATGAATGTGATTAATAGGTTTAAAAAGTATAGGCCTGAACAACACACCTGTCCAGTTAAAAAGGTGGAAACTGGCTTGATGTGTTTCACTAACACTGGAAAAAGGCAATTGGTAACCAAAGAAAAAGTGCTCAAAAAAATAGCAAGAAATTAATGAAAAGTAGAAGAAAATTACCTTAAATGTGACATATAAAAAGACTTGAAAAAAGTGCTTAAATATTCAAAATAATTTTGGGACATAAATTCAAATAATGAATTATGGTAAATACAAATATAGTTTTTCCCTGGTTTTTTTCATTTCCCCTAGACATTTTTCCCTAGCTTTCTAAAAATAATTTTCTAATTCTACTTATTTATATTTATTTATTCACAGATTTATTATCAAAATGCTCATTACCTTATTCCTGTGTTTCTGAAAGAAATCACACCATTATCCTCAAGATTAAAAGGTTTGAAATACTTGTGAAAAGCAAGAAAGAAGCACCTAAGGAAAGTGATGTCGCTCCAGGGTTTAAAGGGTTAAACTGCTTTACGTTCAGTGTACCTCACCCATTTTTTTGTTTATTGGGTGTTAGCAGTTGGTGAGGAACCCACTTGTTGGACACGAGGTAATAAAGCAAAACTTGAGAATAAAATAGATAATTCATAGCAGCATGTAAAAGTCTCTCGCTGTTTTCTCACCAGCTCCATCCACACCAACAAGCAATTATGGATCCAAAATGTGAAGCTTTACAGGATTTCTGGGTACCGCAGCCCTCAAAATTCAAACATTTCATACTTTCTGGCTTTTGAAGCCACCAACGTGTGAAATTACCCAGAGGAGCTTTAATGCTAAAATGCATGGGATCTTTATACGTCCCAATAACCGGATAAAAGATACAGTGACAGCCTGGCAACAATGGTGGAGAGATGTATAAAAGAACATTCAGCAGATGAGACTCCAAATGCTGCAACATAACAGCATTAATGGCTGATTCCCTACATCCACTCCACCTGCTCTTTCAGCTTGGCGGTGGCTTCTTCAGTGCTGTCTGCCTCACCCTCCGCTCATCAAGATGACTAACAAGTGCTCAGGTTTGAGATGGATGAGCTGAGGTGAGGGAGTGCAGGACTAACAAGGCAGTATAAATCAGAAAATACATGGAAACACGTCACCACATATTTCAGTGGGCTGCTGAAGGAGTTCAGGAGGAAGTTACATTATCTCTCTGTATAATACAGTTGGTAACTTTTTATAAAAGAACTTTTTGTCACATTTGCTGAAACTGTCATTTCATCCAAACATAGGTAAATGAAACAGATGAGCCCATAGTTCCTCGACTCGAGCACCCGCAAAGAAGGCCCAGCACACATGTGCACCAGCGTACTGTAGGGGGCATTGAAAGCACTGTCAGATTATTGCCAATGTGTAGGCTTTGTTCCACTCTGTCCCACCCTACTGACTAGCCAATCATACCATGGGTCTTTTACTGGTCTATGTACCTTTTACTTTGACTTTTATATCTTGTTTATCACCGCCTGTCTTTTGTTGTCTTATCTTGTTTTTTTTTCTGTTTGTGTTGCTTTTTTTTATTGTGTAGCACATTGAGTTGCATCCCATTTATGAAAAAAGCTCTATAAATAATGTATTATTATTATTATTACTTTTATTATAAGCACCTGTGCGAGATAAAAAATGTGCAGCAACAACCCGAGCCGAGGAGTCTCTAAAGCAGCTGGCAATCACTTTGTTGGTGCATTGCCAATTTCTCATCTCAAATGTTTTCAGAGCATATTTTAGTGAACTGTTTAGCTGTAAAATGAGAAACTTTGCTGCAGTCAGTGGGTGACGCTCAGATTTTGGCTTGACTTTTTCCATCATGTCAGCTGGGTTACAAACTTTCTATTCTCGCCAATGCTGCACCATTCACCATGCCCTCAGTCTCCCGATAACAAAGTCAGATCATAATATCATACATATGAAATTTGTAAATGTAACATATTCATGGTTTGCAGAATCACTGACAACATCATCCTCTGCGGACTGGACTGGGCTGATATAACAGAATACAACTCAACATCACCACAAACTGACATCTGACATCTGATCCTTTTAGCTCGAGACATCTCTACGTACAGATACAAATAACAAAAAATCTGATTAAAAGAGGAGTTCTCAGAGCCTAAACACCAAATCCTGCTTTTCATTGTGATAAATATTTGTCTGTATAATTCATAAAAACACTCCTTGTGCTTCTTCATCTCCTTTGAGACCTGGTGTGATATTATATTTTAGCTTTGAAGTGTGAACTTTGACTGTTGTAAAGTATGCACACAGTTAGCGTCTCTTGCTGTCTTGGGAAAGTCATAACATCACACACTATGAGATGGAGAGGACTGAGCTATAAAGCCATGAACAGAGAGAGCATTTCATTTTCAGTTTTGTATGAAATACAAGTGTGAAAAAAAACACCTAGTACTATCTCCAGTCACAAACTGGAAATCCAATGTCCCACACAATTTCCAGCAAAAAAACAGAAATGGCAATTTCAAACCCCTATTTCAGTATTTCTTAACCACCCTTTTCTAACTATTTGTACTGAAATTCTCTGTAACATTTCAGAGAGGGTTGGTCTGGTTGTTAGGACACGGAGAAAAAGCATTTTTTCTCAAAAGAGAAGGCACACAGTGTAAAGATGATAAATTGGCGGTAAGCGCTCAGCCCCTTTTTAATATTTGAGTCAATTAAGCTGAGGTGCAGTTGTGGCAGCAGCACAAGTAAACTTCTGGTGGAGGCTGAAAAGCTGTTCATATATGGTGAAAAATGTATGAATAGGAGAAAAAAAATCAGGAAATAATCGTGCTCCCTCACTCTTTGAAGCATAATGACATGCAATAGCTTTTGTTCTCTAAATGTTCTGAGCTTTTCAGTCTAATAATTAAATCAGGGCTGCAGCTAATGATTATTTTAGTCACAGATTATTCTGATGATTATTTTTTGCAATGAATCTGTGAATTGTTTGGCTAATGAAGTGTCAGAAATGGTGAAAAAATCCAGTCACTATTTTTTTTAAGTCCAAGCTAATGTTGAATTGTTGGTTTTCTTCAACCAACAGTCCAGCACCTTAAAATTTTCCATTACAGTCAGAAACATTACACACGTGTAATAACCTATGAATTGTGTACATTAGAGGTCTAATGTGCAGCATCAACAGCATATGTATTTATACAAACACGTATTCTTTCACATATTCTTTCATGGTCCTGGCTACCCCCCCCCCTTATTTGTTCAGTTTTGTTGTTCTTGTTTCTAATACATTGAGAGAATTACAAAAAAGTCAAATTTCTTGTATGTGTACACATACGTACATGACTAATGAAGGTGACTCTGACTCTGGTCATTGGTGGAAATAAACACCCACTCCGACTGCAGCTCTCACCAACCATCAAGTATCAGTGGGTGATTTCCGCCTACTCATGACCCATCATGGTCCGACGCACATCAACAAAGCCGGAAAGCTGCTGAAATAGACAAGTGACACAAAGATGGGAAGCAAGACGCTGAGAATTTTGAATGTAGAAGCAGGAGAACCACGGAGAAAAGAAAGCAAATGAAAAGAAAATGAAAGTGGACTCACCGAGTCACAGTGAACAGGTCATAGAGGCATACATGGTGGGAATAAAGAATTGGGGTTTGAGAGAGGGCAGGATGCACAGCTTTGTCTGAGGAGGCGCTGTGATGAGTTTAATCAAGAACAAAGTGAAAGAAGTCAAGCTGGTCAAAGTCAAATGATCCGCTTTGATAGACATGGAGTGCATGTCAAAGAGACAGCTGGAGAAGGCACTGAAAATCAGAGTTCTGTGGGCTGCAATGAATTTGTATCCAGTGACATGTTTTCCAGCTGAACAAGAAAGCTCCCATCAAAGGTGTTGTTGATGGGAGTCTCACACAGAGTGGAAGCAAAGAAACCTAAAGAGTGTAAAGGCATAACAGACAGCTTCAGAATTAAGTGGTTTGAAAAACAACTTCTGAAAAGTTTGAGGCTAAGTCCGTCATGCTTCACTTTGAAAATTTGGGGATTTGGAAGTCTTTTTCTTAATTAATGCAGAACGAGATAATGCTGCAATATAAGTGCTGTCATATTCTGAAGGTTCGCTAATTGTCACTGTACAACACATGGTTACACAAAAAAAATGTACCCCCTGTCCAGCTGTCATGAATGTTGAAATAAGCGATAAAGCCCAAAACTGTTTTTTGTATCAGGCTTTTAACATGTTTATTTCTGCTGTAAAGTTGAGCATTTTGACATCTGGGTCTGTAAGGATTTACTCTGTTTTGGAGCCAGCCCCAAGTGGCAGTATGAGGAACTGCAGCTTTTTGCACTTCCATATTGACATTATTTTTTGGCCTCGAAGGTTGCCACTTGCTCAAAACGCAAAGTTCAGTTGAAGCAGATTGTAATGTCGTTAGTTTTGCATGTATTCGGTCATAAGTTAAAGCACTGAACAAATTCAAAGTTGACCAGACATAATTGCACTTGAGGAGTAGTCTGAGGATCGCCAAAATTATTCCTCTCAATGCAAATAAAAGAAAAACACTACACGAATGCACTGCTGTTTTTATTTATTATTTGTTTTAATTTAGGTGCAGGAGGGGTGGAGAGGTGTCAGTATCCTGGATATTTTAGCCTCACTTAAGCAAAATGGGGGTAAGTGGGGGCGCATTTGCTATCTTTACATACAGCCTATGATGCAGACACCCATCAAACCAGGAACGCGATCTACATTTCTTTATCTATAGGTATACCCCATACACCCAGGTATACCCTCCACTACACAACTGGTTATGATGAATACTCAAAAGTCTCCTTACATATGATATAATATAGCCTTCAACAAAACAAAAGTTAGTATATAAATCAAAAAGTTTGAGAAACTGTGAGCATAAAACTAATCCTAATGGGCCTGCTCATGCTAATTTCTGTCTGACAAGCTAAGAACTCCTCCAGACCTGTCCAGCAACATACTGAGTCAATTAGTGGGCAGGTTTAAAAAACTTCCCAAAACAAATTATCCTTTTGCTGTCCAGAAATAAGCACAAACAGAGCCTGGAGCAAAACGAGAAAACAAACTGGCTCTCTGTGTTAAAACCTGTCAGTCTGAGCTTTCTAACAACTCCCAAACACAGCGTTACTTTGTAGGATGAATTAGTATGGCTCACATACTGTACTATGCCCAGAGCACTACTGTGCACAGCTGGGTCATGTACAAGAACGTAACATCAGCAGCATACTGATCATTTATATTCAAAATTATGTCCCCGAGGACATAGGAGCATACCACAGATAGTGTGGTGCGGGCGGGATGAGCAACGATCACGTTCATTTCCCCTCAGTTCATAACTAAGTCCACAAAAAAGAGTCCTGCAGTGAGAACAAAACCTGGCTGCACTGTTAGCAGTCACAGAGAAAAGGACATACAACATAACATGGTTGGAGCAAAGTTAAATCAGTGCAGATTTATTGTTATTCATATATTTTGCTAACATTATACCCTGTTTTACTGGCTTTGCCTTATATGATAAAAAAAAATCACTTCATGTTTTTTAGAACTGCTGGTTTTACAGGGATAAAAGATGTCCAAAAAAGTTAAGTTGGGCGTTTTTTATATGATGGAACTTTTGTGTGAAGAGTGTATAACACCTTATGTTTTAGCATTACATTTGAGTTTAATCAAAAACACAAACTGTGACTAGATGGACCTTATCTGTAGTCAACACGCCTCCATCCGTTGAAGGAAAAATCATGTGAATACATTTATTTACATGAAAGACTCCACAGCTAAACTTTAAATAACAGGGTAAAGGCACCATTTCAAGTCTGCAAAGCCACATCTCCATATGCTCTCCATACAAAACTGATTTCCTGAATGGCTAATGTATTTAGCCCCTGTCTGACTGCAATCACCTCATATTGCTTCATGCACCTCACTGGTTCCACGCTCACCATCCAAAAAGCATTTGATTATTGGCAGCAAGCAGGGTGGGAAGTTTGCATCAGTCCAAGTAAGCAAACAATACATCAGACTTACATTTAAATGGCTTTAAAATGCACAAAGCAGTTACGACCCCAATTACAAATGGTGCAGATGAATGCTGTGATTGCACATTCTGCCAAGTTTCAATGCTGGCACAGGCTGCCATATCAGCTCTTTAAATACAAGATTTTTTGCCAAAATGTATCTGTCTATCTCCCTGTCTAGAGAGATAACAAACATCAGCAGATGGATGTGCTATGATGTATGATATGAAATTCAGTTGGTGCCCTCATCACAAAGGTGAATTCAAGCATCAAAAGAATCTGAGAAATTCACCTGAGAGCCTCACTTTTCATCCAAAAACACTCAGTTCTGGTGTTTTGTAACATGTCCTGAAGGCTAAAGCTTTACATCAGTTGTCATCGTTTCTTTTGTCAGTATCAGATGGAACGTAAATGCTGAGGGCTGTGGTCTTTTTTTAATGTATGCATTCTAACTACATATTAATACATCTAATGCATAAAACATTTGCAGTAAGATGTGTCATTCAGTGACAGCTTGCAGAGCAGATTGAAGCATTACAATCTTTCCTCAGAAAATGAGCTGCTCTGGAGGCTAAAGAGCCTAATTGACTTTTCCCATTATCTCTGCCAGAGAGTAGCTCTGCCTAATATGTTGCCTAAAACTATATGCAGTGCAACAAAAGATCTTGAAAACACATGTTTGTGCAGATAAGACTAAGTGAAGGTGCACATTCAGTGTTGCCATTGTTTGCCTGTGGAAATGCAGCTATATGCACATCCCCCAAAAGATGTCTTGGTTGGCTTGTGTGTATATTTTAGATAATCTTCCAGCTGCATTGTCCCAAAAATTTGGGCACCATTTAGGCTGTGACTTCTACACTAACAATCAAATTACATTTTTGACCTTGGAGACAGCAGTTCAGAAAAACGACAAAGTCCATTTAGTAGCTGCTCTGGAGGTTTTGATTATTATTCTTATCAACTGATATGAAATTGTTTATTAAAATATTGCAAATGATCTTTTGACCTGATATAACGTTGCAAATGAAGATCATGTGATGTAAGCAAAGGCTCTAAAACAGCTACTAAATGGTAGGATTATTCCAACCTCAAGAGCAATTTTGAAACTCAGCTTTTCAGCTAAAATGGACGACGTATCCTTAAAGTTTGCAAAAGCAAATCTGAACATCTGCCATTCTCTGACAAACTCAATCTGCTGACAGAAAAAAGTAACATGATGGCCTGATCTCACTCACAGGGTGTCAAAAAATGCTGCTTGGAAAGTGGCCCTTGGCATCAGATACAGATGCACATTCCACCCTTTTGTATCTACATGAGTCACATGAGTCGCCTTTCAGTCAACTCCAGTGTAAACACATCTGCATCACTAGTTAGACGGTCAGAGCAATTAATGTGGTATAAAGAGTGAGAAAGAAAGTCTGCTTAGGGCGGATGGAAGGGGAGGTAAAGGGGGTCCAACAAGCACAGGACTTTGACCCACCAGACTGGCGTTTGTGTCCATAGATGTATCAAAATTATTGGATACAGTTAAGAGGCAGGGCCTCATTCATTGCTATGAAAGTTGTCCAGTGGCACATAAAGCCAAAAAAGTTCAACTGCTGGGGATTGCCCAGATGATCAGCACTGCTTCCTAAATGTGTGGCCAGCTAACTTCTGGTTTAGCCCTCTGCTAACTTAAATGGGACTAACTAATTAAATCATGCGGCTCTTCTAGACTTACAAAATGCTATTGGACTAAATGGATCAAATCTGATAGACAAGAGTCATTCCATGACAGTTGTAAAGCTCCAAAATGTATCCACTGATCAATATACGTCTCTTTTGCCATGGGAATCTTTGGGGTAAAGTATTTTTGGGCCACAGGGCAAAACATTGAAGATGTAATGCCACTGTTTAGCCATAAGATACATTGGCTTTAACGCCCAGGACACTTCCTGTGGGCATGTTTTTGTCGCATTTTCGCATTTCGCATTTTTTGCATATTTTGTCTTGTGAGTTGTTAGTCACATGATTTGTGTTTCCAGTCTCTAACCAGACAGTTTTGTTGCCTAAACCTAATCGTAGACCCACTGCGACAAAATACAATGCAAAAGCATAAATCTTTGACCAAAGCATCAGAATGTGACACAAAGGGTCTAGATCAAGCTGGATATGATCAAAAGCTCAAAAAAGCAATTTAATAAAAATAATTGAGGTTATTTTCTCACCAACTCATATGATGTGAGCAGCTGTAAGAGGTTTAACGGTGCAATAATCACCTTAGATAATATTGCGGTTACATTCAAACTTAAAGGATTAAAAATGGAAGGGGTTTCTGAGTTAAACAAAAGTTTTATGAGTATAATCCAAACTTGAAGCTGATTCTTTGATGGAAGTATGTGTAAACAGTCTTCCTTTTGAAAATGAATAATAGGTGAGAATTTCTGTCCAGTTGTGTTTTTTCTCAATACTGTGGTGAAACAAATGTACACAGTATGATAACTGTTGCTTTTCATCTTAAAACTGGCATACTGCTGGAACTGTGAACACCTTCAGCTGCACTTAAAGCTTTAGAAGAAAAGACAAAGCAGCCCAAGCAGTTGTTGTTTTACAAATAGTCTAACGCAAGGTTTGGTATAAGGTTTTGTTCAGGAAAATAAAAGACTTGCAGAGAAAGTCTCTGTTATATTCTCTGTGGTTTCTTATTCAAACCACAAATGGAAAAGTTGTTATCACTGTGCTAACAGCTGGTGCTATTATGTACAGGAGGGTTAAGCTCTGTAACAAACAATTTTCTTAGCTCTATTACTTTTAGGCAAATATCCCATCTCTCTTTTTCTGTAGTCTAATATCGTCATGCTGGGAGCATTTCCCTGGAAACAGAGATTAGATAAAGTCTGTTCATGACTGAAAATACCACTCTCCTTGTCCTGATTTATACAAAAGCATTTTATAAGTACTGCAGTCCAATTACACTGAGCAATGACACATTGCCCTCTTCCTGCAGGTCCAATGTCCCAGAGAGGCTCGATGAAATGTTGATATTAAGACAGTTTTGACCAAGGTCATCCAGTTAGTGTTTCTCACAATGTTACCTGCTGATACTTTCCAAATATGGAAAAATAAAATTGCATTTCTTTGTGAGCAGGACTCTAATTATTTCTACTCTAAACCATAAAAGGATCTAGGGAAATGGCCCTGCACTTAGTATCATCCTGATAACACAAAATGACCCACCAGACTATGTGCTGAGCAAATATAAGTCCACATGGATCCACAAACGAAAACTCCAGTTTCAGACATAATATCCTATCCACATAATGGGCCTAATATGAAGCTGTTAAGAACCTCTACAGGGGCAAAATTAGGGAAGAGAGCATGATGTGATGGGAGAGAAATAGAACAATAACGATTTAATGAAACCCTCTGTATCGTTTCCATCGAGGCATCCTCAGCAGTAGATTTAGCAGCATCTTGAAGTCCTGTGGTGACCTGAAAAGAATGGCTAGCATTTCCCACAAAGGGGAACACTCCCTGTGGGTATAATTAACCACTGGCAATATGTATGCTAAAAGGGCTGTAAAATCACAAAGGTCATAATACAGTGAATATTAAAAGCTTGAAGGTAATGCAGGGGCAGGTAATGTGCTCTTTAATTAAGACTCTGAAAATATCAATGGAAATGCAATTGCTTTCTTCCTTTAAACAGGAAGCTTCTGCAGCTTTTTGGAGTTTGCCCGCAGGTGACCTACCAGGAGGCTCAGTGTGATGTGTTATTTACAGAGCAGCAGCACAGAGCTGGCCTTGCATGTCAGTGTCCTTATTGAAGTCAAATTACTGCTGCACTGCAATTATCATGAATGACGCACACAATGTATGAGCATGACCCAGCTGGTGATGAGAAAACAATGTTTATTTCCATCAGGTTAACCACGGACAGGGGAGCCACGGACTGTGTCTACTTATGATATTTAGGGTGTCCTATTGTGTCAGTGTTCGCGCTCAGGGATGCCATTCGTCATGGTGGTGTGACAACAAATGCACATGGTGGGATTAAGCAGCATCGTCCTTATGTATACACAACAGCACATGGCAACCGACACGGGCTGTTCAGTTTACTTCAGTTCTTAGCTTTGTTTGTCACTCAAAGGGAAATTTGACCTGCAGTTAGCAATACAAAACAATTTAAAAATACAATAAACAGGCATAAAGGACATCATAGCAACACACAGCCAAACTTGATTAAAAGCAATCCCAATCAACTGTAAAAGTATCAATGAAAGTAAGCTTCGTCAACAATTAGAAAAGTAATTCAAATAGAGAAATGTCAATAAATGGAGTGATCACCGTCATTTATAATCATTAACAGAGCACTAAAAATTGTGCATGTTTATTTCGATTGTCACGATGGTTAGGATTAGGCAACAAAGTCATGATTAGTTAGGTTTAGGCAAAAAAGGCACATGACAAGGTGTAGGAACAAAATATCACTTCCACATGGAAAGCAAACTCTGAAATCCTGCCACCGAAACTGTTTTTTTGCTGGACCCACCTGCCCTATAAGCGCATACTACTCTTACTTTACCGGCAGCATTGTTACCTGACGCTGTCCTCCAATGTTTGCGTTCTCATCTGAAGCTCTCCAGCCGCATTTCGGTTGGACGTTGAAGGTGGCTTTTGCCGTCATGCTCATACCCTGAATGCACTGACAGACCGGATGTATTTGACAAGTTTGGCGTGAGAATGAGCTAACTTTAACCATACAACCATTTTATTTAGTGTGCCAGAAAAAGAATTAGTATGTCCCAATACATAGTATGCCAAGTGCAGAATACCAGAAATACCAGGATGTATGTACTATTTCCAGTCACATTTTGCAGTATACAAACCAGCATGACTTTCTTGCTATTCTGACCAACAAAATAGAGCTTCTAATAGAATAAAAAGAGAGATAATTTGCATCACTGAAAAGACGATGGCAGTTTTAGCTGCATTTTCATTTTGACGAAACTATTTTATCACTTCAGTGATGGCTGATATGTCCCTGTGATTCATCGCTGCATTTAGAGCAACATAAGACACCTGTGTGATGAGAACTGGAATTAAAGACCAAAGATTATCTTTCATTAGAAAAATAATCCACTCTGTTCACTGGTTTCCATGATGATAATTGCAAAACATTTTGGTCAGATACACCTCAACAGTTGTTAACTATGTTTCCAGTCTTTACTTCAATATCAGAAACAATGAAAGCAGCCATTTAAACACTGATAGAAACACTAGACAAGACAAGATTTTCCACAGTTGCACAACTATCACAGCTTTAAACTGGCTTAGATGACTATATTACAATATTTGGATCATGATGGTGTTACAGACTCCTACACATCATTACATTTGGAGAAATATTGATAATGGAGGCTTTAGTTTCTATAGCTTTACAGCTTACGGTTTCAGACACACTGAATGAATGGATAGTGCCACGTCAAATGTCATTCAAATGTCATGGCTTTTCATCTTAACTCAATGGGTCGCTGTTATTTCATTTTGTCCTGTGTAGCCTACAGAGGCTCGGGGGTCGGGGATTTTTGGGTGTCAGCATAGCCATTCATAATAATAAAACTCTGATCCTTTCATCTTTTAAAACCACTCCACTAAAATTAAACCTTTGGTCTGATGCAGCTTTAAGCCTTTGAAGACATTTTGTCAAAGGTAGACTGGTTTATCTGGACACTGAGACCCATGAGGTCTAAATGAATGACATCTAAATCCTGAGCTCAAGTTTCTCATACAGTAAACCTGCCTATCGCCGTGATGGATTTATTTTAGCCGTAAATCTGCAGTTTACTTTATATCAGATACCAAGTAGTAATCCATGTGATAGAAGAGCAGAAGTGAAACTCCGAACATACTTTCCAGTATTATATGGTATAAAATAGGTTCAAGCTGACTGACCTTGATAGACAGACAATGTATGTTAAAATGTTCCTACACATGCTGTACCAAGGTGTGTTTAAGAGTTTAACCCTTTGAAACCTGAATCACTTTCCTTTTGCTGCATTCAGATGCCTTTCACAAGTATTTGATTCTTTGAAATCTGACCCCCCCCCTTTTTAAAAACATGGGGGAAAAAGGCAATGAGCTTTGGCAAGAAATATACTGCAAAGATTAAAAAGATTAAAAAAAATTCAGAACATTTTTTTTAAGTTAGGGAAATTTCAAGAGAACCATATTTCGAATGAACATAATTATATATTTAAAATTATTTTAGAGAATTGATTTAATTTAAGCATATTTTTAGCTAATTTCCATATTTGTATGTTCTACTTTCCCATTTTTTTGTTACTTTTTACTTATTTATTGATATTTTTTGGGTAATTTCTTTGAAAGTTGCACATTACTTTCTTCCAGTGTTTCTGAAAGATATCAAGCCAATTTGCCCAGGTTTGAATGTTTTTTTTGTTTGTTTGTTTTCAGAAACTATTATTTTTTTAAATGCTTAGATAACGGTGTGGTTCTATAACAGCCCTTGACACGTAGTCTGTATCAACACAAGCTATGAAATTTATGACTTTCCATTAACATTTGATTTCTTAACAGCCGCTTTATGTGGTTATGTGGCTTTATTTGATTTTTTAAATGCCAGAGGACGAAACACTACCACGCTGTCAGTCCAGGTTTCTTCTTCCTTGCAAAGCTATTGTTGCATCCCTGAACTCCTTTTACTTCTGCTGCACTGGTGGACATGACAGATGCACAAAAGCAAGATTAGATTGTGCCCTCCACTCCTAATAATGTTCTTTGTAAATGAATGATCATTGACTCCAATTGGAGCGAAGCCTTGGACCAGTCATTAGTTGACAAATGAAATGTTAAGATAATAAGACTCTGAGAGAGAAAATGTGCAAAGACTATGAACCACACAGAAAGGTATAAATGAGGTTCTTTCTAATGTCCCCAGAATTTTTTTGGAGACAAAAACACAATTCTGTTCAAATTCAAGTGGATAATTTAACCACACAAAGACAGAACATTTTGTGTTGAAGGCATAATGAGACATTTTATGCATTCAGTCTGTTCTCACACATATAGTTGTTTATTTTCATGCAAAAGCAACGTACCAAAATTCGTACATGTATGAAGTACTTAAGTAAAAGTACTAATACCATCCTGTTGGATTACTCTGTTACAAGTAAAAATCCTGTGTTGAAATTGTACTTAAGTAAAAAGCAATAAAAAAAAACAATGCACAAAAAAAGATGTTTTTCCTCTAAATATGTATCTAGATATATTTCAGAAAAAAAGAAGTCTTAAACATGTTTTTAAAATGACCTTAATACACAGTTAAGTGCAGGCAGGGCAGTTTTTTTAAAGTTGCATTTTAATGTAAAACTGAATTTATTTTTTTAATTAATTTATATTTTTCTTTTTAGTATGATTATTTTTTCAGGTACCCAAACTGCTGATTTTAAAACATCAAAGCCAAAATTGTTCCCTGTTGCACCTCCAACATCTGCTCCATCTTGCATCATACATACACTGCACGTCTAATGTGTGTATAAAAACGAAGGTGCCTTAACAAGCCGACAAAACCTTTTACTGCCACTGTGTGAATCCAAGATTAACATCACTAAAGGGATAGGATTCTGTCCGTGTGATAATCCTGCTGTAGAGGATAGCACCATTATGGTAAATTTTCTTTTCAACTTAAAGTGCTTCACTAAAAAGTCACGGAGCATGACAAACACTGCTCCAGTTCTTACTTAGCGAGTGTGTTTTCATTTCATGCCTCAGGAGGAGCACAATTTGGCTTTAACGTTGAATGGACCTCAAAAGTGAAGGTGAGGCATTAGATATCACACTTGACAAAAACTTTAGAAATTCCAGGTCCTGACATATTTTGATCATAAAGCCTGAGAAAATTTTCCAATCAAAGAGGGATTTTAAAGTAAAGTCTGATTTCCCACTTCATATTTTGCACTTTCACCTTACTTGCAAATTTCAATTATCCACTGAACAGTTGAGGAGAGTCAGGTCAGTCAGTCAGTCAGTCAGTCCCTTATGAAGATTAAAAAGTGTTTTGTAATGAATTACACAAGCTGCCTGGAACATCTTCATGGGTTCATTTGGATTCTAGATTGAATTCGATGAATGGAAATAACGATAACAGCCCTGAACTCACAAGTCCTCATCTGCAGAAATTAAACTTTTTTTGAGATGTGCACTCTCTCAGCTGCAGTTCAGACGACTGTTTCTTTTCAACCTAATTGGCAGAATGATGATTAGCACTACCCGTTTCTGCAAACCAGAAAGAGGAAAAATGTATATATCTTGGATATATTTAAATTGTACGTTTCAACTACACCATGGTTAAAATGTGGTTATGTTTTAGCACAAAAACAACCGAGTTATGGTTAAGAAAAGATCATGTTTTGGCTTAAAATACCTGGTTTTTGGTGCAAAAATCACATCTGGAAATGCAGATGATGTGTCTGGAAAAATTTACATGAACAGCCTCTCATGCTGGAAAAACTACTTCATTCTAAGATAATTTTATAACACCAGTTGCCGACTTGATGTCATGCATAACATGGCAGGCAAAAGTCAATGCTTGGTCAATAGTAAGAGACCTTTTTTATTAATTCATGTATTAAATATAAATTTTTAAAGAAGGCATATCTAATATCTCCTGCTGTTTTTAATGGGCATACGTTTTCGTGAATGAAATACATATCTTTAAAATCATGGCTCGCCTTTTCCTTTACTCTTTGTGGTCGTGAGAAAACTGGAAACAGCCATCAATGTCTTGTTTAAACGCTCTTAGCATTAAAATGCAACCCATCTCTGTAGCTTCCATGTTGTTCCCATTTCACGACTTCAAAGCACATGAACACAACAACATCTGAAGAAAGACTTCCCAACATGGAAACTAAGACTTTTTGACATCATAGCTCATATACACGTAATCTATAGCGATATGTCACTTTAGAAAAATTACTATGATACGTATGAACCGTACAAATGTAATATATCCGTGGTTTGCATAAACCTACACTGCCAACATTTCCTTCAGTGACATGATATTAGAAGAACGTTTGACTCTGACTCCAACATCATAACATTTTGCAGAAGTAGGGCTTTGGCTCTCCATTACTTAGAACTGAATGTTGTTACATATCAAGATGACGTTGGCATGAGACATTTGGATTGTGGTTACTTAGCAACACAACTTAAAACTAACAAAATGTTAATCTCTCATCAATATTCTATGTCAAACTGATGCTGGCATTAGACTTAATCTTGACATTAAACCCAACGTCACAGCCGGAATTTAACCAAATATCAATGTCTAATGACACTGGTGGCGAGTTAGAATGACTGTGCTTCTTCTTGTTTAAAACACAGCTGGCGGCCAAGTTCAACACAGTTATGGTGATACAGTAATGGTTCACAAATGGTAAACTGATTTTTTAACGTGATTTGATGTTCTACAACTGTGACTGCTCCAACTCCCACTAATGATCTTAAGGCAGCACTAAATACTTTTTGTAATGCTAAACATCCTAGAAGTTTGCACTAAATTAAACAAAAAACTTTGACCGTGGTTCCATTTATTGGAGCCATGTTAAAAAACAAAGAAATAGAGCCTCAGGTTTTATTCTTTAATTCAGGATAGGCATCAGGGATCAAAATGTTCTTCTGGGCCCATTCACTACAGAAATTGTATCTTCTGCCTCGAGCAAAGAAGGAGCATCTCTAAAGTTTTGGAAAATAAAGAATAATGAAAGAGACAAACAAAGGCATAATGTTTAGGGAAAATGTTGAGCTAAATGTCACCTCCGCCTGTGGAAACCTGTCTTATCCAGGCAACTTGTGTCATCTCACATTTTTATTATGTCTGTCTCTTTTCACTGTGACCTCTCTACTGAAGCATAAATGCCAAAATGTAGTCTATAAAAAGGGCAATTGCTCAGAAATGCTGGGTCAATATGAGGGCAAAAGTAGTTCCAGTAGTTTCCCAAATTTAGATTCCCATTGCAAGGTCTTAAAAACCATTCATAGCCATTCAGGTTATTAATATTGCTTTCACAAAACCTTTAGGCTACATAACTTCCACTTTCATTACCAGATTGTGATATTCCGTCCCTGTGTGAACAGTTTAACAGAGCTAACATGCCAAGTTGCTGAAAGACGACACATTCTGAAATATAAGATGATTAATAATTTGGCTTTTCATTAAAAAAAAAAAAAAGGCCAATAATTATGACAAAAGTAACCACAAGTCAACCTCATTTACAATTTTGGCATTTGCCAAAATTTTAGGAGGGTCCCCATTTGCCAAAATTGTAGGAGGGTCCCCAGAACAGAGCCATACCTCCAAATACTAATAACTGCAATAAGCTAAATCTAAAAGCTGCTAAGAAGTCCTGAATAAATGTACTCTATACATGACATTGTGCAGTTTCAAGTCTCTAAACTAAAGTTCTCATCATCTTTAAGAAGTATTTCACTGCTGAAAAGATGGTCTTTTTTATAAAATTGGGATTTCTCTGCAGTATAAAGACTCTATTATAATATATAAATACTTTTGAAATCTGCTCAACGGGTAGAAAACCTACAACTAACAGAATGCACTGCACCAGACCACTAAATGCTCCTACTGGTGGGCGAGGTGATGAAACTTTTTTCTTCAGGGACCAATATGGTGGCCAGTCGGTAACAAACAATATTGAATTAAACGGCAAATTAAAATATGCTCCTAAAAAACATTTTAGGCAAAAAATGGATGCATTTTTGATCAGCACTGTTAAGTTTCACGATTTGTTTTCAATATTTTCTCCATTTTTACAATACAGGAAAAAGTATGGTGCCAACTTCCTGTTCACAAATTCTCGTACTACAGCTTAAAAATATATTTCTTAAAACATTTTATGCAAAAAATAGGAAATACAATAAAAGAATCTTGGGTTATATTTTAACAGCAGGTCTAGTTTTACTGTTTGATTGGAGTGAGTTTGTGAAATGCATCATTGAGCAGATTTTTGCGGGGAAATCTGGCCGCTGATAAGATGGAGTGAACTTTATCACAGTTCATTTACACTACTCATACTACTCACACTGTTAAAATACAAAGATGGTTAAAAATCAGCAAAGTATCCCTCCAACACTTTGATCTCAGCCATTGAACAATATCCAGAACACACCATTTATCTGAGCTGTGTGAATTTCTATCAGAGAGACTATCAAGTTCTACAGAGTGGCTTTTCTGTTACAACATAAATCTGACCTATGCATTACTTCAGCTGTAATAAATTAAATATGAATGTGAGTTATTCAATCAGCAGTGGCATCTCTTAATTATTCAGGTCTTTTTCCGTCTGTGAAGACTGAGGCCTATAAGCTTTGGTTTTCAAAGTGCTGTCATGAACATTTTAACTAACTGAACAACTGCTGTAATAAAAGATCAATGCTACTGATGGCCTGCAGACCAAGCATCAGCATCATATCAGTATCAAGCATCTCTTTAGTAAAGAGGTATTTCATCGCTATAAAGAGTCCTCACATAAATCTCCATCGTCTCTGTAATAGAAAGACACATTTGAAATCGGTGCAACATGATCAAAGTAAATTGAAAAAATGACGCTTTTGCTCACTAGGTAGAAAATCTACAACTATCAGAATGCAGCGCACCACAGCAGATCAATAAACACTCCGGCTGATGGGTGACATCAAACACGGACTGGTCCAAGTAAAACAATGGCAGCCGGCGATCTTGCATTCAGTTTAACGGTAAGCTAAAACATATTTCTGAAAACCTATGAGGCAAAAACTAGACAAATCAGTAGCAGAATATTGGTTTATATTTGATCAGCTCTCTTTAGTATTACAGTTTTTTCACTGTTTCACAGTTTTCACTGTGCAGAAACCAGGATGGTGCCCTGCACTTCCTGTCTGCAAACTACTATAACTAAACATATTGTAAAAATATATTTCTGAAAACAATTCAAAAGAGAAATTGGCAGTGCAGTAACAATCTTGATTTCTATTCGATCAGCACTGCCTAGTTTTAGCATTTGATCGGATTTCGGTCCGAGTTTGAGAGCACGCCAGAGAGGGAGGTATGTCTCTTGATCCAGCTCTTTGTTTGCAGTGGCAGCATAGGTGGTGGCTAATATGAAAATGCAAAAGTACAACTTTTAGGACAAACAACCGCCTGAGAGCCAGCAAAACACTGCCATATGCCGTACATTACTTTATTTAGCTGTGTGCCAGTGACATAAATTATGACATTTGGGGGTGGGGGCATGTTAGACACTACTAAGAGGTTTACCACAGTTCATTCTCACATGCTAATCACATTGTTTTGATACAAAGCTAGTTAAAAATTGGTGAAGTATCCCTTCAATAACCATTTTAAAGAATGTTTTCTGTAATATTTAGTCCTACTTGTGTAACATACAGTAACAAAACCTCCTCCACCTCCTACATATTTGAAATTAACTCCACATATTTATTCAGAGAGGACACTTCTATGCCATCTATTTTCATTCATTAGCAAACACAGAAATCAATTATTCAAGAGAAAACTGCTTTAATGTCACAACACTACACACAAAGTGAGCTCCACAGGGATACCAGACATGAGCTGCATGAAAATCACCTGTATTGAGCAAAATACATAAATGTATAGATTCCTGTATGTGGCAAATAAATATCATTTTTTAAGCAGCATGGGTTCATAAGTATGTGTCAGTATTGTGCATTTTTTGATAGCAACATGTGTGAAGTGACTCATATTGTCATACTTTCCACAAAGAAAAAAAACAGTGACAAACAACCACCATGTCAGTAATAAATAATAATGTGCATTATCTTGGTAGGACAGGCTCTCTAAAACAAATGCTGGCTTGTGAGCGATGTGTAAACATGTCATGTGGGTATTGGGTGAGTAGCAACTGAACAAAAGACAAAATGTGACAAAACTTGTTTAACAGCAAATACATTTTAAACAACATACATAGTTCAACAGCAAACTTCCCCTTTGAACCTACCAGAAAGCATGAGGGTCATTCCTGGAAGACACTGCCACCAAATGTTTGAGTACAAACACTGCTGCTTCAAAATGACACTTTCCCAGATTTAACAAGGAAAACTTCACATTCAGCTCAACCATCATGTAATCTGGTTTATTCAAATGTGGGTTCAAAGAGTTTTATAAAACCAAGGACATTTTTTAGTAGATATGTGTATATTATCATTAATTACTAGATGTTTTCACTCAGCCTTCTGCATTTTTATAGCTTTGAGATGGCAGTCAGCAAGGACCCGGTCACCACGACGCAGGAGGCCAAGAAGAAGATTAAGCAGTTGCCCAACCCCTGATGAAGAGAAACAAAAACAAGTGTTTAACATCAGCTATGCTTATGCTCAAAATGTCAGGGCAGGCAAGGGCAAACATGCGACCAAGGCCCAAAAAATTTCCATTAGGAGAAATGTGCTGCAGCTTCAAAGGGAATGCCAATTTAAAAATGTAAAACAACACAACGGGGACATACTGTAAATGCCAAATGCTGCAGAATTCAAATACATTAACCAGCAAATAAGGAAACAATACAGAGTTAATTCCTCAAAACCAATGTGTTCAAGGCCTACAACCTCACGCAACTGTCACCTCAGCAAACATGTAGCTTTTAATTACTTTTCAGGTTTGTATTTTTCTCTTTTTGTATGTTGTTTAGTTTTGTTTTTTTATTATGTAAAATGTCCCTGGGTCTAATCAAAGAAACTACTACTGCATTGCTGTAGATTCTATTATTGTTATTATTATTTATAATAATAAAAAAAACACAAATCACTAAATATGCCATTATAAATATATGTAGCATGTTATCCAGTCAACATAATGGAAGTGCTCCAAGCTTAGGTGGATCACTAAGTAGAACCATGCTAATGCTAGCTATGTTAATCTGTTTGTTAAAGAAATAGTCAACTGTAAAAAGATTACGTACCTTTAAATGTTTTCTCTTTACTCCACTTTTCTTTCCACCTCAAAAAAAGAGAAAAACAGTCGTCTCTCGCTGCGAAAAATCGCACTCTTCCTCGTAGCGCTCCCCCCGAGAAGCCTGGAGAACTTCTGTTTTGTTGACTGGATATGCAGTATTGAATTTGATTTTAAGGTTTGTGTTATTTATACTTCACATTGTTTAAGAAGCTGCAGCAGTGTCTGTTTTTGCAGTATGTTTGTTAATGTGTTTGTTTCAGCTTTCTGCAGCACTCTTTTTCTTTTGTAGCATGACTCTGTTGTACTGGTTTTGCATTTACATATACATTGGCATCATTTGCAGCATGTCTCTTAATTTAAATGTTTCGGGCTGTTATAGCCCGTTTGCTCTTGTTAGCCGCCGCAGATTTCATCCTTTTCATTTCAAATTCATCTGGACAGTAGTTTCAGCAGCTAACCCTTCATTTGGATAAGGTCATGTTTCCCATAGTTAACTGTGTGGCTGAACTCTCCCTTAGTGAGTCTGACATGTATTAGAGCAAGTTTACAACCAAAGAATTGCGTCGATCGAGATTATTGATCACAATCAGTGTCGTTCTCCTTACCTTAATCTCTTTGAACACCAAAGATCCCCACAGTGCTGCAACCAGACCATATCCCTACAAAGAAAAAGAACAAAAAGTAAATTGTGACTTTTAAATCTTACACATTACTTATTGATACTCAATTTTTATTTATTTGTTTATTTTTTTTACATTTGCCAATGAGCTAAGATCCAAAAATGGGCTAACGTGACTGCAAGTTGGGGGTTTTTTGTTGTTTTTTTTCAGTTGCGCTTTACATACACATGACCTACATTCTAATGTGCATTCATTGATAGTTCGAATTGTTATCTGTTAACTGTCTATATTGTCCTAACAGCCATTAATAGATCTTTTTCTTTGAGTCTGTCCAATACCTTTAATTGGGACAGTTTGCATTGCTTTTGTGAGGGATTAGGATAACAAGGAAAACATCTAAAGCTCTTCTGGGGGCTCATATAAACAGTCATGTTAGATTAAAGTTGTAGTTGGTAACTTTTATGATAAAATAACTTTTCATATTTGCTGTCACATTATTCACAACACTGCAGAGGGAGCAAAGAGAAATCTGTGGAAAAAATCATGTTCCTCTGCTTACTCTATTGCCTTTACACTTCTAATGGATTTACTGCATGTGAAGGAAAATGATTGCAATCTGCATCTAATCAGACCCTGATCAGGTATTTTTTGCCATTAAAGGCTGGAGGTCGAGGAGGAAGGACATCTTTTTTTTTTTTTTATACTTTTTTCAGACTATAGTGACAATTTTAGCAAATATGATACAAAGTCATTTCATAAGAGTTGCCATAGGTAGCTCTGATATTTAATAGTGTTTGCCTGAACCACACTACATTCTTTCTATTATCAGGCCCTTTTAAAACATGAAAAAGCATTCGTGAAAACATAACAGTGTGAGGGAATATGAGATGCAAGATGGGACTTCAACCCACCCAGGTCCATGAGCTGCTTTATCCATCAGACAATAAGTCCGGCTACACTTCCATTAAATATGGGAAATATTAGAATAGTATTGGACTATTGATTATTTTTAATTACCTCCTGCTTTGAATCTCAACAGAAAAATCATGCTTGTATCACTGGATAACAATATGTTAGATGTGAAAAATAATGTCTGAACTGACCCAGTAATCAAGCTTAGGTCTGCTGCTGGAGTTCTGAGTGTCTCTAATGAGTTTCATCAGCCTATTCAGGGATAATGACATGTTAAACATAATTAAAATCTCTGAAAAAGACTAATGATTGAGTGTTTGTACTTGATTTAAACTGATCAGCACACTGCTCAGTCCAGAGGCCAACAAATGGTGACAGTCCCACTAAGTTGCACTTACTGCAGTGACAATAGGAAAAGTGATGACTGCACTCAGGTAGTTATTGGCCAGGAACCAGCTGTATGTGCCCAGTGCCCACATGGTTCCAGCAAATAGACCTGTGGAGTAAGCGGAGAGTGCACGTGCTTGAGTCAAATATAGTGCAGATGAAAAACAGGATAAAAAGTAGAGTTCACAACAAATGTATGTATAGCAGAAAAACAAGAGGTGACAGGAACTAAATTTAGGCATTTTTTTTAGGTTTTACATATGCACAGTAAGGGTCGACTGAGATTGTTTTTTTCAGGGTTGATACCGATTATTAGTAGTTAATGAGACCAATATTTGGCACTGATATGCATTTACAATAAAAACAAAAATCTTTGTGTCACTTTATTATTTGGCATATGACAAACTCCAGTACAAAACAGTTTAAATGCCTTTAGTAAATGTTTAATCAAAACTGAAACTCTCATCATCAAATAGAGCAAGTTCCCTGCAATTTTTTTTTTATAAAGTCAAGTTAAAATTCAAATAAAAAACAAATAAAAAAAGAAATCTCCCTGAGGTTTTAGAAATTAAAAGTTTCTCCCAGACTGACACTTTCTTTGCACTTTACAAGTAATATCATTATCTACCACTAAAATAAAACGTTGATAAAAATGCCAAATATTGGCCCCAGTAATCGTCCGACCAATAATCTGTCAACCCCTTGCACACAATTAGGCAGGGTTAGGCAAACCAATGACAAATTTAAGATTTTGTGGATGCAATGGTCAAGCTTCCCATCACATTACGAAATTAAGGTCCACTCTTCAGCTTACCCACCAAGCTGTAACCCAAATATAAGATCTTTATTCAGAAACCACACTGCATGCCAAATTTTGAGCTGCAGAGGACAAGTTTGCCCCCGGTAGTTTTCCATTAATCAACACTTCCAAGCATCCCCTGGATGGATGTGTCTGCACATGCAGCCTGGCGTAAGACACTGCTGCATTTTATTCTCTCCTTCCTGGTTTGGTTGGAGTCAAACTGCAGCTATTATTAGATGTTCGGGTGGCCCCTGGTGCATGATGGTTCAGTGGTCACACTGTAACCAGGTCTCTCAGTTTTTAGACTCCCTGTCTGAGTTGAACAGTGTGATAGACAAGATGCCAGCTCTGAGGTAGCGGCTTGTGGTTTCTGTAGATGTGTTTAAAGCCCTTTGAGGCAAATTCGTGATAATGGGTTATATAAAAGATTTTATAACTTGGCTTGCATTAACTTGTATCTGCAACACCCTGTGTCACAGGGCTCCCAGCCTCTTTGACTTCTGGTTTGTTATGCCTCATTCACAAGTTGAAGTCTGAGTTTGAACTAACACTAATTCCTTTTTAAACAGTTCATTTCGTGTCCTAATGTAGTATAAAGTATCCAGCATTTGACAAGCAAAAAAAGCACAGCTTTGTGAAATGTAAGAAATATTCTTTCATATTTCCCTGATCATCACTGGCATGAATCATTCTTATCAAGTTATTTCTGTATGTAAATGAATAGCCAAGCCTTATTTTCTTTGTCATGTTCTGTATTTTTTTAAGTTAAAAATGGTGTCAGGTTACTGCTCTTGAATAAACTTTTTTCAAAAGAATATTTACACAAATGGCAGATTGTCTGCCTGTCTGTACCGTTCTCATGAATGCGATATCTCAAGAAGGCCTTGAAGGAATTTCCTCAAATCTGGCACAAACCTCCACCTGGACTAATCAATGAGCTGTTCAGATTTTAGAGGTCAAAGGTTGAAATGCAAGGTCACTGTGACCTCAAGTTGGTCTTGCTCTCATCAATACAATCTCAAAAATGCCTTGAGGCAGTTTCCTCAAATTTGGCACATATATCTACTTGGACTCAATGAGGATGCTTGGATGCACAAAATACTATGGTTTTTGCTTTTATACCAAAAAAAGATACTGTTTCCATTTCCCCAATGCTCCCATTGCTCCCGCAGCTTGTAATTTTTCTTCTTTGCATATGTACAGGATGCTTTTACAGTTTCCTTCTGGTGGTGGACTTGTTGAAAGAAAACCTGATAATATCCAAGTCTTCTAAAATGTTTAAGGGTACATGTGTTTCTTCTTCCAACCAGAAATGTGAGCTATTCTGCATGCATTTTTTTCACAGTTTTGCAAACCACTGTTGAGTTAGTTTGCGTACAATGTATTCATGACAACACACAGCTGACCATAAACAAACAAAAGAGGCCATATGTTACAAACTGCAATAAAATCCAAGGTTGAGACGCATATGTCCAAATAATGCCATTAAAACCTGAATAATACCAGCATATCCCAGGTCTTAATTGGAAAAAACTCAATTTAGAAAAAGGCTTAATACGGAATACTTAAAGAAAATATGCTGTTTACTTGATCCTCATTAAATTCAGAACATTGTCTTATTCAGAATAATCTGGGAAAATTGGTGTGAGTGTAACCACAGCCATTGATGGACTGTCCAGATTTTAGTGGTCAAAGGTTAAATTTCAAGGTCACTGTGACCTGAAGTACGTCTCATTTTTGTGAACCCGATAACAAGAACTTTGAGAACAAGAAATTTGGCACAAACATCCAAATGGACTCAAGGAAGACCTATTTACATTTTAGTGGTCAAAGATTAAAAGGTCCCTGTGACCTCAGAAAATATTCTTTAGGCCACAATGCAAGAACTTATACGCTAATTACAACAAATTTTCAATGTCATTTAATGTTGATGAAATAATAATGTTCTGCAAAAGCACTTTTTGGAACACTATACAATGCCATACTTTGGGAGCATAAGGGTGGAGATTTGGTTAATAAATAATACTTTAAGGATTCTTGGTAAGAGGAAACTTCTTGCAGCGATCTTGTGACCTCTCAGATCTACTTTGGGATCCTTTCAGGGGTCCTGACTGGGAACCAGTAGTATGACTGACTATCCGAGGACTTATAGGGTGAAATGGCTCAAAAAGTCCTAGAGTTAAATAAACACCTCATTGACCTTCATCAGTGCTGAATACATTAGATTGCACAGGTGCACCTAATACAGTGGTATCTCTGTAAGGCAGTTTTAGTTTAAATTAATAATGACTCCAAAGATCATGAATATGTCACAAAACTGTCTGATAAAGTGTGCGTTACCTGGCAGGATGACTCTGGAGTAGACTCTGGGCCTGTTGTTCATGGCAGCGCAGTAGATGGCAAAGTACACTGTGCTTGCTATAAAAATGCCAGAGCACTGGGCAAAAACATAGTCGAGGTCTGTGGAGAAGTTGAAACAAGAAAAGAAGTTGAAACAACAATTTGTGTTGATTCCTGTTGGTTTGCAATAAAAAAGTTTAAATAAATTGCTTTTCTTTGGTTTTACGGGCGTTGGTCAATAAAACCAATATGAACGTAAGAGCTGAAGCGATACAAAGGAGAAAAGAGAATTTTTTATTAATCCCTGAGCTACCCAGGAGTCTCTCAGGAAACTGGATATTAAGACTGGTTCACTGCAACATCCAGAGATATTTATATACGAACAGTGTGACACTTTTTTTAAACCTGAGAGGATTTTTTTATTTACTTTTTCTTCTTCAAGTTAAAGTAAGTACCCTAAAGTTAAAATAAATGCAGTTATCAAACACAACCATACCATAGACACTGGCTCCATGGAACATGCTGTCATGGCAGGACGAATGGCTCTTAATGTAGAAGACGGGTGCAAAGGAGGAGCCGTACAGCACACCGGACAGAACAGCAAGCACGCAGCCTCTGAGAAGATAAGGAGACACTGCATGATAGATGGAATTTAAACATCTTCTGACACACTGTTAGATTTGTAACACAAGGTTTGGTCATTGCAAGATTGATACTTATGTAAATTAAATATTGCATTATATGTGCATTTTATTTCGAGCAGAGAATTTAAGGGTGGACAATAGGGACTGTGCATTCCTTATATAGATGAAACTAAGTTCTGAATGCTTAATTCATTCATGATTTTCTCTCACACACCCTGTTTCTTCCTAATCAGGCTGATTATGGGCTTTAGCTTTTCCAGTTAAACCTATCACATTGTCAGGATATATCAACAAATCATGTTGATGCTGCCAAACTTTAACTCTTTTTGTTTTTTGTTTATTTTTATTGCAAATGTGAAAAAACAACAACATATAGATCAATAACAACTATTCACTATGTAATGATGTGGAAGTTACTACAATTATTTTTCAGACAGAAGAGTGCAGGAGGAGCCAAAAAAAACCAAACAAAACAAAATCAGTTGGGGCTTGTTGAGTGGCCCATTGATTTGAAACGTGATGGCAGATGATGGACTAGAAAAACTGTTTTTTAAATTTACCTAAAAAAAGAAGTATCAGAAACAGTGTGAACATGGACAGTATATGTTACAGCAGGAGCTGAATCCCATATGATAGTGCATACGGCATGAAACCCACAGGACAGAGGGAGATTGTCAGGGTTACCCCCTCACACATATTGTATTGCAAATATTGAACATGTTTAATAATTGAAATTGGTGCAGCCAGGATGAACTTTGGAGCAGATCGGGAAATGAAAAAATATCTTCCTTGACATATCTCACTTCAAAAGAAAATCTAGCAAGATGATCTTTATTACCATTTGCTTTGCAGTGATTGTTGTTAGGGGGGAAATCAGCGGTGCAGCTGGTCAGCAGCTTTTCAATGAGAACAGCCTCTGGTGAAAGCCAAGAGTGGGGATACTCAACCTGCTTTGCTTGTGGGCCACTTTTGCAAAATGACTAGAGGCCAGGGGCCAGTAACAGCAGCCCCATACATGTGTCGAGGATTTTAGAGGATTTCTGGGATTTTTTTTTTTTTTTAGATTTTTTTTGGCTTTTGCATTTATTAGAGATAGGCAGACATAGCATGAAAGGGGGTGAGAGAGAGGGGATGACATGCAGCAAAGAGCTGAGGCCAGAATCGAACCCGCGGCTGCTGCAGCAAGGACACAGCTTCTGTACATGGGGTGCCCACTCCACCAACCGAGCCACTGGGCGCCCTATATTTCTAGAATTTTAAGACGTTTCTTGGATTTTAGAATATGTCTAAGATTTTAGGACATTTGTAAGGCTTAAGGATGTTTGTGGTATTTTAGGACATTTCTGAAATTTTAGGACATTTTCAGGCATTTCTAGGATTTCCAGACATCTGTAAGATTTTAGGATATTTGTATAATTTTTGGGCATTTCTAGGATTTTAGGACATTAGGGAGGGGGGTGCAGGGGATCCTCCACTGGCACTTTTTTCATAAACAAGCCCTATTTTGATGCTGTTTTATGCACATTTGCACCTTATATATTCTAAAAGTACAAAGTCAATTCCCTGTCTGAATCACTTTAGTTTTACTGTGAAAAATGGTTAGGGGGCCTCCTGGCACCAAATCGGAGGCCAGATTTGGCCTGCAGGTCATAAGTTGAGTATCACTGTCCTAGAGCTTCATTTTAAATATTTGATTTTATACTCTATCCTTGAGATTGTTTCTATTGATAATTTAATCCATTTCGATGTTTGATAAATCTTCCCTTGTCTTTGGTTTTACCTTGCAAGAACAGTATTGGTTCACACAGGTAAGTAGCACAATATCTGTGCACAGTGTTCACTGACTGCTAATGAGATGCACTCACATTAATCGCCTGGTCTTTGGTCTGATGGCATCTATCCAGAACTCTGACAAACCTGGTCCATAGCTGCTTGAATTTGTTCTCTGCAGGAAAAGAGCAGCATCCAGATATAAAATCATGCTGTCTCTCTGAACAATGACACCATCAGAGCATACAAGACAAAGTCATCACAACTCACTTTGAGAAACCAAAAAGCTGGAATTGATTGCCCTTGAGAGAACATTGGTAAATGGTTCAAATGTGTGATTTCAGAAATGACTTTTTGGAAAATGGTGGTGAGAAAAAATAACCTAACATCCAATCAATGCCCTCACCCTGTCAAGAAGTAATGGAATCGATTCAGACTCTGGATGCAGTTCCACGTCCGTCTTCACAAAGAAAAAGATCAGGCCACTGGAACAAACACAAAAGACATGTCTGTCATGCATAACAAAACTGAAAACTAGAAACCATCAATGTCTTTTTTGTTCATTCTACTTCCAAATGTGCAGTTCACCTGAGCAGACACAAACCAGCTCCACAGTAATTTAATATCGGCCTGGAAACATCCTCAGATTCAATCCCAAACCAGCCAAATCTGTAAAAGACAAACAGTACTCAGATAGTCTGATTCTTATTATCCAATGTGACATTATCATCCAATATATTGACATATTAATACAATCCCTGTGTGGGGTGACATCTCTATTTTAGGACCCAGTGACTGCCCTCACTGGCTTGATTATCTCAGAATGCTCTTATTTAAAGTTACAAAAAGAAAGAGAATTCCTTTGAGGTGCATAAAATAATCTGACTCACCTTGAACTGGCCCAGCCCATCAGTAATGTAGAGGCGCCCCAAAGTAAACTCCCAAGACCGATGCCAATCGCTTTAACAACTGGAATAACTGTTATATTACCTGTAGGTGACAAGAAAGTTAGCAACATGCATGTCTTTTAGAAAGACTGGTTTTGTCTGCCAGATTAAGTTGGTGACAAAGAAATGTGGACAGCAGAGATACTGAAATTGCTTGGGGTCACTTTTGCAAAATGACGGGAGGCTCAGGGCCAGTTAATAGACATTAAAGGAATATTTTACCCACAAAATAACCATTTGTAAAACAGTTAGTCATGCCATGTTACTTCAAATTTGTGAAGAAAACTTTGTTTTTCTCCTACACGCCTCCATTAAAAATGGCAATATATTGGTTTAGTGAATGATAGGGACCACGTTTAACAGAAAAACTATATCAAAACATCCATTATCAAACTTTCACATAAATTGCACTGTTTAATCTATGTTTGATTTATCCAGTTGTATGCTCAGTACTTCCCAAACGTGCATTTTGTATAAACTCTGCCATTTTATTTACATTCAAAGTGCATTCCCAATGTGAACCAATTTACTTTATCGTGAATTAGAATCTGCCAAATGTGGCCTACAGGCCGCAAAATTTAGTATTAATAGTCTACAATCTCTCCATGTCAACAACACAGTGACACAAACTGCAGCAAACAAATTTCTTGGCATTCGAAACTTGGTAGAAAAGGTCGAAAATGTTAAATTTTATTATCATACAAATCTGGTTAAATGTGTAATCTGCTCAGCCCCGTTGCTTTATCTGGATGTACCTGATAAACTGGCAAATGGAGTTCGGCACAAAATTGGTACACTGTCACAGACATCAAAAGTTTGTCATGTCTCACAGAAACAGTATCAACACCATCATTTAAGGAAGGACTGCTGCAGATGGAGTCTTTAAATATCTTAAAGCTGTTTTAAATCCGTCATGCCTGACCCATCTATGCTTGATATAGAGACCAAATTACAATCAACCAAATGAAAAACACAAGACTGATCATGGTTTACAATTTTGATTTTGTGAGACAATACCTGTAGCCCAGATAACACCTCCAAGCATTGCAAAAGGGTAGAATTTAGGTGAGTGAAGCATCAAGTCTCCGACCATGGATACAACCCATATCGCTGCACAGTAAACCCACTGGAAAAACATACCTGTAAACACAACACAAGAAAATCAGCATCTATGCCCACAAAGTCTCAGATTTAACATCTTCCCATGAAAACATTTAATAATGTGAAATTCTAGAGTTGGGATAGACAGATTATTGGCCTGGCTGATTATTGGGCCGATATTTGGCATTTTGCCGATTATCTGTATTGTCTTATTTTGACCACCAATTAATTTGAAGAAAAAGTGTGCCTATTACACTCAACCAGCACAAGGGAAAGCAGTCTGCAATGCATGCAAAGAAAGTGTAGGAACTTACACTTTAGGGAGCTTTATTTATTCATTCATGTTTTTTTTAAAAATTTTTAATGAAACTTTATTTTTAAAAGGTTGCAGGGAACTTGCTGTATACTTACTTACTCACTGGATTTTTAAAGTTTCAATTTTGATTAAACATTTGCTAAAGGTATTTTAACAAGGTTTAGTTATATTCCAAATTTTGACATAAATATTTTCATTTTTGTTTTAAATGCACATCGGTTCCAAATATTGGTTATGTTTCATTAAGTACTAATAATCGGTATCAGACCTAAAAAAAACAACATTGGTGGACCTCAAATTTATGTCCACACAGACTCAGTTTTAACACCATATTCACATGAAAATATTTAATAATGTTAAATTCCAGAGTATAGAAAGTGCTCCATGCTTACCGTCTCCTGTCTCTATTCTTTTGACAGGAACTAAATTGCTCCCGTACATCACCACAACCACCACATTTGCAGCAATTCCGTAGGCGAAATGAGTCATATTGGTTGAGTTTGAGCTGAACTTGGATGTTTCAAAGTTGCCAGCTGCAGTATTTTCGCCACCTGTCGCATCTGGAAGAATTTTAAGACAACAAACAAACAGCCAGGATTGATGATTACCGGAACACAGCAGCCTCGGGCACAGTCAGACTCATTTTGGGTCACGCACTTTGTTCAGCAGCATGTTGGGCGCTTTGACAGCTCACCAGCAGTAATGTGGTCACAAATAAAAGAAAAACTGGGTATTTTACTTCGAGCATGTCAAAACCAAATATTTGTTTTGAGATGGAGCCGGTGCACAGTGTTAAAAACAGCGGAGCCGGATGCGTGTGTGTGTGCGGTGGGGAGGAGCGGCGCTCCGCCAGGTGCTGCCAATTATCTCATCACTCCATCTGACACATGATGGCTGCAGCGCACAGGCGCATAACAGCAGAGATCCAAATATTACAAAACTGGTGGGAAAGAAACGCTCCACTATGAAAGCTAACATCATGTCTGTTTTCTGACATCGTTTTTTTGTATTGTGGGCATTTTTTAATATCAGGTTTAAATACATTTGTTGCAGTTTTACTCTCATGTTTTTAGCTTGCTGGAAAAATATGAAATGTGTTGGATTACCTTGATATTAAGAAGAAAAACACCAAATAAACAAATAATTGAATCAGGCTTTCAGAGTTGGAAAGTAACTAAGTACATTTACTCAAGTACAGTACTTAAAGTTTTGAGGTACTTGTACTTTACTTGTTTATACTTCTACACCACTACATTTTTGAGAAAATCATTCCTCCTTTTATTCAGCTACATTTATTTGATAAATTTAGTTACTTATAATGCAAACTATTAGAATAAGATAAAATTGTATTAATCCCAGGAATGAAGGAAAAAAAAATAAATAAAGGATTATTTCCCTACAAAATAATCCCACAAATATCTGTCAATATCAAACAAAAAAATATTTAATTGTAACTTTTTTTGAATAATTATGTCTATTTAATTTAATGCTTCTCACCATGAGATTTTACTTACAATCTCACTCCAACAAAAACAATAATATAATAATATATTATATACATCAGTATGTTAGGCAAACATAATAACATCAATTAATCAAATAATAATTTCATTTCATAATCATTTATATTTATTACCATGACATGGTCAAAAGTAGTTTCAAACAATTGCATCCCCTCATGCCAATTGCTATTGAATCAAAGAAAAAGTGCATATATTATTTGGAAATTCAGAAGTTTACCCAGCAGTGTATAAAGTAGGGGAGAACAGGGTTAGTTGTCGCATTCATTATATGTCCTCCCTAGAGGGTGCTGTTGCTTTATTGAAATTTTCAGAATTGGGGTCAGAGGTCACCTACAAGGTAATTTCAGGCATAAGACACATGGCATTCAGTGGCAGAGACTTTGTTGTGTTTTCCGTGTTAAACTGTAAATACCAATCTCACTGTGTTTTCACTTCTACTTGTTCTTCTAGTCGCCAGCAAAAAAGCTTTTAAAAAAATTGGGGTTAAAAATGGGGCTTATCATATTTTCTTTGGGATTTGGTTTCTCGTGTGTTGCTTTTTGTTTTGTTTTATTTAGATTTAGATGAATGAAACATGCACATATAGGAACAATTTTCCTGCTTACGTTCTCGCAATGCATTAGCTGGTTTATTTGTTGCATTTAAAGGAAAAATGGAACTTTTAAAATTTTTAGATTGCTTCCAGTTTTTATCTTTCACCATTAAGAATAACAGAGAAAACCAACCTCATATTGTGTGACAACTGACCCCACAATGGGGATGGTTGTCACAAGTGCACATATTATATTTGAAATGGCATATCTCTGAAAAGAGTAAGCTGAAGGAGAGCAAAGTCACTCCATTCCTTCCTGACAATTTAGATATCCATCACACATCATAGATAATTTTTTAAGGATACAGTTTTTTTTGTTTTTATTTAAATTTTATTTAAATGAAAGTAAATAATAATAATAATAAAAATGTGATGACAAACACCATTCATCCCTAATTGAAAATGGTTCCACCCTTACTGGCTGCATCATGAACGTGATGTTTTTACACATTAACTAATTAAAAAATAATAATCAATTACTGTAAAATAATATTCTGAACTTATTATTCTGCATAATCAGTGCCTGCTTTTACTTTTAATACTTAAAGTATTTGATGCTAATACTTTACTTTCTTCTCTTGCTAAAGTAAAAATGTGAATGTATTACTTTTACTTAAATACAAAAGTACTTCCACTTCTGCAGGTTGAAAGACTCATTCCCCCTGGCACGCTAAGGAAGACAGCACTTACCTGGAAATCAGTGCTCTTTATAGGCCACAACACAATAGTTCTATATTTAAAACTCTTTTTGTTCAGGTCAGGAAATCCTGTCCAGGCTGCTGCATCCAGTCTGTGCCCCCCCCTCCTCTCCAAGGAGATAGTTGATAGTTGTTTCCTGCTGTTAACTGTTTCACCTTTTCACATTTCGATTGTAGTATATTCAGTTCTTTGCTAAGATGAGGAAAGTCTGCCCTCTGTCAATTAAGAATTGAGGAAATGGACCAGCAGATGTCGCCTAAAACGCACGGATGAATAATGAATCAATTGTTTTTATGCTTCAACTTAAATGATCAGTTTCACCTGTAACCTCTTACATTTTATCAAATAATATCAACATAAATTCCATAATGTCCTCGCGTTTTAGCACTAATAATCCAATTAATAGAGGCTGAATGATTTGCAGAGGAGGCTATCCAAAATATTATTTGACAACTTAATATGCTACTTTTTAATAACTTGCTTTTAAACTTGCAGAATGGAAATGCAGTGCTGTGTGTGTGTGTGTGTGTGTGTGTGGGGGGGGGGGGTCAACTAATTTCAGCAGCATATGCGGGCGTGAAGTGAACTAATTTTCATCCAGGTGTCCCCTCAGTACTTATTTTGTATTTTCCCATATCTATATCTTAAGGAATAAAGGGGGAAAAAGTTCAAGTCGCCTCATGTTAGTTGGGGGGTGGTTTCCGATCCCGTCCATCCCCTGCAGTTGTCTTTGTGCGCAGTGTATCCACAAATCCTCCCTTCCAAAATGAGTTTCGGAAGTTGCGCGCTCCTCCCTGCTTTCAGTTTGGCTCAAAAAAGACACTCAACCATGATGTGACCATAAGTTCTAATGGGGAAGTCTCGCGTTCACTGGCTGTGCTTCCTTTTTCTGAGACTTACCAGCAGCTTTCGGAGGTGCCCTCTTTCAAAAAGGAGTTTAATAATCGCGAGTGTGTGTGTTGTCTACTTGCTGTTGGTGGTTTCACATGTTGGATACTCGCAGCAGCACCGGGACAGACGGACAGACAAAGACAAGTACCGACACACCCGTGGGTTGTATAATTTGGATGTCAATGATGCGCAGCCAGACTCCGTGGATTCCCAGATTGGTGCGAGCTTTGGGGTCCCGACACGGTCCAACGTGGTGTACATAACACTAAGAACCAAGCGTCAGAAACCAGCAAATATTCGGGGCACAATCAGACCAAAACTGAGGAGAAAAGTGAGAAGAAACAAGGAGGTTAATTCAGCTTTTACGCAGAACAAACTTGGCATTTCGGCACAACACGCGGGCCAATTTAAGAGCGCGCTCAAGACTTCCTTATGGGAAATCAGGGATGTTTATCAAAAATCTGTGGATGCAATCCAAAAATCCCACACAGATGCACAGGCAGACTCCCACATTAGTGCTATCCGAATTTACAGCCAGAGGGCACCGCCATGGCTCAGCCCGCAGGACGTCAGGGCCATGCGCTTTCTCGCGGACGCAGAAGTTTTGCGCGTCAAAGAAGTTTCTCACGGAGACTCCCAGACACTTCTGATATTTGAGGGCGAGACGAGCAACCAAAAATACACACAACAACGGGATAATGTATGCAGCGGGCAGTGTGGAGTGATCAGCAGCCCAGTGGACACCACTGAGGTGTTTGCTTTCCATCTGGACAGGGTGCTGGGGCTCAATAGGACTTTACCAGCTGTGAGCAGAAAGTTCAGCTTTCTACACGGTAAGTCAACAGAGACGAGAAAAAAAGTTGTTATTTTCTGAACAAAGCTAGAAAAAAAACTTTGGAGTACTTTTTAAACCAAGTAAATTATGTACGTTTCATTGCAGACAATAAATGATGGTAATAAGAGAGCCTGAGGAGCGGATCAATACGTCTGAGGAAAATAAACAACATTATTTTTTACTTGATTGGTTGGTTTTCTCACTCAGAAGTGGGCATATTTTGTATAAACTTGGAGTCCAAATCATAGATTGCATCACCAACATCATAGCTCTGTGGAAAAATTGATTGAAAACATGAATAATGTGACTTGAATATCTGCAGCTCTGTCATAGATTTAGTGCGTTTTGGAGGTAAAGTCATCACAATACAGATGAATCATACAGTGCAAATAATAACAGCAATAATGTGTTGTGTCAACTTTTAAACTACTGAATGCCACAAAGGAGTCACATGAAACACTCATTACTTCAGGTTTGCTAACACTGATGTGGGCACTGAGGATCAGCCAGCCTGTTGTCCAGACCACATAGTAAAGACTAGTTCCTATGAGTGACCATACTGGGACCAGAGACAGTCCAGACATTTTTAAAGGGACAGTTCACCCCCAAAATCAGAAATACATATTTCCCTCTTACCTGTAGTGCTGTTCATTAGTCTAGATTGTTTTGGTGTTAGTTGCAGAGTGTTGGAGGTATCAGCCGTAGAGATCTGCTATATATGCTAATATGATGGAATTAGATGGTACTCTACGTTTGTTGCTCGAAGCACCAAAAAAATGAATGTCTCTTTCCAAAAATTATTACCTTTTTGTGAGCAGTTTCATATTGGAATTGTTGTCTTTCTACCAAACTACACTCTGATCTATATCATCTATGATTAACATCTGTGTTGATTTTTTGTCTGTATTGCCTCTGATAACAAATCATGTTTCTGAGAGCCTGATTTCTGAGCGGTTTCATCAAACACAGGCTGAATGCTTTTCAAGATTAAAGTATACAAAATATGTATAAATGTCTTGAGCCTGACAAATTTTGGCCCAGTTATGATGTGCTCAATAATTCATGGTCAAAGATTGGGGCATGCTGTGCAGTGTGTATGTGTTAACCTCTGATTATGTGTATGCGCTGCTCACTAAGTTTTTCCAGGATAAAAATAGGTTAAAAAAACCTCACTGAGACTCAACAGTTGCTGAAACCTGACTATAATCCTTTTATCCTCCCTCTTTAGACAGCCAGCCCTGTCCAGTGGTGTCATGGGATGCATCTCTCTACCCAGAAGGCCTTGCTGCAGGCGGGTCCACAGTGAGGCTGACATGGGGGGAGTACCAGAGCTCCCTGAAACAGAGGTGTTGGCATAAAAACATCAGCCCGAAGGCTGACTCCGGCTGCTCCACAGTTCATCACTATGAGTGGAGCAAACTGGCTCTGTTTGACTTCTTGTTACAGGTAAGAAGCAGCCTGAAAAACAAAACTGTGATAATGGCAGACATGTTTGATACATTCTCTGAATGAGAAAAAATATATTTGTAATTTTCTGTCCTTCAGTTTGCTTTTGTGCAGCTGTGGCCTCCCCAGCCTTTACTGAATTCCAAAAGTGCTTCATAAATTTCTTTTGCAAACATATTTTTGTCTGACATCAGCAGTATGCCTCAACAGATGTTACTGCTGAAGAATCAATATCCTAAATATTAAATATCCTCAGAGGTATTTTGTCTTTTGGATATATTTATGTCCTGTTTCCTGTGTGGGAGGCCTGAATTTCTGATGAGAATTTGGCAGTGAGGACTCATCTCCTGAGAGTTCTTTAAAATTTATCCAGTGATCATGAAAAAACAACAAAATAAGGAAATGGAAAATAGATATTTTATCAAAATAAAACAGTTGGATAAGTTTTAAACTAAATCGGCCCTCGAGGTCACAGCTTTGTTCTTTATTGCAAGTTCTTTATGAATAAATTCCTGAATAAAATGAGAAATTAATATTGCGCAGAAATGAAAAACAGATTTTAAACAGTTAATAAAAAATTTAGCCAAATAAGTGAACTGAATATAAGTTATGACTTTGGTTTTGTTTGATACTGAATAACAAAGCACATCTATTGATATTGCAGAAAGATGCTTATTTGTCCTGAAGTGACCCTTGCAGGCTGTTAACAACCATGGCTGAATACTGAAACCGAACCCCTGACATCCCTCTCTCTGAGTATATAACATCAATTTAGCCCATCATTTTTTAATAATAAGGGTCTCAATGTATCAATCTGCTTCTTTAAATTAGTGTCTTTGTGGGATTTCAATCTCTTTAGACTCCCAGTTTTTTCACATTTTTCCTCAATTATTTAAATCTTCCATAAATGAGTCTGATTCATCATTTCACACATGACACTTTTCTTTTCATGAAGAATATTTCCCCAGTGTCTAAATTTCTCAAATGAATTCCTGACAGGATTTTCCTTTTCATCTTCCAAATCCCATTGCTCAGCATGTGAAAGATCTTAATAAAAGAGAAGCTTAATAACTTTGGAATATGCACATAGACTCTGAAAATAAAATGTTATGGAATCAACTTGACAAATTGAAATCAAATTGAAATTGTAATATATTTTATGTATTTATTTTTATTTGCACACACATAAACAGTGCATTAGTAAATCCAGGTAGTGAGAAAATAAGAAATGTGTCAGGAGAGGTCAAAAAGCTACAGCTGACCTCTTGTCAACTCACAGAAAAGACCAACAATAAAAAAGGACCCCCCCTCCAAAAAAAAACATTATTCAGAAAAATGCAACAAAACAAATGACAACAAGAACCACACTGAGCAGAAAAAAAGAAATAAGTGGACAATAATCTAGTAAAATTAAAAAAAAAAAAGGTTTATTAAAAAAAATAATGCGGACAAAACAGACAAAATTGTATATATAAAAATATTGAATTAAATGTAATGATGATTTCTCTTTGAAATGCCCTAATGTCAACAAAAAAAAAGATTTAAAAAAACATATTCTTTTAATTTAAATTATGTTAACTTTGGCAGAAGTCCTTCCTTACTTACTACTGTCACCTGGCAGCTGATACTACACTGGACATTTATTAGTTAGTTAGAGTCGTCTTGGTTACGAGGCTTAAGTACAGTTTTAAAACATTACTTCATTTGCTGAGACCAATAAATATTTGAAGATTATTACAATGGAGGCTGGGTTTGGAGGGGCTAAACGTCTTTATTTGAAGATATTCGGGCTAACTGATAGAGATGTTAAGGAGCGTGTTGGCTTGATTGACAGGTATGGAGGTATTTTAGCTCATCACACTTCATGCCTTGGTGGATCCTCATTGATCCAAACAATCACAATGCTCAGGTTTCTGAAAAAGGTAACTGTGAGTGGCACCTAATCCATGCTTTGAAAGTCCCATCTGAAACCTCTGAGTGACACCTCAAATGCTGCATCCTTGGTTTTATTCAGTGTTTTGTAGCATCATCTTAAAACCCCTGCCAATCAAATGGTTAAACATATTGATGGTTGTGTTGACATCCGAGTAAACAAGCAACTCACACGCCAAAGAGGACCAACCTGCTGGATGTGTTCAGTTTTCTCTTTGCCAAAACATTTTCATTATTTTATCAGGTACTAAAATCATTATGTAGTCTGTGAGATCATGTTAAAAGGAGCCAGTTGATATTGCAAAATAAGGCTGTTAAGGCAGTTCAAGAAAAATTCCCGCGCTCACCAGACTCATAAACACTTAAAAAAAAAGAGGAGGAACTCCATAAAAAACAATCAGAAAATTCACAATCAGCCACAACTGTGAATGGACTCTGAGTACATCAACTTTGTTCTCTGAATGACTCCAAACTTTCTCTTTCAGATTCACAACCGTCTGGACCGGAGCTGCTGTGGGTTCAGGCCCCGGCTGGAGGATGTGTGTGTGGAACTCGGCCAAAAGGCTGAATGTGGAAACCAGAACAACATACAACTGACAAACATCGTCCACAGAGGTCACGACCCCAGACACCTGGTCTTCAATAACAACAAGGGGTTTTTCGACCGCAACGAAGACAATCTGGACTTCAAGCTGCTGGAGGGTATCAAAGAGTGAGTAAACATCTATAGTGTAAGAAATACTTATTATTTCAGTGATTTTGTTGTACTTCTAACCAGAGTGAACTATTTTATTGTTGTTTTCAATCCTATTTAGTTTCGGATAGTGTCCAGAGTGGGTTTGCCTATTTCAGTTCAGTTTTTATTGCTTAAAAATGTTAAGTCTCAGTTTAGTTTTTATTCGTTTTAGTATTAGTTTTTAAAAAAATGATTTTGTTTTTGGTTGACAAAGACTTAAACTAAAGACATTCCCTGTGTTGTTTTACTTTATTTAGTTCGTTTTGTAAGGATTTCTTTTTATAAATCTAGTTTTTAATTTTTGATTAAGTTAACTAAAATGTTTTTTTACACCTAGTTTTTAGTTTAGTTTTAGTTAACTATAAAAACAGCAACGTGTGTTTCCAAATGACGGTCTTCATTCATGACAGTTCATGCACAGATTTGGTCAAAATGAGGACTTTTTGTTTAGTTTCATCAATGCTTTACAATGTTTTCCTTTTTCAAAAATATTTGTAGGTCAGAATAAAACATACAGCAGGTCAGGACCACCACCAGGCTACATCTTAAAAAATTAAAACACTCCACAGCAAGGATTGGTTCTCTTTTGTTAGAGTACAAAGCATTGGTGGACAGTCTCTCTTGGGTTGTTTTCAGTAGCTGTTTTGAAGAGTGTTTGATTTTTATCTCCCTTTAGAACAAGATTTGAAAAAAATCCAGTAGAAAAACTGAAAAGGCAAATTTAAATCTTTAATAAAAGTGTGTTGAATCATTGCCATGCCTGTTCAGCAACTCTGAAATTAAAGTTTTGCACACAATAATCTACAAGTATGAAGCAGTTTTTTTTCCAATCATAGAGTGACATTTTAAAACTCAAATCCTATTTTGATCATTATAAACTAGATTTTAAGTGTTCAAACACACTTTAACCTTTGATATGTTTACTGTAACCTCACAGTGTAACATCAAATACAACCCCAGGGGACATAATAATGATGTGTGTGGATCTGTCCGGATTTGTAATTTCAAACCACACTGCAGGATCATGGCTTTCATTTCATCCACCTTTTGATCAATAAATCAGCAAATTGAACAGCTGGGGAAATAGAGGAGAAGCTGTGGTTTGGCAGGGACATTCGTGTCTTTGTGCAAACATCCATCCCTCATCAAAACTGCAGCTTCTGTTCTGCTATTTAAATTAGATAAACTAGTAACATCAATCAAAATGTAGCTGTTATCAAATGACTTCAGGCTGCAGATCACAGGACGTCATTAATACCTAAACTCTTTTTATGTTGAATGTTTTGAGATCTGAGGGTTTTTTTTTTTTTTTTTTAAGAAAAACTGTTTGACGTTTTATTCCAGGCACATTTCAAACTGACATGGCCAACATACAGCATCACAGTTTACTGGAAAAGCCAAGCTGCTTGAAAATGTATCATAGAAAACAACCACTTAACAGTCTCTCTGTGGCTCTTCTCCAGTGCTCTTCAAAGCCCACACGGTCATGCCCCCACCTCTCTCTCTTGTGGTTTGCCATTTTAGTTACACAAACATTTCTCTGAGGCAGAACTCCTCTGCAGACATTAATACAAAAACTCAAATCTCACTGAAGCAAGGCACAAAACTCTGAGTCATGCAGCAAATTATACAGCACTTTAGTTCATTCACATCCATCCACCAGCCCTAATAGGCACATAGGCTAACATTCAGGCTTCAACCTGGGTAGATTTCTCTTGTTGTTGATCAGAACATATGGGGTGTCACTCGCCCACCTTCATACTTTAGTGAAAGAAATGACTACGCCTACGACCAAGTCTGAGCCAGCTGCAGTGCTTCTTCACATGATATATGATTGTGTTTTTCATCTCTGCTGATATTTCATTTTAACTTGCAAGCTGCTCAAATGTCAAACATAATACTAGGTGGTCTAACTCTCAGCCTGTATGCATTCACGTCACACGAAATTAGGTTTTGGTCACACAAAAACCCTCAGAGGCAACCAATGCTGAATATATGACTGCACAAGTTAACTTCATTTACCAAGAAGCAAAGAGACAACACTTTTCTGATGGCAGATGTAAATCAGAAATGTTGTATGTCGTCAACATATGAGCCATTTTAACCATTTTATAATATCTTATAGTTGAGCATTGTAAATGTATGTAACCTTGATATTTGTGTCTTTTTTTTAACTGTATGTTGTAATTCCATCTTAATGTCAATATTTACCCTTTTGTCTTCTTTTAATCATAGCTGTTATTGTATGCACATATTATATGTAATCTTGATATCTTTTTTTTTTTCTTTTTCTTTACCAAAAGCCTGACTAATGACAGGATTTGGAAAGTAGCAGTAGCTAAAATCTCCGTATCTAAAACATCCATTACTACAGCTTTTCCCTATCAAATAAACTACATTAATAGATATATACAGAACATACAGAAAATAGAAATGAAAATTAAATCGAAATATAAATAATAAAATTGTCATTATACAGCACATGGATACCATAACTCTGGGAATAAGTAGCAGACAGGCCAGAGGTGGAAAAAGAATAAAAGAAATAGAAAAGTAATTAAGTAATTAAACAACAACAGTCAGAACAGTAAAAGCACATAAAAAGCATAAGACACTTTAAGAAATAACAACCATAATATGTGATCAAAATAATGATAATTGTGTTGAAGCAATATATAGCAATATATAGTATATATATATATATATATATATATATATATATATATATATATATTTATATGTATATAAAAAAAGAGTATATTTAGCTTCGCCTGTAAAGAACCAGTGAAATTATTACTTCTTCCAGCCAAGAGCGGCTCTACCTCTGAGTACCTGAAAGCCCCAACTCGACTATCCTTCTTCCTAACTGACCTTCTCTCTGTCCAGGCTCCCGGAGCAGGCCGTGTCAGTGCTGAAGAGTAGGAGGCTGAGGGAGAAGCTCCTCCAGTCTCTGTTCCTGGACCAGACATACTGGGAGAGCCAGGGCGGCCGGCAGGGCATCGACAAGCTCATCGATGTGATAGAGAGGCGGGCCAACGTCCTCCTCACCTACATCAACGCTCACGGGATCAAAGTCATTGCAATGAATGTGTGATGAGAGTCACACCAGTGAATGGCCAAATTACTGAGGCACAGATAAAGCTCATTAACGGCTTGATCCCTGCGTCCTTTCAGAACGTCCTTTTGCAAGACACTGGAGCTTTATCCACTCACGTTTCCTAAGTGGCTCTGGAGTAAATTATCAGCTTATGTCGATACACATGATTTGATTAGTGCCAATTCTTTTGTATCAGTTTATAGCAGAAGAGCATGAGATCATTTGCTGTCAATTAAAACGGGCCCTAATCCTCAGGGCCATATAATTTTATTGTAAAATATTAGAAAAAATGAAACAAGATGAGTAATTATAGATTTTTCTCTTTCTATGTGTAAAAAAACAAATAAATTATCATAATGCTAATGAAGGACTTATTACAAATTGCCTACTTTTCGTAAAAAAAAAAGCACAATAACTCTAACAGAAAGCCATTCAACTCTTTTACATTTAAGGGAAGCTGTTTTTGGCATAAAATACTGAGAAAGGCTTTGATTTTGATTTTTCAAATGAGCCAATCTTCCTCCTGTTTACTTCTTTCTTTTAAGTCTTTATCTTCTTTTGCCCCAGAGGCAACATGCTGTTTTTGTTATGTACAAAATATGCTGCAGTTATAACTTTTGCTCCTCCTGAGGCCTTTCAGCAAGTGTAATTTGCATTTTGTATGAATGAAATGCACTAAATGATATGTTAGTTTTCTCTTTGCTCCTCAAGAATGTGTCAGGAATTAAGATGTTCATAAAGCCTCTGAGCGTAGCTGACAAGATCCCAGATCCACTTTGGTTAATTGGGGTCACACAGTATACACTGAAAAATAATTTCAGTTTGAATGACTTATTTAATATTGTGTACAGTCTTAAATGATTTTCCTTTTCTTACAAAACTACCAAGAAGTCAATGAGTATTTAAAATTGTTTGTGTTTAGAGGAACAGTGTGCAAGATTTAGGAGGATTTAGTGTCATCTAGTGGTGAGGACTGCAGATTGCAACCAGGTGAATTTTTTTCCCGGTTAAAATTCCTTCATTATTCATTGTTCAGGAGGTTTTAACCAGGAGCTAAATTATCAGCAGAGTTCTCCCTTTCCTCAAAACAAACACACCAGGTGACGAAGACACTGGAAAAAGCAGCACCACTTTACAAATCAGTGTTTCTCCAACACTTTTCAGCACATTGCAGATGGCCTAATTGCCCACTACCTGCAAATTTGTGCTCATTTTTCTCTGACTTTGACGTTCAGTTGGTTTTTAACGGGAGCCGAATTATCCACAGAGGTCTCTAAGTCTTCAAAACAAATGAACCAAGTGATTAAAACAGCTAAAAACACCAAATAAAACAGTTACATGTCATAGTAACTTTATGTCATAAAAATGTTTCTTTTACACTGTTTGGCATATTGGAGAGGAGTTGCTGGCCTAAAACTTGCTTGTGTTTGCTCACTTTTTTCTTTCATTAATTAAGATCTGGATGTTCAGGAGGTTTTTAACGGGAGCCAAATTATCTGCAGAGGTAGATAGACTGAACTCATTCTAAGGTCACAGAAAAAAAAATCTTATTTTCAAGTGATTGTACACTAAAGAAAACATTATATTCTAGTTCTGTCAGTATGTCCTCTTTAATCCTACACACTGGACCTTTAAAATCCAATATGACAGTTATTATCACGAAGACTGTACTGTATGTTGGAAATAACGTTGCATTGTGACTGTAATTTATGAACTGAAGAACTTTAAGATGAGAAATCAGATGGTGTTGCTCTCTTTTATGCACTCTTATTATCAAATTAGCTACAAAAACACCTTTACCTGTAACTGTTTTCACTGTATTTATTTATTTTCGTACTTTCTTCTTTATTTGACAAAGATGTTTGAGCATCAGATGGTCAATAAAAGCATTTATTTGTCAAATCTCTTAAGCTTTGATTAATAAAATAAGCACAATTTTCACTTGTTTGTAGTGATTTTTATTTTTTTATTATTTTTATTTTTTTATCTTGGATATATTACATCTTGGCTTCAAACATGACAACACCTGATTTCAGGTTATTTGTCAATTACAAAAAGGCCAGCAATTTTATTTGCATCTACTTTACTGGGATTGTTTTAAAAGTTTGGCAGTTAAAATGACAAAGCGACTATTAAATTATTATCAAAATAGACAGTCTATAAAAGTGCATTAGCAAATACATTTTTTCTTCTCATGTCTACTGAGTATCAGTCAAAGCTGGGTCAGAAATAGTCTGTGGCTCTGAAATTTGAGCCAGAGCGTGGTGTCTGCTTTTCATGCTGTCGTAAACAGCGTGCTTCGGGCTCTGGAAGTTAGAGTCGACGGGGCTTTGGGGGTTATTTTCTCGTGTCCGTGCCGGGCATTCACTGAGCTGTTGTTTTAACCCCTCTGCACCCGCATTAGTGCGTCAGCGGGGTCTATGCCTCTGTGTGTTTGTGTTAGAAAGACCCCTCTAGTTCCCAGAGTGCTCTGCAGCGGAACTTACTTTCTTTACACACATGTGTGTATGCATATTTTCACACAACAGACAAAAGATGACTTTTATGCAGCAATATATGCAAACACCCACAGACACAAAGACAGTTCCCCCATGTCCCCCACTTTCAGTCCCTCTCTGTGAAATAAGACCACTGAAAAAACAGCGTGTAGTGTCCTGCAGGTCAAGTGCTGCACTCCAAACTGACAAACAAGCCTTTACAAGCTGCCACTTAGTCAGTCAACTCAGACACAATCAGCGAAGCCTAGTTTGCACTCCTGAAAAATACTAATCAACCATACTGAATATGAAAGAGGTCAAAGTTCTCGCTTCAGTTAGTGTGTAGTGTTGTTTAATATAAGCAGAAAAATGCACTGCAGGTATTGAGAAATAAGTGGTCTGCTCATTTCAAAGAGTGGTCCTTTTTCAGAGTGATATTTGTCGATGTATTACAGTATAAATCAATTAAATCCAATGAGAGCAGCACTTGTGACTTTGTCTCATGCCATGTAGTGTGTTATCAACATGGGTGGATTATGAGCTAATGGACCCCTGGGCAAAGCCATAAAAAAGGCCCCACCACCTCTCTTACACAAGACACTTAGATTTTATAACTGTTTAGCCTCTTTTGTTATTGTTTTGTGTCTCTTTGTAGCCGTTACACATATCTCTGTGGTTTTGTGTCTATTTTAAGTAGTTTTATAGTCACTTTAAGTCTTGCTTTCTGTCTCTCTGTGGTAATTTTGAGTTTATTTGTAGTTTCTTTGCATACCTTTGTAGTCACTTTGTGTCTGTTTTTGGTCATTTCAAATCTCTTTGTCAGACTTTTAATCTTTTTGTAGCTGCTTTATGTTTCTTTGTAGTAATTTTGAGTCTATTTTTAGTTGCTTTTGAGTCTGTACCAGGTTGAAAAATGTTAATACTAGTGACATTTTGCAGGGTAAGGTTTGCAGGAGGGTCCCTGGGCCTATGGCTGCTACAGAACAACACTGCGCTATTCTCCTTATCCTTACTATATTTGCAATTGTGTGATACAACTGTTGGTTAAGACCCATTAGCAAATTACAGAAAGTGTATCTGAATGGTGAGCAAACAAAAGGATTAGTTAAATCTACAGCGAACATTTAATAACAGGCGAAAAAAGTGTATTACTTCAATGTATTACTTTGAAGTCAGTGTGCCTAAAGGAAACTGCAGTGTTTGCAAATTGTATGTCCTCAAGCAAGTCATTTAAAATTAAACACTTAAGAAAAGTATTAGGCTTTCTACTTCAGTTTTTACATTTTATTCAGCAGGTTTTGGCTTGAGCACAGGGAAATAAGTTGGTTGATTTGATAATCTTTGCAACAGTTTAAGAGACTACAGGGTTCAGTAATGGTGTCTGTAATGTATAGGAGTTACTCTCCATTACGGTGTCTTTTTCCTCTTACAGTGTGTCTGCTTTGCTTCCCTCTTCACTTCCCCTTATCCTGAATTCACTTTAAAACATTTGCTCTTCTTGTTTCCAGGAAGCAAAGACATTAAGAAGATTTTGTCTTTCAGGCAGTGGATGAGAATAATATGGGACGGTTCATCTGCCCAGCTGGATGCTGCCTGATCAGACTCCAAACAGAGGAGCTCTTTATTCTCGTAACCTCGGCTGAGGGCTGATAATCACTCTGGTTCACCATGATGTCATTTTTCCCATTCCCTGCTCTCCAGAGTTGGCCACTGACCTTCACTGAACTCTGACAGAAAAAATTCAGTGCCCGTAGTGCAGTATTGGTCAGATTATTCTGACATTTATTAATTTATGCTTTGAATTTGTTTTCTCAGTTAAGTGTTCTGTTTGCAGCTGCACAAAGAACATTTGCAACATCTTGTAATGTTTTGTAAAATTTGAACTTTGACCAAACCACAGAGCATGTAGCCGGATGTCAGTGCACACAGTACACAGTCCAGTGATTCATGGCTCTTGACATTTAAATATCTTATTCACTTTGTCTGTCTTGCTGAAACTGAGATGACTGATGCTCCTAAAATCTCTGTAGCCCACGCTGATCTCACACTGTATGTATAGCCTGGAAATGCCTGGAACCTCTTGGTTCCTTTTCCATTTCCAGGGGCATCAACAGAAACAGATCAGTTGCTTAGACCTACAACCAGTCAGAGCAACAAAAAAATGTGATGTAACACTGAGCAACATGTGCGCATTTTACAGCATGTAGAGATGAGCTGTGATGGTTTAGTGCCAATATGTATGTGAATGTGTGTTGCAGTTTTTGCCTAAACAGACCATACAGATATTTTTCTAAAATGCCTTAATAAGATTTGTCTAAGTGCAAAGGCTCCACAAGTTGTCATCGAATGAAACACGCTCAAACTGATCTCACAGAAATATCCATAATAACCACAACATTTTAACACTGTATGTACACTGTGTATGTACACTGTGTGTCCACCATGTGTGGTGTGCCACACATGGTGGACACACAAATGTCAGTTGACTGAAAAAATGATCTTTTTCTAAATCTAACCAAATAATTTGGTGCTTGCTACCACATTATTTCATACATGACATGCCACCACCATGTAATGCAATGTTAAGAGGTTGTTGTAGTTTTATACATTTTTGTGAGATCATGTTTAACAGGTCCCATATCAGACAAACCCACATAACAGATAGGAAATCTTTTTGAAAGAGGAGGGGGCCAAATGCATCTGCCAAGCAAAACCTAAGAAAACAAGCACTTGTGATTTAATGTGGAGCCACGTGCCTGGCTTTCTGTTTCCCCCGTTTAAAATGTATCATCTCCTGTTAGTGGAGTAAAATCCACACTAGGGATCATGGCAATTAATTGATAAAAGATTAAGCGCTCGTTAATAATTTAATCAACGTGAATTTTAATCGATTAATCAAAAGGTTGTGAAAGGCTGTAAAAATATATGCAATATGCTGCTGTGAGCTTTGACTGAGGATAAAAAAACATTTGGTATTGTTTGAAATAAGCAAAGTCTTTATGTTTTATCAAGTAATTAATTTATTAAAGGCAAAATGACAACATCAACAACAAAAAATATTTTTCAAAAAAAGGTATGGGTTATGCTGGGATTTAAAAAAAAACTGTTTCGGTTCCACTTTCTCATATTTGCTTTGACATACACCCAGAGCAGCTTTAATATTTCGAAATAACTTTGAAGATCTCAGTGTTTTCTAAAAGGCCTTTCTGCCAAGAGGCCTTTCACTGCCAAGAGTCTCCAGGAGTGTTTCAACAACACAGCACCTGGGTGGTCACTGTCAGACACTCTGGGGGTAGATCATACGGGAAGACAGCAAGAAAAAAAGCACCAAAATGATTCTCTTTTGACTCCTTCAACACAAAAGCAACCAGACACAACAAAATGTCCTGCCATGTTGCCTGTAACACTGCTGGAGGAAGTTCTTTACGCTGATAAGAGGAGAAATCGAAAGAATGTCAACACGTGTCGGATGAAGTCATGTTATAGCTTGCTCATTTCACTAAATGGCCACAAAACTATTTGCTTAAAGATTTATGTAATCAGGGCACACAATGAGTAATGTCTTTTTTTGATGATGGTTACATGAAGAAATGGTTTTCTGAGGCTCGCCTGGATCTTTTCATCTTGTCCTTTCTTTGTGAAGAAGAGGATTTATCTCAGCTGTCCTGACTGAAAATATCTCATCCTGCAAATACCTCTAAGGTCTTGAGTGTTTCAACATTCCAGCTCTTGTCAGTTGAAATTACACTCATCCCCTTTTAAAGATTTGCCCTCTATTTCCTCTCTGAAATGTACCTTTTTATTTGCATTTTTTTCAAACGCTACATAAGCAGAAGAAAAAATGTTTGCATCTTGCTGGTTTGATTCACTTTTACAGCACATTTCCGACTCAGGGCTCAGTGTTTGTTTGTTTCACCTGTTCTGATGGCCTAGACAAATCGGTATATAACTAATTAAGTTTTAAACTCGCTAAATGATGCAAAATATGAGGCCTGTCCTTTTAGTCTGGCACTTTGCTTCAGTGCAGTGGCATGTCCAGGCATTTTTTACTGGTGAAGCCTCAGTGGAGCTCTGAATTATGCAGGAGCTGCATAAAGTATGGGCGCTGCACCGGCATAGCTTTAATTTACCACTTTTATCTCCACAACCCAAACCTACTTTAATAACTCACATTAGAGTGTCTTATATTCCTGTGGATAGTTTGGTTTAAAAGATAAATAGACCTATCAATCACAACACAACAGAGTGACACTGCACAAATGAGCTATCACTCACCTTCCACTCTTTGTTAAAGAAATTTGTCCTACAAAAGTAAATTATACAATAGCAAGTAGTGCCAATAAAATTATGTGCCAAAAAATGAGCGATAAAAAAAACCTGTGTGAACAAACTTTTTAACTGCTTTATCAGTTTATTTGTAAAATTAGTGAGGCTGGCACATTACTGCCTGTGAGGTTTAAGACTAAATTGCACTTAAAAATTACTCGTCAAACAGCTGAAACTAACTGGGCAGAGAGCCAGTCATAATGTGGTGGCTAAGTGGGCTCAGTGAGCTTTAGCATTGCATTTCAAAGTGCTATTCATTTAGAGGTGGTTAAATTTTCGCCTTTTTTTTATTGAACTCACCCCCACTCTCCACACTGGTAAGCAGCTTCATTCTGAGCCATAAACCCCTTTAGCATTGATAACTATTATATTCTTTGTTACTGATGATTCTAATTATGCATGAAATAGCTGCCCAAAGATGCACTGTCAGATATGTCAGACTTGCTGTGTTTGATTGTACTCACTATCTGTTTGATGGCCCAGGGCGCCTCAGGTGTCGACTGGTTTGCAGGATGTGTGGAGCGTTGCTGGACGAGGCTAAACGGATTTTTCCGATTGTGGCATCAAAACAAAGTCAAAACAAACATTCCCCCAAAATAAATAGGCTTTTATGAAAACAAAGTTTAAATCAATTGGGGGCTTAACACATTTATCAAACTTTAAACTAAGATTAAACTGAACACATGGGGGTTGAAGACTGCACCTTCTTAACAGCTGATTTAACACACCTGCCTGCTTTTAATGAGAGGATCCTAAGGTGCAGGTCATGTGTTGCATTCAAGTAACTCAAAAAATGGGGAATTACAAGGGTTTGCATGAAGTGGCTCTAACAATAATAAACAGGGTTAATGACTCAAAATTGGGATGCTTACTTACTTAGGCAAGCCAGGGGGAGACTGGATGGTGGGCACAACGTATCCACAGCAACCCTAATGGGTCAGGACAGTGTGACTAATAATAAACGATGAATGAGCAACAGTGTTTGCTAGCTCCCATCAGACGTCTGTGGCGTGCAGTGCAGTAAACTGAGCACAATTAACCCTTTAAAACCTGGATCAACATCACTTTTCTTGTGCTGCATTCAGATGCCTCTCACAAGCATTTAAACCTTTAAAATCTGAGCAGATGGTTGCGATTTTGGTCGAAAACACGGACAAAAGGCAATGAGAAACAAGATAAAATAACCTGAAAAGAATAGACAGAGAGAGAGAGAGAGCGAGAGAGAGAGAGAGAGAGAAATTTATAAAAATTGACCAAATGTCCAGAAAATGATATTTAGAAATATTATAATTATATATTTGAAATTATGCCAAGGTTATTTTGTAGTTGTCTTTTCTTTTCTTTTTTGGTTGCTGCTATTTTTCAGGATTTCTTTAAATTAACTTTTACTAATTTCTTGACAGCTTTTGGGTTATTTTGTCTTTCTTTTTTAAGTTTCCTTTTTTTTGTGCTTGAAAGAAATCAGTTTGCTCAGGTTTTAAAGGGTTAATCTATAGTCCAAAATGCATAACCAGGCAAAATCATTTTCAACAGTCCACTGATAAACTAATTAATGGTTTACTGTTGACATCCCTGTCTAAAACCACATTGTGCAAACAGTTTGCATGTTAAGCTTTTGTGAAATTCTGGTTAACAAAAAAATGAAAGCTAATCTTTCCAGGGAAAGCTATTGTGTTTCTTGCAGCGGATTCTTCAGAAATAAATGATTACAAACACTGCAATAATAAGTGAGTTATTGCAGCAAACATCGACTTGAAACTCTTGCTGCAGCTCTGATTGAAAGCTCTTGAAGTACAAGGCTCTCTGTCAGGGAAGAATGCAGCCGTATGAAATTGTTTTGCCAGAGGCGATGAATAGACACACATTGTCAATAATCTTTTAAAACCAATTTAATAAAAGCAGTAGGCTGAAATGCAAACACTTCAATATAAAGACTAAGATTCAATTTGGATGACTCAGATTTTTAAACAGCTTGAAAATCCATACATTATTAGGAGCTATATAGGTTCATCTGTGACAGACCAAAGCAAGTGAGCAGCTTCTCTTGGTGCATTGAGCTGCATGTTTGATCACATCCCTCCAGCTCTGTGTTTTCATACCTGTCTGTACTTTTCATAATTCTGATTCTGAAAGAGGTCTGCGGGTCAGGGGCAGAGCATTTCCCCTGGAGCTGGTTCAAATTCAGTGTGTTGCTCAAAGACATGTGAGCAGGACGTCTGGGGTCATAGGGAATCAATCCAAGTGTCAGTTACAAGGCAGCCTGTCCAGCCACTCCTGTACCCGGCTTTTATTTAGCGACTGCAGTGGGAACGTTTAGGGGAGTATTTTCCCCGTCAACATCTAATGCTGACACTGAGAGAAGAAAGGTTTTTACTGTTCAGTGCCTCAGAACAGGCAATTTACTGCTTTCACTTGCAGTTGAGACAGAGAAGGTTTAATAGAAAGATTAAAGTCTTTATCTTTTTTACCTTCATATCCCACACAAAGCATGCAATACATCAAACGAATGCTTAAAATGTAGTTCTTTATTTGTGATTCTACTCTAATAATTTAGTATGCCTTTATTTGGTCTCTTTGCACTTTGTGTGAAGGTCTGTATTGTTAAAATAAATAAATAATAATAAATCTACCTTTTACTTTGTACCTTATAGATGCAACAACTCATGTTTCTGCAACAAATTCAACAGAGCCCACTCTGATATCATATGAGGCCTTTGGTTTAAACCTGGTTTAAGCCTTTGGTTTAACCCTAACCCTAACCCTTAGCAAGGCCCAGATTTGGCTAAGAATTTTAGGTGGCAATTGCCCTTTAACACTCAAAATCAGTTAAACCCACAGATACAGATGTATCTGTATATATATATGTATAAAACCAACCACATTTTTTAGGGCTGATAATTAAAAACTGTTAAAAATTAAAGAAAAAGAGGTAATGTAAGATCTCTCCAGTACAAAGATAATCCTATGCACAAAAGGAACGGTGAAAGATTGGTGGCTGTGGCCGCAGACAGGTGAGGAAGAAAATTCACACTGGGATAGAATTCCTCACCATACTCCAGTGCCCTGCACGCGTGCGCACACACACACACACACACACACACACACACACACACACACACACACACACACACACACACACACACACACACACACACACACACACACACACACACACAGCAATGCACATACAAAAGGGATGCGGAATAAATGGTGAGGGAAGTGCACAATTTACCAAGCACATGATAATGGGGAGTGTGAAGCACAGGTTAAGGACTCTACCACCAAACTGTCCACTGTCGGGCCGGCCCTGCTCGCCTCCGCACCTATAGTGCTCGTACAGGAACAAAAAAAAAAAAAAAAAAACCAAAACAAACAAAACAAATTATACAGCATGTGCTAATTCTTTGGGGAAAATTAAATAATCATTGCCAGAAGGCCAACTGTGTTTAACAAAACAAACAAACAAAACAAAACAAAACACTCACAGCAGACACCTAATGAAATAAAGGGCTACATGTAGAACACAGTATCAAAAAAACAAAGCTAACACTTAACTAAACAGACAGCAAAACAATCAAAACAGGCATTCAACAAGACCAGGAATCTACAGGCTCAGTTGCAGCCGAGGGAGAGGGGGAGCAGCAATATCAGGGGTGGTATATATAGTCTCACCCAAAGTGATGCCAGGAAGTAGGTGTGGTTAACCCTATGGTGACCTGGAAGTGACCTTACGCTACCTGCTACATTTGTTTGGTATTAAAACTTTCTGGCTGCAGAGATCGTTGGTCAATATTTCCATATTTTCTTTAGTACCTCTACATTTAACATTAGTTATTTCAAAATACTGTATGTATGGTGTGAACAAACGCATGAGCACTTGGCAATAGAAGGACTAAAACTGTCCACTGAAGCTCATACTGATGAAATCTTTTGTGGTTCACTACTCTTCATGGCAAGGTGAGCAACCATATCCACTGTAACCTCTGCTGTGTGAGAAACTTTGGGATGCAGAACTCTGAAAACCCCAAATAACCCTGAAAAATTACATAAAAACATACAAGTCATTAATAAAAATAAAATGTCATCGCAGGTTTTTCAGGCTGTAGTCAGTGAAGAACCTTCTGAACCCGAGCAGAGACATCTAAAGCCGTGGCTCTGGATTAAAGGGATGAGTGCACATACTAAAACCCAGGGAGAGGCATCTCTGTGGACTGGCATCTCAAACATCTGCTCCCACAGATATATGAGGCAATCAAACAGTTGTGGGCTGAATATGTCACATTCTATATTTAGAGATCTTGTGATGAGAGGTGTGGCACGTGGAGCATGCAGCAGACTGTGAATGAAACCACGATCAGTGGATCAGTGATGTGATTTAAGACATTAACTTGCACTGCATCAGGAAAAAGATTTTATTTTTATTTTTTAATGTTTTATTATTATTTTTTTTTTACTAAACTGATTAAAAAGGAAACACAAAGAGCTGCAACCATAATAATGTTTCCAAATCTGGTAAAGTCTTCTTACTGTTTTATGACAAACTGTTCTCCTGCTGCACAGTAAAAGTTTTTAAACAACAAAATGAGGAGTCTTTTCCCTGCAGTGAAGAGCTGTGCTCTACTTGGCAGCAATTCATGAGCATGTGATGTCCACTTTTCTAAAACTGGCAATCAGAGCCTTCATCTTAACCAAAATAACAGGTCACAAGATTCAAGTGAACCACCACTTTTCCTAAATGGCCGTTTCAGAGTCAGAAATCTTCAGAGTTGGAGTTGGTGTGTGCACGTGGGCATCCAGTACAGAAAGAGACAATATGGGTTTTGTTTTCACCCGAATACAACAGCAGATTCTTTCACTGATTCTTAATCCCTGTTGAAATGACCTAAAATAGTTTTTGGTGGAAATAAAAACTTAAAATTAGAACTTACTACTAAATTTACCACACTAAAAACTACAGTACATGCGTCAGCCATCATGCCATGTGGGCCGCTAAAATACTTTTTCCCATATACCCCTTTTACACTAAAATAAGCATGTGCATGTAGGTTTTTTAAATATGGGTTAACCTTCTAAAAATAGGACAACGACTGCTTTCCCATTGCAAGTAGAGCAGAGCTGTCAACACAGCAGACAAGGACGTGATTCATGGTTTAAGGTTGAAGATTTGCGCATTCACCCAGGTGTTGTGTTGTGTTGTGAGTCAGAGGTGTTAATTACCCATGACTACTGCAGAGTCTTTTGATCTGGGTGTGGATGTCGACTGTTCACTTGCCCATTGTATGAAAAAGCCAGATGCTATCGTGTGTTTGCATGTTTTTGTGCAGTAGAAATGAAGCTATAGACATTGATAAAGAGACGTCTATAAATCAGCGGAGAGCGTTACAATCCACATAAAATCACTCATATTCCAGCGGTGTAGTTGATGTTGGAGAAGTGGATGTACTATTAGGACAATGGGCAGGTTACAGAGGAGGAAGTGGGTATAGCCCTCTGTTACATATTCCAATGGCTTTTTTGGCTGATGGGTATACTGCAAATGGCCAGAAAGAAGTGGGTGTACCCTGTTTACCTGCTTATACCTTCAACTTTACCACTAAGTTATCAGACAGGATTCAAATCATTCTGTCTGATAACATTTTGAAAGTCTACAAGAGCTGCAGGATTAAATCATTTTATCCCCATTCAAGTTGATGGATCGTTAAACCAATAGTTTGTCAGCTTGGCTCTCGGAAGTCTCCGTTATAGTCGAAATAGAGTAATCTTATACTGGAAACCTGACCTTTTCTGGCTTCACGCAGCAGTGAGCAGTTTTTAATAGTATGAGCATGACCATGCCTCCAACGCTGTATCCAGTTCTCCTTTATATCCACGGTATGTAGGCGGTCGAGGTGGATGGATAGGTCAAACAAACACAGGACATTGATCCAGGAGACTGCTGTTTGTGTCCTCTCTGACACCAAAAGTCAGTATTGACTTATTTTAACTTACACATGTACATAATGTCACATTAGGTACATCTTCAAATGTAAAAATGTGACGACAGTTACATGCAGAAGTTACTTATGTTACTTTAGGTAACAAACATAGCTGACTTATTTTAACCCACATACTTTTCGTGAATCTAACCGAGTTGGAATGGGCACAAATACAGATCTTAATTTAGAGTGTAGGAGCAAAAAGCCAATGTGGTCATAACTTGCTGCTTTGGATTTGTGCTGAAGTATCTATAATATTAATAGAGTCTTATTTTAACCCTGCAGACTCAGCTGGTGCATTTTCCAGTGAGCTGCCGTCCATAAGTCATCTCTGGCGGAAAACATCCCTGCAGATAAATAAGGACCCAGAAAAGGGGAAAAGGCAAAAACAACCCTTACAGTGTGAACTGATTTAACACGGGCTACTTTGTTACCTTGACAGCATATTAAACTGACACAAGCATGTGCACTCACTGACTGAAGGTGTGAACAGCCTGAGGAGAGAGGCACCAAACATTCCTCACTTACCGCGTTCCCGACTCGTCTCTCTGGGGTCAAACAGTCCCAGCAGCAGCATTTTGAACTTGACTGGGCCTCCCTCATGAGCTATACAAAGATTTTAAGTCACTGAGGAGGCATTTACTGTATATTCTATACCAGGGATGGGAAATCAAGGCATGCCTCGGAGGCAGGAAAGTATTCAGGTTTTCAGTCTCTCCGAAGACTACAGGATGAAATATCAAAGATTAAATTCTCCTCACTGGCTCAGAGTTTAGATTTTTTTTTTTAGAATACAAACCTGCTGACTCTGGCCATGCATGCTGAGTAGGTGTATATCACTGCCGAAATGAAGGTGAGCATCTGAATTTACTAAAATTTGCAGCAAAATTGTTAATATTTCTGAAAGTTATAGCACAGACTTGCATTTTATATATTGTGGTCACTGGTCCAATGTACAGACACTATCCAGGTTAAATACAGGCTGCTGCATATTATGTGTCTTCTGTTGTCCACTTAAAAAATTAAAATGAAGATAAAAATAAATAAATAAATAAATAAAAGTAAATTACTTCTTCAGCAAATGTAAAATACATCACTACCTGTGTAGGAAAATGTTTTACTTTATTTTAATTTTCATCTATTTATGTTTTAAGTGATTTCCCTCAAACATTCAGTGTTGTGACAGCAACATTTTTAGTACAATTGTTATAGTTAATGATTGATAATATGATGATCATAGATAGATCATAATCTTATGAACGAAATAATTAGAAAACAGACATTTTATTCATGTGGTATTGTCTATTTTGTTTGAAGAGATACATGTCTATTGACCCGTATTTAAATATGTGTATTGATATGTGTAGATTCGTATAATAACAACAAAACAACAAAAGTGTACTGTATATACCAATGTCCCCCTGTGTACATATACAGATACACAGGTTTATGCAGCATTCATACATACAAGTAATTATTATTATTATATTTAGGTAATTAGAATTATTATTATATTTCAGGTATTTTTAAAAATATTTTTTGTACTTTATGGGTGTCCAAAGAGGGTGAAATGTTTGTACATTTGTGTATATTTGCTGAAAAATGCATGAATAAAGTAAAAAAGAAAGAATATTTTTTGCAGATTGTGCATACTCGGTGCTGCTGTATGCTCTGACTGCTGTTGATTTATGACCCAACAGTGGATTGTTTTCACACACTAACCTCCAAAGACAACACCAATAAAGTTAGTCCTGCCGTGCAGTGTTTATGATGAGATGCTATTCTGGCTGCATTGAGGAGAAGCCATGTGCATAAAACGAACACTGGCCTTGGACGGAGCAAAGCTCTCTAAAAAAAAAGGTCATAAATCTAATGTTGCCAGACTCTATCAGACTTTTGCAAACTGTGCTGCGATAATGACTCAACTGTTTCCAAAGGAAATGTGACTGATGAAAGAATGCGATGACTTATTAACAGTTTGTGGTGGAGATAAGGCAGATTACTGCAGGAAAAAAAGACAAAGTTCAGAAATTTTTCCCACAGTTTGGCCCGTTTTCAAAGAAATTAATTAAAACTAGTCCGAGAGGAAGAAATAAAACATTATTGCTTGCATACTTCAGGTCACTGAGACTTTGATCCTTCAAACTGCATAAAAGCTGTTAGTCATCTGTGAAATTTATTGTTCTGTGGATCACTGCATTAAAGCTCACTCTAAAATTAATCAGTGGATGGAAACTTGATTCTAACATTTTAGATATAAAATGTCTTATAATAACATTAAATAACATATAAAACATAAAACATAATGATAATTATGCCGGATATATAGAACTTGTTCTTGTTCTTGTCCCTTGGATAATTGACAAAGAAATCTTATCAAAATGTTCACTTTTTCAAGCTTTCAGCCAAATCTTCTGGCCTTCCTCATACAACCGTATTTAAATAGCAGTTGTAAAATAAATGACAGCAATAAAAGGGGATTCTACATAGAAATGTGCAAATAGTGAGTACCGACGAATCTGGGTATACAGGCCCGCTTCAGGAAATATAAGTGTCTTCTTTAGACTCTTTGAAAGCATTTGCATTTTGCCAGTAACAGTACGCAGTGCTTGTGTGCCTCACAGAGTAGAGGGAGGCTTTTGGAAATATGATGGAATAAATTTCATAAAGTGTGGCTTCTTATCTAAAAAACCTTTCCTTTATATGTGTGCTCAGATGAAGCTTCACCTCTTCAGCGTGTGAAGAAGGAAGAGGAAAGAATGTGTCACCACTGTGGCTGCGGCAACTCTCCAAACAAAATCTTCCATGGTGAATGTTGCCCATTCCTGCAGGAATCCAAACAGGAACAGCCTGGCCCGGGCTGGGCAGGCACTCAGACAGGGCCAGAAAGGAAATGAGTGAGACCAGCCTCGGGGTGTGGCGGGGTTCAGTCTCGTGGTGGTGCCCAGTAGTCTCCGGCTTTATTGGCATCACAGGGCAAGGAAATGTTGAACAGGCAGATTCTGCGTTTGTCTTTGGAAAGCTGTTGTATTGACTCATAAACAGTGAGTGAAACTTACTGTTAGGTTGTGCAACAGTTTTTAGATGTTTTTATGACCTCTCAGGTGATGTTTGTATTGCAGTTTGCTTTCAAGTCAGTATTGGATTGTTTCAGTCACAGACTTTGTGATGCTGCATTGCTTTCTTCATTTTGTAAGTGTCATTTTTTTCTGAGTTTTGGGCATCTTTTGTGCCTCTATGAGTCTGTTAACACCTGGTGCTACAATGCAATTCAGTGATCCAAACACCAGTGAGACAAATCTAGTCTACACCTGTGTCTATGATATGTTTCCACTTGAATTGATTTTGTTACTGCCTACATCCCTTATCACTGTTAGTAATTTAACACGTCCTTTCACAGGGCAAAACAAAGGACGGTCACACAACACTATGTTCAACTCGTCATAGTTATAAGGAGTGGGCTGTCACCAAAACAACCTGCAGTGATTATGCAGTTCTTGTCTGGGTCTCTTTAGGAAGCATTGCAGAAGATATGTGGTCCCAGACCATCTCTGCAAGTGGTTTAAGTGATAAGATCACAACGCGTCTATCTGCTTGTGATCGGATCACCGAACTGCATATTAATAGGTGAAAACAGACTTTGTGACAGATAAAGAGGAGAGATAACAAGAAACAAGGTGAACAAAGATGCAAAATCTGACTAGACTTGAATCAGGGACTCTGCAGCTCATGGTTGGTATTTTGAACCCTAAGTCACAGTGGTGCATCATATTGTTAGTTTCTTATTTTGCATAAAATATTCTTTCATGTTGTTTGTATTCATTCACACTTTATTTTTGCAAATTACTGATCTCTCATTGGTATATTTTCATTCTTAACTTGGGAAGAGGCTCGCTGTATGAGCCAACAGTATGACCTCTTGACCTCTCCTGTCACAACTGTCTCGCCTTTGTTTTCTGTTGTTCTGAGTCTATACATGTGCAAAGCAAGGATATAATTGAAGTAAATATGCAGCTGTAAATCTATGATCATCAGGTGTCTGTAAAGTTATGAGTCAGTACATACACTGTTTGCTCGGTTGTACAGGAAAGCTGACAGTTGATCAGCTGATGTTTAAATGAGCAACAGATGTAGATCAGTAGAGATAAGTACAAAAAACAAAGAATTAAATAAACCTAAAAGATCATAAATGGCATTGTGCTGGGGAATAGCAGGGTGCAGTTAGTCTACACTACAAAGAACAGTTAAGTATGAGCTCACGTATAAACACAGGAGAACAGTGCCACCTAGAGGATTTCAAACAGAAAATCTAACTAAAGCCATCACAGTATTGGCCACACAGGCCTGTTTGACTGCCCTAAAGCTGCAGTAGATTTTTTCACCTTTAAACCAGCAGCTTCCTTTTTTTTTCTTTCTTTTCTTTGCTTCTTTACAGTTGCAGAAAAAAAATCTTCTCTAACACTCATGAATTAAAATATCCTCCAGCCATGTTAATTATATCAGCGCTTTCCTCTCGTTGCTATATACCACAAAGCGTTAAATTGAGCTCATGTTTGGTCTAAAGGCCAATGTTGGGGAGAAGTAAACTACATGTAGTTCAATTACTAATATAACTATAATTTCCAGTAGTTTGATGTCAGTTTAACCACATTCAAATCTCAGCAGCTTTATCAGTAGTTCACTACTTTGGGTCACATATTTTATGTTGTTAATTACAATCTGCATATTCATAGTATTCTGATGTTTTTTTGGTGTACAATGTGGAAAAAAGTCACAGCTTATTGGACACAGCTGTCTAATTACAATCTCCTGCTGTTTGACTAAAATCACCTCTTCAACCAAGATGTCTGCAATGTAATACTATGAATTTTCCCAAAAGTTTAGTATTTTCCCTGATTTCACAAAAACACGCATCTCCTATCTTCTCCTTAAAAACACATTATCAAGCTGACAGGAGGGCAGGCCTGCTTTAGCCCTTAAATCAAACACACTTCCACTTTATTCAGAGGCAGTTCACATTGTTGCATGTTGCTCATTCCAGACTCAGATTTTGGGAATTTTCCACTATGTAGTTTCGATATAGTTAAACTACCTTTTGAGAGTAGTTAGGTGGAGTTTCTTCTAAGAAAGGAAACTGCGCAAGCAGCTGAGCCACTTTGCTGCCTTGCAGATAAGTAAAGAGAGGAGAAGAACAGAATTTGGTGAGGAAAACAGGACAGCGGCGTAAGACACACATATATAGATCACAGCAGGTGATTGAACTGATGAGGCACAGGTGGCTGATTTGTTAAGGTGCAGGTGATTTGAATTAGTAGGAGAGAGACAAATGCTGTCTTGTTCCTAAAACTTATGACAGCATGAACAGCACAAATCAAAAGGAATCTGATCTTTTCTAATCAGATTTGGGCCACTTTCATATGTGGCCCAGATCAGATACAGATCTGATTTTTTTTAGATGCAATGTCAGTCTGAACAGCTATACAATCTGTATCGGAATTCAATGCAACATTTACTTATACTTATTTATTTATTTACATCTTACTGTAAAATGAATAAAAATACATCCTTCCATCTGCATCCATATTTCTCCTCGATGGATTACAATCAATCTGAAATTGCACATGGGCACTGAGAATGTCTTATTCATCCACTGACTGTGCCCGTTTTGCATAAAAATACATCATAAATAATGTTGACCTGCTTCTTCTTCTGGCCCTGCAATCACTGCACAATAACTTATAAATTAAATGTAAACTGTCACATCAGTGGCTTCCATGTTATTACGGATTTATTATCCTTGTTTACTTCCAGAAACACAGCATGCTGTGTGTGACGTCTTGTTCTTTTGGGCACGCAGGCCAGATCGGGGCCATGACCAGTGCACATTGGAGTCTGATATTGGCCACATTTTAAATGATAATGTGAAAAGCTACATTAAAAAATAGAGAAAAACATCTGAGCACTAAGGCTTACACTGTGAATGTAGTGTTTATTTAAATACTTTTCATTCATTTTGTTCATTTAATTACCTGTTAGTTTGGAAAACTACAGTTTTAGTGTTTTTAATGGGGTTATGATGGTGGCAGCACTGGTGTTCTGTAATGTTGGCTCATTTTAACAGGGCCACTCTGCTGCCCTCTAGTGGCTCTTTGATAGAAGCACCACGGAGGAGAGGAGCTGTTTGGAAAGACACTGAGGAGCAAGTTGAGCCTATAAATACCATAACATCAGATGTCAGTGCTCTTTATGGCAAAATTAGGCAAGTTAAATCAATCCAGGTCTAATGAGTTCAGATGTGATAATATAAAGAAAACCATTTTTTTTGCAGCACTTTGGTGTTCAAATATTAAGCTTTTATCAACTGATACTGGCCTTTAGGCCTCGTTAAACTGTGTACATTGAACTCTTGGTAATGCCAGTTTTGAGACTGTCCTCACCAGAGAAACGATGGCATTGGTCATTTGTTTAAATGCTTTACATGTCTACAATTTCCAGAACTTTTGTGTTTGTGAGAATAATGACTTTCATGTTTTCGAGGCAAAGGCAGAAGCAGCACTGCAAAAACTCTGATGAGGGATGTCAGGGTCCATTGTTGGTGTCTCACTTTCACACCAGAGACTGCGGTTTAATAAATAACTCTGACCACAAACCTTGTTTAACCTTCAGGCATGTTTCCAAAAAATAAACCCTAGAAGTGACAGAGAAGGTTTTTGCAGTAGACATAAGAGCTGTTTTTGGAAGGCAATGGCAACAGCCTTTTTTTTTTTCAGGTTTTTGCTCACAGGTATTTTTATATACCATTATTTTTGTCCTAAATGTCCTATATATCAAAGTTTAAAAAAGATGGAAAAGCTTTGGTTACTTATGTCATTTTGCTGCTCTGTAGGGCAGCAGAGAACCCACTACATTACACAAATGAAGCTCATTAAAACTTTAGCTGAAGAATTAATTCCCAAAAAAAGCATAGGCAATGAATAATTAATAAGAACAAACAAATTACATTAGTGTATCAAGAAAAAAAAGTATATTTTACAGTCCAAACATCAGGCAGGGTGACATTTGTGTCAATGTCTTGATTATGAGTAAGTGTATGCGTTATGTATCCCATTAAAGCAATTATACTCACCACCAATATTAATAATTCCTGTATATGCCTTCTTATTAGAGCAAATGAATTATTCAGTCTTCCTGCTACTTCCCTCAGCTCAGCTCACTACAGACATTTTCAAGAAATGAAGAATGATTTTACTTTGCACGCAGGAATGCTAACATTAAAAGTGTATTATGTTTTATTTGCATAAAAATGAGATAAAAAGTACCACAAATAAGACGTGAGGCTGCAGCTGTAAGTGCTTTCCTTTGTGCAACACTGGGGGAAGGCGACAGGAGCAGAAAGATGATGACACTGATCGAGAAGAAAAGAGTGGCTGGCACTTCTGTGTTACATAATAGATTTATTGAACCCTCCTCAGCTACCTGGGAACGTCCCAACAACACTGGCTAAAATTACCAACAAGTTACAACATTGTTTTACAGACAGCATTTTAATCTACTGTTCAAAGAACCTTTTAAGGATGTTTATAATTTCAGATAACGTTCCTTTAAGATTAAATGACTCAGTAAGACTTAATGTTTTAACTGCAACATTCCGAGGATGTTTTGGTGATGTTGAGAGGTAACAGATGATGAAACGTTCTTTTGTAAAACGACAAGTGAACAATTTTGAAGCAACATTTGGAACATGTTTTCAGGATGTTATTGAGGCCTGAGATCACACGATGTTTTTCTGAGACATTTCTTCTGTGATCTGAAAAAAACAAAACAAAACACAGTTTTATGATGTTTATAGATAATGTTACCCCAACTTTAAGAAGAACATTCTGGAAACTAAAAGAAAGCTTGCTGCTGAAAACATTACTAAAACATTGCATTGTACCTACCTCAGAATGGTTTTAGAAGAATAATTGCTAGCTGGGTGAATACTGTATAAAAGCAATGAAGTCCGGCACATTTTGTGTGATGTCAAAGGTCCAAATTTAACTGTATTTGACCCCAGGCAGGAGAGATTTGTAATTTTGGATTATACGCCGAAAAGTGTGATTCAAATCTGAATATGTATAATATTACAGCTGCTTTTGTTGAATGAAGTGACTGTGCTACACATCGTTTTACTTGCTGTATTAACGCTGCATTAAAACTACATTTCCCTCAGGCTCCCTAAATGCACGTTCTCGTCTGTGCACCCTCAGTCTAAACTGTTGAACCCAAAGAACTGCCGCCTCCTGAGTGTCCAGTGAAATGTAAGAGTGTAGAAATGACTGCTGAGTGTTTTTCAGCAGCAGCTCTCACTCGCACCAAATCACTTTAGTGATGGAGTGTTTCTTGCACTTGTGGGATTGTTTCCATAGCAACCACCTAGATGTGGGATGTCGTGACTCAGACCTGCATGCACATGCGCACTCACAGCTCCCCCACCTCTCACCTCATTAAAAATGTTAAAATCTGAATGGTATCATTGATTTCTGTTTAATGTTTGGATATGCACCCTTTCCTTCCAGGTTTCTGTGGAGGACGGGGACACACAGAAATGGATTTTCACTCCTGTCTCATTTCACTTCCACAAATTAAACCTCCTGTCTTTGGTCCCATCCTGGTCCCCTAAAAAACTTGCTGAATGTCGCATAGGACTCCTTTAACCCTTTGAAACCTGGAGCGACCCCCTTTTTGTGTTCTGCTTACAGATGCCTTTCCAATTTAAACCTTTGATTTTGTAAAAACATGGGAAAAAAGGCAATGACCAACTTGATCAGAACTGAAATGAGTAGATTCAGAAAATTATTTTCAAAAGCTAGGGAAAATATCTAGAAAAAAAAGAGGAAAGCCAGGGGTGAACAAATATATATATATATATATATATATATATATAATTTTCATAATTACATAGGCTATTTAGAATTATTTTAGAAAATCATTATGATTTTTAAGCACTTTTTCCAGGGCGTTGCCTTGATTTGTTTTGTTTTATTTTGTCTTTATTTCTTTTTAATTTTTTTTTCTTTTTTAACTAATTTTGAGTTAATTTTCTAGTACTTTTTTAAAAAATAAATCAAGCCAGTTTGCTGAGGTTACCAAAAACACCAGGATAAGGCTGATGGAAATGTCATTATTTTAGCAGATTTGTGGTCATATTCTAAAGTATTGGACACATTTTAATCTGATAATTGAACCAGAGGTGAAGTTAATGTCATGATGTTCATGTGGACCGACTAGCACACAAACCAACTGCCATCACCAGCTTTAAAAATTGCATTGCAGGAGGTCAAAAAACTTCCCAAAACTTCTCATGAGCTGAACAGCATTTTAACCCTAAAACATCAAGATTATAAATCAACTTTAGTGTCAGTCTTAATTCGTGTTTTATTGGTTTGCTGGAGAGCCCTGAGCCCTGTGTCCTTGAGCAACACACTGTACAGCGTCCCTCATATTAACCCATGTGTCTTCATGTAAAAAAGTCCTTGCTGGCCAAAAGTTATTTTTCTCAGTCAACCTCTGTCCTCTCTTTTTCTCCGGCTCAACAGAGAATTTAAAAAAAAAAATGCTTTTTTTCACAAAAAAAGGTTAGAGATGTGAAGTGGAGCATTCAGCCATTGTCAGTTTGTCACTGTCAGCCGGGCCACCAGAGAGCCTCACCCTGTGAGGCGGGAGGGGTTTGACACAAGGAGGTCGAGGTATTTCTAGTTTCTCATCTCCCAAAGGAGAAGACCTCATGTCAGAAAACCGCACGAACAGAGAGACAAGAGAGAAGACACTTTGTGGGTGTAAATGATGCATTTTTTATCACATGGTTCATGGTGGCCCGGTTTAAGTAGAACATGACACTGAAGTTGAGAGTGTTTGCTCCTGAGCTCCAGCCATGCTACAGTCATTTTACGGTCATTCAGATATTTTAGATAAAAGTTTCTACCAGCATATTGAATTGTAGAATCTGCTTTTATACAGTGTGAAGCCTAATTATGATTACTTTTGTAGATTTTTTACTGTACTGTTAAGTGCTAATAAGCAAATGTTAACTTGCTAAATGAGATGGTGATAAGGGTAAAAAAATATTCCTGCTATTTCACATACGTATGGAAAGAGATTTTTTTTATTCTTGTCAAAGCTGTTCAGTGATGCATGAAGCCAAAACAGTACATTGCAATCGCTGCATAAAATTAACATTTATGATACATTTCACAAATGAACGCCACCGCCATCATTTTTTAAACGTAAATGCAATGGCTAGAGATAAAAAGCTAACATCAGGCTATAAACAAACTACATGACCGTCATATGACTTTGAAGTTGTCACCACAAACAGATTGTAAAGCCTCATTTGCCGCAGTTTGGCGTGATGACGCTCTGTAGTCTCATTTAGCAGCGGTCTTTAAAGACATGTATAGGCTTCAACATTCACCAGTGGGATATTTAATGACATATTTTATGTATGAAAATCTCTTCCGCTTGTGTTAACCACAGACATTTTTTTTAGGCATCTAACCAAAAACCCATAAAAAAAAAAAAAGATGAAGAAACCGGGAGTGCAAACAAGCTATGAAAATATATTTAAAAAATAATAATAATAAAATAAATAAATAAATGAATGAATGTGACGGATCCGCAAGATGTTATTCAGTTTTTTGGCCATTACAAAAAGTCTTCACAGTGTGTGCAATTTTCTCAGCATCCTTTTGAATACATGCTGCTTCCTGGTTGCTATAACGTTAACCTATGACCTTACTTTTGCCCTGTTGTTAGCTGGGGGCTGCACGGCCATAAATATCCCGAGCACAGCAAATCAGAGGAAAGTAAGAAAATTCAGGCAGAGGGCAGGGCCTCTTCAGATACACACACCTCTAGTGGATCATAAGTGATAATTGGGATGGATTACTTTTGTATGAGTCTGCAGTGTTTTGGGTTTTTTTTATTTTTTTATTCTTCATATACCTTCATTAAGTTTACAGTATATGTGTGCATTCATTTTTTCTGTGTGTGAGTGCCTATTCAAAATATCAAGAATCTCTGACGTCTTCCTCCTAACATTTCTTCACGGACTTTTTGAACCTCATGCATTTTTTTTTAAAGTTGACTATAATATATCTGACAGGTAATTTCCTTTATCTGACTTTGGGGATGTCACATACTTTTCTTTTAGCAGCATGAGTTCAGGATAGGTGTGAGATAATGAGACAGGACACCAGTTGGCAGGCTGCTGTCACCACTTTACACAGATGGTTTGACATAAATGCCTCATTCCAGGGACGGCTGGAAAATGCTAAATACGCACCCATGAATAGAAGTTTTGATCTCGTGAAATTAATTGCTCCGTATCGGGCTTGAGATGTGTCAAAATGACCCGTTTGCCGGTTTAAACAGCACACATGCATGTTTATGTGTCTGGTCCAAAGGAGACTTTGTCATTGCACAGACACTGGAGGACGGGATGATAAAAACACATTTATACCGCCAAACTGCAGTTAAAATGTTCTAAAGCTTCAGTTTTTCACAGCTCTGATGTTCTTGGATACATTTGAAGGTAATAGCTATAGCCAGGAGAACATGTTTAATGTCTGAATCAGATTTAATTGTGCACCAAGGGGGCAGCCTGCATAGAGGAGGGTCACCTTACATGTAATGTGTCAAAGTTATAACATGCAGTTTTTCAGCTATGCATCGCCCATTCACTTTGCAGGGAATGGTGGTTTAGTATGAGCTAAGTAAAAAATAAAGACCCAGGGGTATTTTTTGAAGATAAAGTTGAGGTTGTATGTGGAGCAAAAATCCATACACGCTTCTTAGTCAGTTAGCTTAGTTTTGACATGACATGCTTCGCCTGGAAAGAGCGCTCACAACCAGCGGCTCATCTGGAAATTGCAGAATTTCAACCAGTTGTGTCAGCACCCGGACACCTGCAGGTAGATGGGCAGGTCCCTCTGGGCTAAGTTTCCCTGTTTCCGGTTCCTGTAAAGAAAGGTCTTTATTGACTGCTATAGATCATTAAAAAGCATAAACAGCATGTGTAAACATTCAGCTTCGGCTTTCATTTTAACTGGCTAGCCCTCCACTTTTCAGGGTTTGATTTTGGTTGTGGAGCAGGGAAGAAACGTCTTTCTCCTTCCAACCTCATCAGGTAACGAGTATCATTACTACACGTGTCCCAGGCACAACGTTTAGCTCAAAATGCGAGTCTATTGAGCACAGCTATGTAGTTCAAGGATCAAAATCAAAATCAAAGTCAACTTTATTGTCAGTTCTGCATTTGTACAGGACATTGATGGGATACCTTATCTCGAGGCATCGTTCACTGGCGTGTCGAGATTTGTCGGAGCGGTCATGACAGCACATACAGTCAATTTTGTGTCATTCGCATGAGTTTTTTTAAGGTTTGGTGGCACAGAAACTGGGCTGAGCCACAGGTGCCATGATGAAAGACATCATTTACCAAAAGTCTTATCTGCACAACAAGATAAGACAATAAAAGAGTAAAGCTGACTGGTGTGTGCGATGCCTCAAAGGCACATTGTCAAAGCCCTGGAGGCAACAGTACAGAAGCGAGTGTATCATAGCATGTGTATGACATTACTGGCAGTTTACATCGCACTTGTGTTTCATCCTAGATATGAGAAGTCATTCAAGTAAACCGGATTTGAGTCGCCTTTTGGACTTATACACAGCAAAACTTCATCATAAAGGGAGACAATGTCCATTTACCACAATCCTATTTGTAAAGTGGGATTTTTTTTCCTTGTGAGTGCTGCTATATTTCAGGTGACATCTCAAGAAGACTTAATTAACACTGGAATCATGAAACTACAGATTTCATGCTATCCAAGAAAAAAAGGTCCAAAGAGAATTGGGACCGCCGGTAATTTAGCTTGTCTATCACAGCGCTTTCATCACCTCCCTCTCACCAGCATCCTGCCTCTCCGCTGAGGCTAGAAGCTGGCACTGATGAATGAGATGAAATAACATTTGGACAGTACAAAGTCGGCAGCAGGGCCTCCCCTCTCCTCTCTCCCCCTCTGGGGACTGGAGGGAATAATAACAGGACTGGAGATAGTGGGAAGGGGGGAGATAGCACGTGAGAAAGGAGGGAATGGAAGAATGGCAATACTACGTTAATCTCTCAGAGGAGAGGAGAAAACAGGGGGTGTGAGTGACCACAGAGACTGAATATGCAGGAAAAAATATATAAAAATGACTTATAATGACAGATTTTAAAATTAATTTATGACCCGTTTAAAACGTTCAACTCCATAGAAGAATAGTTTTTATATTGGGAAGCACACTCACTTGCCTACTTGCAGAAAATTGGATAAGAAGACTTCCTAGCACACCTTAACCATTTGAAACGTCGAGAAACGTCACTTTTCCTGTGCTGCTTTCAGAATCCCTACACAATTATTAACCCTTCAAACCCTGAGCAAATTGGTGTGATTTCCTTCAACAAACACTGGAAAAGGTCAATGAGCAACATGGTGAGAAATGTTCCACAAACTGAAAGAAATTTGTAGATTTGGACAATTTTTTAAAAAAGCTAGTGAAAAACTATATTTATAATGAATTGCATTTTTAAAATTATGTTACAAATTAGGTTTTATTTTGCAGACCGATGCATTGCAAGTTGCATTTTTCAATTCCTCTCACCACATATCTTTGGTCTGAACTGGGTCAGATGATCACTAATTAGCAGATCTTTTATTAAATCTATAAAAAAAACATTAAAAAAGACAATTTGGCTATTTCTTGGTTGGGCATTTTTATTTATTATTTTTTTAAAGCAATTAAACAAATTAGATATAGTCTAACTAACTGTTGCTGGCAAGAGCAAATGAACACATATGAGAGTATCTTCTTAGTCTCAAATAAGTTGTGGCCTGAAAGTGGGTCACTTATTACACCTCATGCTGTGCAACAAAATGATAACATTAAAAATATATCGTTTTATATTCAAGTTATAACATTTCAAACTAAATTTTGGAAAATATAGAAGGAGAACATGGAGTCATCGATTTTGCTTACTTTTAACATGATATAGCTTCAATGAATGAATATGAATATGAATGAATAACATAACAAACTTATACAGAATATACCTGTGAGACTGGGGAATAAATGACGAATAAATGTAAGGGGGAATAAAAAGAGGAAACTGAGGGTTAAGGGGTTAAAACTCTTCAATACAAATACAATCTCAAGGCACCAACACCTACACACACACACAACCCCCACCTCTCACTGGATACCACGACAGAAAAACAAGAGAACAAAGAAAAGGCTATCTTCAAAAACGGTGTCAGCGAACACAGACAGAGTCAAAGGGAATGAACAAGAGAGAAAGACACAAAGACACAAATATAGCAAGATGGAGGGAAGACAGCAGAGAGAAAGAAAGAGAGATGTCATGGCTTCTGGGGATTGAACTTGACACAGGGCAGGGCTGAATCCTTGGATTTGTGGGGGGAACATCCATCATGCAGCAGTCAGAATGAGATTGCGTCCTCCCACCTGCAGCACTGCAAACACGATATCATGTTTCATGCACATGCTACACATCCTCTGATATCCAGTGCACTCAGGAAACCCATACACGGGTAAGATGGGTGTCAGGATTTAATTTATGTACTAATCTAATGTCTCTCTCACAACAAGTAACATCAGTCTCATCAGCACCATTTTACATTAGGAATGAAGAGTTGTGCCAAAAAATCACACCACAATAATCCACCCACATCTTATATTATTTTCATAAATGACTGGATCCCTTAGCACAATGTAAACAAACTACTATGTTACAGGATAGCTTTGGCAATATATTTGTCAAAAATATTCTGAAAATAACAAAACCAATTCCACATATATTGGTATTGTCTGTGTAGCCAAAGCAGGATGTTGTTTATACCAGTGATGTATGGGGGTGGGGCTCCCTCTCTTGTAACCAGGGAGAGTGAAGAGTTTTTAAAAGAAGAGTAAAACATTTAAATTATTATTTACTAAGATGTATGAACATGGGTTGAACAGCTCTCCATTGAAAATGCTGGAGAAAAACTATTTTGCAACAAAGTTAATGAGCTAAGAGTATGGATAAATGGTGACTTTTCTTTTTACACTTGTGAAGGAGCTGTCTGCAAGACTCAGAAGTAATTGTCATGAGAGAGCAGCTGGACGCTAATGCGGGAGACAGCAAACAGCTAGAATTCAAACAGATTATTCTCAGGTTGGAGCATGGAAACAACGAAGAGAAACTCATTCGTCTTGAACAAGGCTCAAACAAAGACTGAACTGAAAACCAGGACAACACAAAATAGACTGTCGAGGGGATGAAGTGCAGGTGGAGAAAAGGGGCGGAGAAGCCCTTTTAGTTCTGATGAAAATTGCTGAGTAAAAAAACTAAGCTTAATATTTGCCGTTTGAGTTTTTTTTGCATTGTGGGGCAACAGAACCAGCACACTACAGACTTACAGTGGTGTGGCCCTCCATTATCTTGAGGATACAATTATGTGGCTTTTCTTGACTTTGGAAATGTGATCAGACTGAATGAACCACCATGCTCAGCGTGTGTACACCACCCTGCAGAGTGGCAGTGTGGGGAGGGGTGGGAGGTGGATTGGTCTAACAAACAACTGACTTTGTGCAGGAGTCCAGAGTTTTCTTTCCGCTTAAATGTGTGTGTATGTTTTTCTATACCTTACCATGTGCCTCTTTTTCCTAAACCTAACCATCTGTGACTTGTTGCCTAATCCCTACCACCGTGACAGTCCACGCTGTTGTGTAAATTTAGGGACCGTGCTGTGTCATCCCACCATGTGCATTTGTTGACATCACAGTAACAGCATCCTGGAGCGTAAACAGCTGACGCAGAAGGACAAATAATTTGTCAAAAGAAGATGCAGAAGGTCACTGACAGAGTGGCACCATGTGACGAGCTGGGAAGAGAGCATGTTGTTAACACTGAATATTACACTATTCCTTTAAAGCAGTGATTTGATGCTTAATTAGTTTAGCCTGCACCTTTTTGGCCATTAGCCAACTAACCAACTGCATCAGTGACATTTTAAATATCTCCAACACTGGATAGCAGACAGAGCTTCAAATCTTAGACAAATGGATTTATGTCCGTATTTATTTTGCTCCTGCAATCGTGTCAAAATCATCAAACCACAACCCTCCCACTCTGTATTGTTCCTCCAGCTGCAGTTTTATTGATGCTCCATTACTGCATCACATCATCAGTTAGCTGTTGGATCAAAAAAAAAGGATCCAGATATAATGAGTCATCTGCCAAATATGTGCTGCTGAGGAACAGTTTGTGCCGCTTGAAGCACACCGTGTCAAGCACCAGCTGTTAATGCATTAACTATCACCCACTCAAGTAGCCCATATAGAGGTGGACAGACAGACTAGCCGGGGTAATAAGGAGGTGGAGAGAGAGAGAAAACTGCCAGATTGGAGGGTTAGTGGAAGACAGACAGGATGGGAAGCGGAGGGGGAATACAACCAAGGAGAAATTTTTTTAAAGATGGAGCAAGCATGCCATTTGGAGAAAATGTACAAGAAAGGAATGCTACAGTCATAAATAAATGGCAAGACATACTGAAAAATTTGGTTATTCTTGCAGTTATAACAGATAAGTTAAACTCCACCAGGTTGTGCTGTTGCACTTCAATCCCAGTCAGTGAGGAGACAGTCTTGACCTTATGTGAGAGAGAGGTGGAGGCAGAGGAGGCAAAGGAGGAGGAGGAGGAGGAGGAGGAGGAGGGGTAGTTCACACAGCAATTTTCAAAAGATTTACACAGGCAGTGAATCTGAAAAATACATGTAAGAGGCGAGGTTACAGGACACGGCTGCAATTAAAACCAGACAGCACCCAGCAGAAGATGGCAATAGATCTGAATCAACAGGTCACAGAGACAATAAATTAGCATGGGCGAATGCTGAAGAAGCAGTGAATGCACGAGATAGAATATAATAAAGATTGATTGCATTTAGTGGATTTAGACTGGTAATATAATTAAATGCAGGAGTCCTAAAATGACACTTAACCTGCACTGTTTGCTTAAAGGCCCCCTGTGTATTTAGGGGGGATATATTGGCTTCACAGTATAACACACATATATATATATATATTTTAGTGTATAATCACCTGAAAATAACGACTATGCTTTTGTTACCTTAAAATGAGCTGTTCATATCACATATGGAATGAGTCATCAGCCATTGATTTTGCCATCGTGCACCACCATGTTTCTACAGTTGCACAGAATGGACAAACCAAGCACTGGCTCTAGATAGGGGCATTCATGTTTTTGTAGCTTGTAGCCCCTCCACAACAAGAGTGTCAGAAAAAAACACTATATTTCTTTGAGTGGAACTGCTTAAGTCTGTGATTTTATCAAAATCACTGGGTCCATAGACCTCTCTGGATAACTTGGCTCATGCTGAAAACCTCCTGAACAATAAACACCGAAGGATGTGTCACCGGGAGAAGTTTCAGCTGGTTTCAATTTGCAATTCTCACCACTAGATGCCACAAAATCCCCTTAAATCTTACATACTATTCCTTTAAATGCAGAAGTCCTGAAATGACACCTCACCTGCACTGTTCAATGAACTGAACTTGATTTGCAAAATGTTTAAATACACATATCACCTTCAGAAAGGATAAAATGCTTCAAGTGCAAGTTTCATTGTAATGTGCTGCTGAAAGCCGTGAATTTCATCAAACTTTAATTTATCAGAACAACGAGACTGATTTGACAAGCTTACCCAGATTACTAATTTATTACACAGAAGAAACTACTGCCACTCCCAAAACAGGAACTTTGTTAGGTCAAAACTAAAAATCTATTTGTTCACTGCAGCCCAGAGTTTAATACAGTATATATCTCATCAATGATTAAAGGACCAAAAAGGAATCCCTGAACTCAATATGACAGCGATAGGAGACATGTGAGACATCTTCTTCCATACTCCAAAGCCTGGGACAAACCCAAGCTTGTTGATCATGTGATGTCGCATCAAACCATCTCTGTCTCCTTTTCTGTCTGCACCTACAGACACCTTACAGACACCCACAGACACCTTACATACATTTGTGAACATTATGTGCTTGGCATAAGTAGCGCTGAATTTCATCATTGTAGAATACTAATGAAAGAATATAGGCCTCAAATGCATGGTAAGTTAATTAATGTGTGAAGGCACTGCTTTTCCTGATACATTAATGTGTCAGTTTTTATGGGTAGTAGTTCTTACTTGTTTCTCTGGCCAAAAACAGACACCACAATAAACAAGATATCCCTAATGCAGCTGCAGTGGACGTATTTTTCTCTTAACAGCTACAAGAAAGGCTGATGGTTTTGGTGTCGGTCCCTGAAAATCTAATTTTACAAAAGCTTCCATCCAGATTAATCATTTGCACTGACATTTGACAGTCATACAGGAAATGGTCTATCAGAGAACAATATTTCTCCACCATCAGTCGCAATCACCTTGCTCTCAAACTGTGACTCACGCTCTTAGTCTTGCACTCTCCGCCTACACATGAATTGTACAGTAGCTGAATACAAGTCTGGCATGTTGTCCGGGGGTGGCTGAAGAGCATTGTGGGAGATGTAGGAAATTAGCGGAGGAGACAGGTTGAAAGAATGTGTTTAGAAAGGAGAATTGCATCAAAAATGCTAATCACAAACTCCTTGGATGAATCCTCCAGAGGGTATTTATCAATTTTTCCTTACGTTGGACTTGTTGTAATTATTATGCTTCATTGAGCTGGTGTTGAGAACTGATTTGATGAATCATTTGTTTTTTACAAATGCCTTTGTGTGCATATTTTTGGTTTACCTCAGTAATAATAGCCCATTTTTCTTTAACTTGATTTTTCACCATTTTAGTAATTTGCTTTTTTTGTTTAATTGCCAAGAGTTAGATGATTAGATTGGTGTAACTGTCATGCTTGGACACTGAATACAAAGATACAGCCATTTGCTGGTTAGTTTAGCATAGTTTAAGAAACAGGGGGAAAGAGCCAGCATAGTGGCTCTATCAAGAGAAAACAAAATATCCCTACCAGAAACTTTTACAAGATCTATCACATTTGTTTAATCTGTACAAAAACCAAAGAGCCAGGCAAACTTGCGTTACACCTGTTTCCAGTGAGGTAAAAGTTGCATCTCAGTTCTTTGCAGATGATGTGGTTCTGTTGGCCTTTTTTAGACTGTGACCTCCAGCATGCTCTGGGGCAGTTTGCAACAAGTCTGAGGTGGTCAGGATGAGAGTCAGTGCCTCCAAATCTGAGATCACGGTTCTCTGCCAGAAATTGTTGGATCCCTTTGGGTTAGGATTGAGTTACTGCCTCAAGCTAAGGAGTTTGAGTATCTTGTTCATGAGAGCAGGTAAAACAGTGCTTGAGCTTGACAGGCGGTTTGATGTGATGCCAGCATTGCTATGTGTGTTGCACCAGACCGTTGTGTTGAAGAGGGAGCTGAACTGAATTGCAAAGCTTTAAATTTATCAGTCAAGCTACATCCCAACCCTCGCCTATGGACATGAGCCTCAGGAGCAGCTGGAAAATGTTGCTAAGGAGAAGGACATCTGGAGTACCTTGCTCAGCCTGCTGCCCCTTCAACCTGGCTACAGATAAGGAAAGTGGATAGATGGATGGATGGATGCATCCACTGAGAAGAAAATGACAGAATGAAATGAAAATCTAACAAAATGGGAACTTAGTTAAGTATTTTTTTCCGCTTATCAACATGGTCAACACTTGCAGCAATTCAGCAGTGCCTCTGATACTCAGCTCATGGAGTTGAGGCACTTCAGAACCCTTGACACTTGATTGCCGCAATTCGTGACAAATATGGCAGAGTCATAACCCCATCAAAATCTGAACACAAAGACATGATACACACATCTTCCAATTCAATGAGGCTTAGACTGTCTAGATGTAATTATCTTTGGTGTCCAGTGCAAATAATTTTCCCATGAATCTGCTTAGAAATCATAGAAAAAAAATACGCTCCTTATAACTTCAGAAAGATCGTGTTTTTATATTTTCATCAAAACCAAAGTAATCTAGTTATAGTTGTCTGCAGATCAGTGGGTGCAGTGTAAACAGGAGGTGCTCTAATTTGGCATACTTTTAATTATGCCAGATTGCCAATATGTAAACAAATATAACTTAAAACATGTTTTTTTCTGTCATAATGGATTATGACACATTCCATTGATATAAATGTATTTTCACAGAGTATTTGTTTACATCATGTACTCAGTGGAGATGATTCTGCTCACTACCATTCAGTTCTTGCAGACATTTTATAACAGTGTTGTGTTATAATCCAAGACCATTTTTAATACAATGTTTTTCTAGCTTTCTGCATCTGTGCCACACAGCAGAGTTACACTTAATAAGTCACCTCCACTGGTGGAAAATAGACAAATGATGTTATTGCATGAAATGAATAACAAAAAAAGGGAATCAGCTAAAATGACCAGATAAATTATTGGCTACTGGAAAACATTTCAATACTGTGAATCCCTAATTTATGCTATTTCATGCTGTGCAACCACTTAACGCTGATTATAATGCTTCACGCTGTGCAGGGTTCCTCATTCAGCCCATTTGAAAGCCAATTTAAGGGTGAAACAAAACCCCTGGGTGCTGTATGTCACAGATGAACCTCGATAGTGACTGCCAGGCTACTCGCAGACTCACACAGAGAGGTGGAGAGGCTGCTACAAAACACAGCAACCATGCTGAGCTCCCCCCTCCTCTGATGCACACACAAACACAGAAAAGCCAAGACAAGCACCAGACAAGACAGATACACTGTCGTCGTGGACTCTATACTTGCTGCCATCCCATAATATTACCACTGCTGGATACTTTGAGACCCACAACCACCCACCTCCAACAGCTCAGACTAAAGACACGGGGAGCTGAAACAAGGTGTAGACAGAGTATAGAGTTGTGGTCTCCTGGGACAGTGAGCTGATACAATCGACTCCTCCTGTCAATCATGAATACACACACACACCACACACACACACGTGCACACACACATACGCATTACCTGGAGGTCAATGAGTGGACTGGCTGAGAAATGGTTGCCTTACCCAAGCATGATGCTGATTAAATTAACTCCCACTGTTACACACTCCCTCCCACAAGACCTGTCAGAGAGGAGAAGGAATTAGACCAGAGAGAGAGAGAGAGAGCGAGAGAGAGAGAGAGAGAGCGAGAGAGAGAGTGAGAGAGAGAGAGAGAGAGAGAGAGAGAGCCAGAGAGAGAGAGAAATGTGGAACTGAAAGTGACAGAATAGACAGAGATGGAGACAGAGAGAAGCTTAATCATTTTAAGGATAAGCTGTTTGAGCTACTCTGCCACATTCTCTGAAGCTGAAGCTCCATCAGACTCGTCCAGTCAAAGACAGTCACTGGAGCCGGCCAATCAGTGCAGACTAATTTGACATTTCTAAAGGAAATTATAGGACTGAAAACAAATGTGCTCCAATTATAAATGGCCATGTAAACACACTCAATAGTAGTCTATGAGGAAAATGCATTTTGGGCCAAAGGTGATTTTGTTTGCTGCAATATCATGAATGGCCACTGGGAAAAATTGGCTGCAACAATGCTTGATGGGTTTTGCGGACGATTGCCAGAATGGCGTTACCAGCAGTAATTGTGAATAAACAGTGCAGAAAAGCCAAGCTGTATGTTAGGTAACCAGTGGTGACTGGAGGGTGGACACTATCATTCAGCATGTTGCAGCTAGCCAGCTGTCTTTCATCAAAGTCAACAGAAAATAATTCAAAAGGCAACAAATTAACAACACAAAACATTAAAATTCACCACCTGTAAATGCACAGCACTTGAGAACACAACGCTAAAGCTCACTGAGTCAATGGAGCGCCTGACTAAAGAAAATAATTTTTTCATTTCATGTTGTTTTTTTCTAAAAAATGAATTGGTTAGTTACCAGTTAACCCTTTAAATCCTGGACTGACAGCAGTTTCCTTGTGATGCATTCGGGTGCCTTTTTATAGCATTTAAAGCTGAGAAAATGTCTTTGATTTCTCTCACAAATACAGCAAAAAAAAAAAATAAATAGAAGAGCAACTTTGCAATGGAAAATGGTTAAAAAATTAAAATTATGGTATAAAAAAATAAAGGAAATACATTTTTGGCGTTTTCTTGAGCTTTTTTTCTTTCAACATTGTTTATTTTTTGTAGATCATTTTCCTGTAATTTTAACTAATTTATTGCTAATTACTTGCCATTTCTTGTTAGGTTTGCTTGCCACCCTCCTCTTTTGAAAGAAATCAAGCCACTTTGCTCAGGTTTCAAAGGGTTAATGAGTGTCGGGTTATGGAAAACAACATTAACTGAAACTGACATCCCTACTCTAGAGGTATGAAAGATCTAACTTAATACTCAAAATCACCAACATCACTTAAGTGTATGCAGGTCATTCATGTTCACCGGCTCAGCTAGTCTGTGATGTTTTACACCAAAGGGATGAAAGAAATAAAAGATCTAAAGAGGTTGAGTTGAGCCTTTTTGAGATGGGACGTTCACGCTGCTGTTTAGAAGACATTTCTCTCTGTCCTTCATTGTCGGGAAATCACAGTCTGCTCTTGATGAATTGAAGGTTTAATTGGAAGGGATGTGACACAGTTTTTCTTCACAGAGCAACTTTGAGATTCAGATTCTGACAGGAGGGTTGTTTTTTCCCAAAGAAACATTTTGTGGTCCAATTATTGTAACACAACTGTAACACAAAACGCATGCATAGCTTTGCTGGGTAACACTTGTAGACTCTCAATGATGTTTAGTATGTATCAAAAGCGGAACATCTGATATACAATGAGAGACCTGAATTACATTTCAGATTACACAATAACAATAAATCAGTAAATGATTTGTCTAAATCATCAGTCATCCTAATTGCCTCATTGTTTCAGAAAATGGTCATTTACATCTTCATTTTTGCATGGGAAAAACTAGTTATAAAAAACACAATGAAATCCATGTTACATGTTGCATGTAAAATTACACAATGCTTGTGTATCTCCACAAGTTTAAAGTATGTGAACTGTTTTTAATGTGCAACATATTGAGGGTGCTTCCGTGTCTGGTGTGAATCCAGTGTGAGTCAGTTGCTTTTACCCTGAGACAAATTGTGCCAGAAGAATCTAAAAAAAGTTTGAATCACATATAAAACATAACATGTTATAAAGTGCAGCTTTCTTCTACATTATTAAAGTATAGCTTTCTCCCTTGTCAAAGATTAGAACAGAGGCCAATTCTTTCTCGAGGTGGCATTTCACTTTAAGAAAGCCAAATACATGATTCATTTTCTACTGAGAACATTATTCAAATGTTCTGTGGAGTGGGTGCCAGCAAAATCAGTTAAAGGCCTAATTATATGCTGAGATTTCTGTCTCCCAGCCCACTCTGTTCGTACAGCAGCAGGAGGGAGAAATTCTTTTGCAGCTGGGAAATGAGGAGAAAAATACAGAGCAACAGTATCTTTCAACAGCACAGTTTAATAAGTTTTAGCTGGTTAGTTAAGCATAGTGTTAGTTTTAGAGGAATATACTTAGGGATGCCATATGGTATGAAGTGATCAATCTGTACCTATTCAAGTGGAGTTATCCTGCTCCTATGTTCTTCTTTTGCATGTATTTGATGTCCAGTGTTTAGTGTGTTGTTTTTATCAGAATGCACTTACATTTTTTAGTGCAAAAGTATGAAAAAATCCTTGTAAGAAAGTCAAAAGCAACAGATTTCCACAGTGGCTTTGTTGAGATCCTTTTCTTACCGCTGTGTTAGTGATGCTATAGAGCTCTGCCGGGACTTTCTGAGTGAATCCTCTGCAATTAAAGGTGAGCCAGTTCGTTTAACAAGTCCTTTTTACAGGAGGTCTTTAATGCGATGCCATTAGGCTCTCTGCACATTGTAAATACTGAATGTCCCGCTCGGCTGCTTTACTGTTGTAAACTGGGGTTTCATCGTCCTTTGAAAGATGTCTTCTCCATCCTCTCTCCTACAAGAAAGGCTGCCTTCACCCTCATGACCTACACTGTCTCCTCACGTCTTTGGCTTTTTTTCTTGAACCTCCTGGAGCTTTGAAACCACATTTCTTTCCTTTGTTTTTTGTTATACTCCAAATGCAGAAGGATAATCTGTACTTGAGTCTGTGTATCACAGGCACTCTGATTTTTCACAGCTATTAAGGAGAGACTCAAAATAGTAGTTTTAAAGGCAAATGGGTGATTCTTCAACTATAATGATAATTGTGTCCCTGTCACAACTGACCAAAATCAAAGACATGTCTCATTTTTGGGATTATATATTTTATCTGGCCTGGGAACGCTTTGGGATTCCCCAGGATGAGATCATAAAGGTTGCAGGGAAAGGGGGCATCTGGAATACTTTGCTCAGCCTACTCTAAAAGTGGTAGTATTTGATGACTTTGTATGAGAACGGTCTGTTCTTCCATGAAATTCAAAATATAAATTTAGGAACTTTTTCTGGAGGACATATAGCTCCAAAGAAGAATATGTTTATTGGCTGTCATTTTTAAAGAGCTCATTTTTCCTCTAAAAGTACAAATATTGAGAGAAACAACATTTTATGTTGTGTATTTTTGTATTTATATAAGGCTAACACTGAAAAAGACAATATAACATTTCCAAAACACTTATTTTTTTTACCAGCTGCTATGGAGAAACATACAGGATGTTATGCCACTCAGTACTGAAAGGGAAAGGTAGGACCCAATTGCAAACACACAGACGGACGATGGACAATTAACAGAGTTTTAATGATAATGTGAATGGCGAGGTAGGGAGTGCCGTTGGGGAATGGGAGTCAGGGAGCATGAAGGCAGAGGAAGCAGGTGAGAGCAGGTGAGGCTGGAGGGGCTGATGGTGGAGGTGAGGCGAGGAGAAGCGTGAGCAGAGAGCGGGGGTTTGTCCGAGGTGTTGAGGGTGGCGAGAGGCTTGGCTGAGGCGAGGGGCTGGGCGGCGAGGTGCTGGAGCTTGGCAAAGGAAGGCACTGGAGAGAGCACAAAGAGCACTGAGTGAGCACAAAAAATCTGAGTTAAAAAAAAAGCATGAAACACAAGAGACATAGCTCAGAGAAAACGGCCAATCTACCACTGGTGAGGTGGGAACCATCTGGCACCGGTGAAGAGTGAAGCTGGAGCTTATATGCTGCAGAGGAGGTGATCAAAGATGAGGCTCAGGTGAGGAAGTGTGCACAGAGCCTCAGCACCCGGACGCCACGCCCAGCCCCCGCAACACAGGAGGACACACAGAGAAACCCCCAAGCATACACCCAAGACAAACCCACAAGCACTACACAAAACCACAAGGCACCACACAGGAAAAGCCAGTGTCAATTTACTGGAAATATTGTATCAATACACTTCTCGAATTAAGCATTTAATTCTCTGAAAGTTTACAGATCAAAGTGGACCATAGTTGCAGAATGCACCTCACTTTATTTTAAGTTGCTGTTTCCCTCAGGAAGTTTAAGAGGCAGACGGTATCTGTTGCCAATGATTTGTCTTCATTGGAGCAGACAGACATCCTGTAAATAAGTAGAAATGTTATCATAATCATAGCAGGAGACTCTGAGTTTTAGGAAAAGCTCAAAGCCAACATGTCAAAGTCTCTGTGATAACTTTCTGACAGCTGGTGTACCAGCAGTTCCTTTGCATCCCACCTGCTATGGAGTGACGCCAAGTCAAAGATCAGATTTCCTCTGTGCCCCGGCACTTCCAAGAGAGAATGAGATTCAATTAAAGCTTAATATCGGCCCATTGAGGAACTCCTAGCAGGTGTACACGGCAGATGAGTGCTTGAGCTGGTTAGTGTCACCTATCACACACTCTCACAGACACCAGGTCAGTGGTGTAATGGATTTTAAAATCAAAGTTTGCTTGTGCAAAGTAAATAGCTTCTGAAATTAAAAATAAATTGACAATCTGTTCTGATATAAAAATGAAAAAAAGACATGCTCCGGAGAGATCGTCACGCCTCTTTGGGTAACACTTGAACCAAAGCCAGTCGTAGACAAAGTTGAACATTTCTGACAGTTAACTGTGTTTCTGGGAGTTGTTCAGTGTCACGAAGATCTTATCTTCTTCTCTTTTTTAAATGCAACAATAGAAGACAGTGACAGATTATGAGTGAACGCTTGGCTGCATATTCAGCCCCGATGGAGAAACTTTAAATGTCAGTTTGGATCAGCACCTTTGTGCCCTTTTTGTTGAGTGGCAACAAGACACACTGCGGGGCAATGTGTTGATACGGTTTTTAAATTTTGTGTCTCGACCAACAAAGATTTAACAGATAAAGGTGTATCAGATTTATTTACAATGTGAAGAACAGCTGATAGAGGGAATTAGACTATTTTTCCTGCTAATATAGTCTGTTAGAACTCACACCATTGAATGTGTCTGGCCTCAGAGCTTTGCTCAAAGATAGTCCAAAAACACCTCCCTAATACTTAAAAATAATGGATGTAGCCTCTGTGACATCACCAAATGGTATTTGGATTGCCATTTTGGATCTTTGTCACACAGGCTATGGTTAAAAAAAAAGTTTAAAAACACGACTCCCAAAAAAAGCCAGTGCAGTTGCAGGTTTGCTGGATTTGTGAGTCATGGATGTATTAAGATAACTGGATACAGCGTTGACGGCAGGACCCCGTTCATTCCAATGAAATTTGCTCAGTGGGCATGAAGCCAGAAACATTCCACTGACGTCTATAAATTTACCTAGATGATCAGCTCTAGTCCATAGAGCAGGTGCACCAAGAGCTGGCTACTTCCAGTTTAGCACTTTTGCAAACTTCAGTAGGGAAATAAGATTTAATTGTGTTGCTCTTCTAGACTTCAAAATGTTATCTGACTTAATGGATGAAATCGTGACGGTGAAAAGTGTCAAAAAAAAAATGTATCCACTGATTTTACTGAGACTAGACCACAATTTAAGTCAATGGGAGAAGGTGTTTTTGGCCCAGGGCCTTGGAAGGTGTAATTCCACTGTTTGGCCACTACAAAAATTGGCTTCAAAGCCAAACTGCTGACTCACAAAGACACCTAAAACATCATAGGAGAGAGTAGTTCAGACTGAGAACATGTTAGAGAGACGTTAGACGGGCAACCAAATGCAGAACGAGACTCCTTTAGGCCATCAAAGCAACACTTAGACATATTTTATACTTTAGCATATTTTATTTATTATGAACTGAAAACACACTGAAATGGTGACAGCTGCGCCTATTCTCTGTGTATTCGAGCTTACACCAAAGTTACATCATCTAAACAACATTGTTGCCATGGTAGCAACTTGTCAACAGACAGCACTTGCCTGTCCCTTAGAGCAGTTATGCCTTTATTGTGCATAACTTTGAGTCTTAAACATATTTTAGCATGTGAGTTATAAAAAATTCACCCCCCTACAGTTGTCATGAATGGGAAATTATAGAGATCAAAACCATTTTTTGTACCAGGCTGAAAATGTGTTTATTTCTGCTTTAAAGGTGAACATTTTAACATGGGGGTCTGTGGAGATTGACTTGATTTTGGAACCAGCCTTAAGTTGCCTTTAGGGAAACTGCAGTTTTTGGCACTTAAGTGTTGGCTTCATTTTTCAGCTCCAGAGGCTGCCGCTTGGGGTTCATACTTTATATTTCAGCCTGCTGTTAACACATTTTTTCCAAAACAGCTTTAGAAAATATACATAAAAAAGACAAAGAATCTCAGGAAACCTTGAGGGTTAAAGGAAGCAGCACTATCGGCAAAAGTTTCTGCAAAAAAAAAAATGCGGCATTGATTAAATATTCATGAAACAGGCAAACCATGCCAAGAAGTTTAGCAAAACAAGTTAAAACTGAAGGAGAGAGAAAAAAAAGATGAAAGCTGCAGTCTCACTGCAAGCTGCCACCTCCTCTTACAGAGAACCTGTTTTTAATCAGGTAATGTCACTGACATCAACTCTTTGTAAAAGACCAGAGCACAGCACAGACGAAGGGGAGCAAACAAAGCCATAACGTTTAAAATCAGCCAGTAAATGAGACATTCAAGATTTTAATATCCTCTGTAATTAATTCATTTTATAAGGTGCACAGTGGTGAAAAGCAGTCTGTCGAAGTTTAGGATTTACCTGAGGGGGTTCTAGAGTTAAACAGGCCTGAGATCTGGTCTGGTGAGCAGCGGTTTTCAATTAGACAGAAGATATACTGAGACTGGAGACCTGCGTACATAATGCGGTATTTCTCTCTTGTGTTGAAACAAAATGCACAATGATGAACTGCATCAAACTGTGCAAAACAAGCAATGTGACATTAAAACATGCTTCCACAGTCAAGACACACTGGTCTCATACATGAGACTGGCATTTTATCATCTCAGCCTCACCTGGAATATACCAACTGCTCAGGTGAGCACATTTTGAGCTAAAGACTAGATACAAAGAAAACGAAAGGATTAATTAATAAATATAGTAAAAAAGTTAGTACTGAAATCACAGTTGACCTGTAAGCACACATGCAAACCCATACATGCAAATGCATTAACAGAATTTCATTCACTGCAACATAGTTTCACCCCTCCTTTCACAACTTGAGTCCAATAAGTCACTGCTCCTCATGATGCAAACCTGTTTTCAATATCACTGATTGAGCTCATGATCCACAGCTGCTTCACACACACACACACACACACACACACACACACACACACACACACACACACACACACACACAGGAAAGAAAAGGAATGAGGCAGCCTTGGCATTACCAAATTATGTTGCATGTTATGTCCTTCCAAAATAAAGTCTTGATAGCATTTTATGATTAGTTGTTTTGTCAGCAGCATCAGAATTCAGCACAAGAATTATTTTAAAAAAATGTTTGCTGAGCCACTAAAAGATTATTATGGTTACATTGTCAAGTACAAGGTGGGATTGTGATAATGGTTAATTTTAACAAACTTAATGACAGTAGGTGTCAGTGTAGTAGCAGAGCGGTTTCATATTGGCGGGTTTTAAAAGGGCAAAAACACTTCATACATGGTGAAATTAGTCTTTTTTTTAACCACAATATTTCTATAAAAAAAACAATGGAAATGTTAAACTTGCTCGTATCATATCAACATTTTATCCAACAGGTGTTGTTCCTGCCGCCACAGTGCCACGAAAAGCAAAAGGCGATTTTTTTCTATCAAGAGTTATCTGCATTTTCTGACAGAACAGTGGCACAAAAGCGTTCTTTTTTGTTTGTTTTTTACAGAGACATGGCTGCATTTCCTGCCAAGGTAACAGCATGAAAAATTGTTTGTTTTTTTTACCGACATTGTGTTTGCTGCCAGAATAGTGGCATAAAAAACAGTTGTTTTTTTGCTTAGACATTTCTGCTTTCCTGCAGTAATAGTGGCACAAAAGCTGTTGTATTTTTTATTGGAACGTTGCTGCATTATCAGCCAGAATAGTGGGACGAAGTGGATGTTTTTATTGAGATGTTGTTGGTATTTTAAGCCAAAACATGATCTTTTCCTAACCCTAACCAAGTGTTTTTGTGCTACCACATTAACCATAGCATCATTAAAATGTAACTGTATCTCCTGAATAATAATGTGCAAACATATTTTATCTGTGGTTTGCAGAAACATACAATGCCATCTTTTCTCTGACAATTAATATTCAAGCCTGCAGAGCCTCAAGATCCCAAAACACTCAATAATTACACACACCTTTGAACGCTTCTGTGTCTGGCAGAATCGAAACACTCACAGATTATGTTTTTTTTCTCTTTTTGCAACACAAACAATCCAGACAGCCATTGTTTGTATAAACAGCTAAAACATTAAACATTTCCCTTCGGATACCATGCTGGAAAAATCCTCCTTTTTCCAAAATCTCACTCCTTTTCATTGATTCCAACTGCGAAAACACAATGAACCTGAGCTGAAACCACACAGGAAGATCAGCGAGGGCTAATTCTGCTTCTGTATTGGACAACTACATTAACCATAATCCCCTCCGGCGCGCCAGAGGTGAATCCAACACACGGCTGCTATTGAGGAGGAATTAGGCTTCCCGTCGAGGGTTTACAGCCTGATGTCGTGAGGGGACAGGAAGTTGTTGGTGTATTTTGAAAGAGGTGCAGAGGAAGGTGGAAGATATTAGTCAGATGTTAGAAGTGAAATGATTCATGAATGAAAAATGTGACTTAGCACCTCCGTGAAATGAAAACTTTACGAGATGTTTTCTTAATGCCCAAATTGTGAACTCATTCAGCCGATATACATTTAGGCACGCTCATGCAGATTCTTGAGGAGTTTAAGATGAACATGGAAAGTTATGCTTGGAAGCACAATGTCAGCTTAATATTCGAAAAAGGTACTTTGAAGAATATTTAAAGACGGGGAAGATTTCAGAAAAGGTTTAAACAGTAAGAGAAAACTTAGGAGCTGTTTTTGCTTAGATCTGAGAGATGTCAGCGGATTTTTTCATCTCAATCCCTCAAGACTTTGTTCTTAAAAATTAACGTATGTATATCTGCAGCTAATTAGTTAGCTATTAGTCTCAAATACACAAACATCCTTCAGAAAATTAGATCATTATCTCACATAAAGTAATACGATAAAGAACAATGATTGTATGATATTTGGATTTTACAGCTTTGTATTTTACGCACCACAGGTGGCAGCTGAACGCTGTATTTTAGCTTGAAGCAGGCATCTGTTTCCTCACTCGAACTGAGTCAGTTTAGACGGCAAAAAGATAATTCATCTGCTGGTGATTCATCATTATGTCTCCGTTAACAACCGAAGTATTTATGTAATGCTGTGATTGTGACACGTTCAATACAAGCAAGCTTTTATAATTTGTTCTTGATGCCTCACTATGTTGTTCAGTAACTGGGACATCTTGCCTATATTTAACTTTATTTTGTTTTGTTACAAATGGGTTCATCTGCTGAATCCTTGCCAGATGCTTTTTGTACAAAAGGCGCCCGGTCTCCAAAAATTAATGTAGAGACGCAATCTATATGGATCTGATGTGAAGGTTGGCATATCAAAGCACATAATTATACTGATTTACTCGTATATTTGTAATACATATTAAGATAAACAGTGAAGTTAGTTATTTAATTAAAGTCTCTATGAGATTAAAATACTGGCAATATAAAATACTAGAGCCTTATAAAACAAAAAATTGACTGGAACAGCTAACGGTACACAAACACAAGAGTAAAACAGAATTCACCAATGACACCACAAATCTGCAAGGTTTTTTGACCAAAAATACTTTTCTCCATAGACTTACAATTTTAAAGAGATATCTGATAACTTTGAAAGTCTAGAGGAGCTGCTCAATTAAGTAATTTAATCCTCATTCACATTGGAGAAGTGTTAAACGGGAGGTTAGTCGCTTGGTTGCTGCAAGGGGAAATTTTTTTGGCTCTATGCCCTGCTGAGTAACTTTAATCATATACTCAGTTCTCTTCATACATCTATGTTTTACACATCCAGCAGACCTGAAACAGCATTAGCATTTATTTAGAGTCATTTTTGAGCTCTGTTTTCACCATAGACTGTAAAAGTGAAGCCAAAACATGGCAATTGTTCCCCGGTCGCTGGCTGCAGGATAGATCATAAACCCCGGCTCCTCCATATCAGTGGATCGATAGTTCTTCTTTTTCGGATAAGTTTGGTTTTACATACTTGATGTAACAAAAAACCCTGTTTGTAATTATTGACAGCTTTGTGTGTCAATTACTGTTCAATCAATGACGCTGCTTGCGATTGGTTGTTTGGCAGGAATTTTGGCTTCATTTTTGCACAGTGGTAGGAAGAGGAGACGCATTGTCAACTGTATGTATACTCATTGGTCTGTCCCAGCACCAGCTAGTTGCTTATTTGTTTGTTTAGCAAATAATGCAATGGTCAATTGTGAAAACTGCGTTAACCAGTTAAATAATAATAATAAAAACCTTCATAGAGTTGCAGAGTCAAACCAACATGCATCCATACTGCCAGCAACATGATTTAGACAATATTTATTGAGTATTTAGACACATTTATTAAGTGTCAATGTCAAAAATATTGATTCATTTAAAAGAATATATTATTCTTGATCTTGTATTTTTGCAACAAATCTTGGTATATTTATAAAATTCAAAACACAGATGATTATTTTTATTCTTATTCTTTTTCCTTTTGTCATCTTCCTCAATTCTTGTCTTCATTTATGTCCCACACTTTACCTGCCTACTCTGTTGACCAACAGAGACTTTGAATTTATTTATTGTCAGCTTTGGGTTTTACACAGAGAGAGCAATAGTGGTCAAAATATCAAGAGTTGAGTGAGAGGTTTTGTTTTGGAGACATTACGGCTGCATAGTGTTCTAGTATACTGAGGTTACTGTCAGTGGGGAAATTGATATCTTCACTTCTTCGTGATGGATTTCTCTCTGGATTGCTGTTGAGTGCTGGAACAAAATGTTTAGACAAGAAAAAATGAATCTTTGTCTTTAAGAAAGTGAAATCCTCTGTCAAACTCTGCAGTTGATGCTCTGGAAATGAGCAATGAGCTGCTTCATTAATTGTTTTGTCATTAAAATTCTTTGAAAAGAGTTGTTAGATTTCGCTTTGTTCCACTCTAAATGGCTACATACACCAGCCTTCATGCCAAAAATACTGTTTTTAATTGAATAGCGGTGTATCAGTCATGGCACACATGCTCAGTGCCCGGCCAATTGTGCAGCTGCTGACAAAGCTCCACAATGAGTCGGATGAGGGGAAACCCATCGCTGCTCGATAACATCGGCCTGCAGAAAAGCCTCATTGTCGGCTCCAACAAAAAGGCCGCATTGATTTGTGGTAGCAACCACACAAAGCCCAGTCCGCCCCGACTTCCACTGCGCTCAACGAACAACTTTATCTCCCGGTGAGAGCGAAAGCTGATTAAACATTTTCACCTGCGGCTCAGCCCTCTTCCCCTCAAAAAAAAGGAAAAAAAAGTCTCATCTCAGCAGACAAGAGGGTAATTGAAGTTTCACCTTAGTTTCTTCCACAGTGCAGTTTCACAGAATAATATACTGCAGGATGGAAGGTCACTGTCCCCGACTGCTTGCGTTTCCACTTTTTTTGTCCAGTGTTGACATCCGATAATAATGATGATGGCGTGATGAAGATTATTATGTGTTGCTTTGTCCAACTCCTCGAGGAGAAGTCTTGTTAAAGTGTGAACGCTTTCTCGTCAGAAGAGACAAAAGGTTTTTCTGAGAGACATTTGTTCATATCAGATTGATCTACGTTACATTTAACTCCGTTTATGCAGGTGGTGGGCATATCCGGAGGATATTTGTCCCTGACAAAATGACCAACTCATCATTAAACTCTATTTATATAAGTGGTAGGCCATTATGAAACATATTTGTACCTATCACAATCACCAGTGCTGCATTATTTTAAGACACCATTAAAAATGCACTTAAATATACTTTAGCACATCGTTTATTACTGATGCTTTACTTCCAAAAACTGCACTTTTCTCTATTTTAAGCTCACTTCTAGTACACTTATATGACAGATGTATTTATAATCACAGTAAAATGTGTTTTTAAAAAAAACATTACAAGAATGTAAAATATGTATTCTATTTTTTGTCCTGTTTTTTGTCATTTTATTGAACTGTCTTTCATTGCCTTGATATGTATGTGTTGTGATTAAATAAATAAAAACATAAATAGATACATACAAATGGTTAAACAATCATTTCAAGAACAATTTATTTGAATTTGTTAAGTGTTTCAAGTGCACTTATATTTTAATCAAAACATACTTCCCGTAGAAACAAATTTGGATTTAAATTTATTTTTAAAAAACACAAAGTTAGTAATAAAATGCATACTGAGACATATTTAAGTGCCTCTTAATGGTGTCTCAAATAGTACAGTCAAGTGCATTTTCCTATGTCTTTATTAGCATGAATGACATATCATTAGAATATTAAGTATAATGTTAGTACATCAAAAATAAGAGATATTTTAGTACATTAATCATGTGCTCATGAAGTACTGTGAGTGTTCTTGACTTACATGTACCTCAGTATACTTTTTTAAACTTTGCAGTCAAAAGCGCAGTTGGAATTTGGATTTTACAAATAAAAGAATAATGAAGTTGTCAAGTGGCACATATGTCAGACTTTTCTCCCGTTTTACTTGCCAAAATATGTAGAGTTCAGTCGGTGTTCCACACTGTGAAGCAGAAGACGGTGGCCATGCCTCCACAACGCTCGGTGGATGTGTTGTGAATGCTGATTGGACTGGTGCTGCTGGTCTGTATGTTGATGCACATAGTGCTACACAAAATGCTCACACAAAGGCTGAACCAATCCTAAGCCTCTTCATTTATCCGCCGGGATTGGCTGAGATGACGCCGCACCTTGACATGACAAAAGCAGGGTGACCTTGTCTGTTCGAGAGGTCACTCCGCCCAACCGATGTATCTAAAAGGCCCCGATGAAAATCGTTTTTCTAAATCGGATTCTTACTGTGAACAATGGGATCCAATAAGAAGACACTATTTCCTGCCAAAGTTTCAACAGCTCTCATTATTTCACATGAGCAATCTCTGTATTTTGCTTTTGTCAGACCAAAAGCCAAAAGAAAATTTTGGCAAACCACAAAAATGCTCCATTTGTACGTTTCATATGTATCATATCAATGTGTCATAAGTGGCGTAGATTATGAGTCGCTTTTGTCGGGCGGTGGAGGGTTAGGTGGATGGTGTGACACAGAGGTGAGACGCCTGCCAAGCTGCAGCCATTCAAGACAAAACCTGTTGTTTTTTAGTGACCCTGAGCTGTGTTTCCAACAGGGATAGTACAAGAAAAGTTGTTTTTGTTACCATAACATTAGTGTGTGTCCTGCTGGTCGTTGCATTTCCAGTGAAGATATTGCCAAGAAAAGCTGATGTTTTTTTTACCAAGACATTAGTGTATTTTTTGCTGGGATAGTGACAAAAAACACAGCGTTGTAAAAACATTAAGTTTAAAAACTTCCACTACATAATGACATGTCCAAAGTTTGTATAAATGGACAATGCCATTGATTCTGGAAAACAGACTGCTTTTGTCCTGGCTTTTCTAATTGATTTGATCTAGTTGGCTTGAAATATGAAAGTAGGTTGGAGAATTTATGCTGACGTCACTGTAACGACACTCCAGACACACGGGTGGCAACAGTGCTTCTAGATGCAGAGCGCCTCACACTTATCACCAAAGAAGCTAATTCAACAACAAAGCTGTATGAACACTCTGCAACTGTTTAGAGAAGGCTCAAAAACATCCACTTACCAAGTCAATTTGTGATTATGTCTTACAGGTGACAAACACAATCGTCTCCTGCAAACAAAACAGACAAACTCAGGCCGATGACAGGTTCTCAAACTGTGAGTGATTAGCGAAGCAGAAACAAAGAAACAGATTGGTTTAAGTCCTTACCTCCCTGCATGATAGAAAGAGGGAGAGTGTGTGGGTGTGCCACTTAACATATAGTGTGCAGCTGGTGATGTTGCACCCACAGGGGTGATTAATTTGGTATAATGCTCCACACCTGAGGTGGATAGTCCCATGGTTACAGGTTCACCAAAAATTAGAGCTATGGGTCATTTAAATCAAAATATAATGACAGTCGTGGGGTTGTTTGCTGAACATGCCAGGACTTCTACTGACTTTTAATATAGTCTTAAATAATATATACCCTTTGAAACCTGAGCGAATTGGCTTTATTTCTTTCACAGACATGGAAAGAAGGCAAAGAGTGACAAAAGCAGAAATGACTCAAAAATTAATAAGAAATTAGTAAAAAAAAAAAAAAGTACAAGAAAATTAGTAAAAACAAAACAAAAAAAAATGGAAAAGATAAACAACAACAAGGAACTGACCTGGAAAAAGTGCTTAAAATTATAATTTTGTTACTTATTTTAAATATTTAATTCTGATAGTCATTGAGCTCTTTAGCAGAAATGGTTCCTCGTTCTTTGTGTTATTATTTGCTGGCTCACAGTAAATATCGTTTGTTCTGCCAACATCTGGTTGTGTTGTTGGCTGATTAGTGTATCGAAAATGTCCTGTCGATCTTCCCATTTCCCCTCTAGAATGATAAATACCATCGCTGCCTGCTGGAGAGTTATTTCCTCTCATGCAGGGCAGAACGTACATGCTCGTTAACGGTACTCTTGGTGGTATGTTCAAGTGCAACATTTTGCCTGTGACACCGTTCTTTTACCGTGGTTTGGTGTGTCTTTATTTCTACATATGGAGCGGGTCCTTTTTATACAAAGTCTATTATGTTGTTTCCACAGTGGCCCAGAACAGACCTCAGTCCTCCTGCTTGGCACACTGCAGAAGTGTCAGTTGGTTGTATTCTGCAATTTTACTACTGGATGCAGCTAAATCCTGCACACTAGACCTTTTAAATGTTGTGCAGACATGTTCCTGAACACACTGAATCTGCCTACTTATTTATTGCTCTGTTCAGGGTCCAGCGCTTTAAATGTCATACCAGCCATCTGAGTGACATTTTGTAGCAATATTTATTTTATTCATTTAACTTATATTTAACCAGGTAAGTCCAGTTGAGATCAACAATCTCTTTTTTCAAAGGAGACTTAGCCAAGACAGCAGCATAAGAAAAAGTGATTTATATATCCATGATAAAAACATAAGAGTATTTACAGTCACATGTAGAAATATTAAAAACACCTTTGCACGATTACAAGTACCAACCCATTCATTCACCCTTGTACTTATGAAAGCTTTAAGAATCAGGCAGAGACTAGTGATTTTGGTTTAATATAGTTTTGAAGGCTATTCCAAGAGGAGAACAGAGCACGCTTTTTTTCAATAACACTGTTGCTACTGAGTTGGAATTTTTTAACCTTGGAAACGCACAAAAAAAATCTTAACTGAAGGTCCTTTAACCAGCATTTTCTGTGCTTTGCAATCAAAAAGTTTGAAGGTCTTCGTCAGAGGCTGCAGTGTTCTCAGATGCCATGGAGACATGGACAAAGAAAGATTCATGCACGGAGGAAAATGAATAAATTCACCTTAAGCAGTGATCTTGTTTTTGCCTTTTTTAAACTAGTGTTGATTTCACCAGCAGTACCACAAAAATAATTCAGTACATGCCAGTATGCTGCATGCACAGCAACATCCTAACAGTCTTTTACAAAGGGTGGTTGGTTTTCTAGCGTGCGCTGCATCAGTGCTGATGCCATTCTAAATGTGCGATTCACAACCTGAGGCCAGGGGTCAAACACTCATTTCTGAGGTGTTGTGATATTTTTAGGATATGAGAAAATATATATTTAAATGATGCTTTTTGTTAATAAGTTCAGTGAAATGCTGATAAACACCTCTGGCTATCTCACCTCTGCTCCTGTCTCAGTCAATGTCAACCCCCTCCTCAGGCACATCTGCTCCAGGACCTCTCGTCTCACCCTGTAATATCCACCGCTGATGTGCACGGCTGGAGCAGATGGCGTACATACACACACAAGCACACACACGTAGACATGTATGCACACACATGCACCTGATACACACAGGCCCTTGTTTGTTTTCTCTTTTAAAGGGGTGGAAGTCAGCTGAGATGGAGCTGGAGGATGGTGAACTGGACAAATAGTGTTGCGGGGTGAGATTAATCAGTACACAGCGTCGGGCTGCAGGTTACACACGGGGATGAGGCCATTTTGAATGCCTGATTAGGTTTGATGTGTGAAGTGATGGCTGCACTTGGCCGTCCTGTTCTATTAGAAGTGAGGCTTACAAGGCACCAACAACAGTTCAAGGACAATGGGAAATGCAATGCTTGCAATACAGTAAACTGGAGAGATGGATGGTTTCATCTGTGTGGGAGCTGCAGTCAGGTGATGACCAAGCAAAGGTGCATCATACAGTCTAATCTGTCATCTTTTTCATTGGACACAACATAACACGTGCTTACTTTCTGTTTCTGGACAAGGAAAATATTTAAAAAAGGAAAGGTCATGAGTCACAGAGGTTTCCCCTCAAATTGCCCAAATTGATATCGCAGCTGTAAGATTAGCTTATTTTTTAAAAAAAAAAACGGAACACGTATGTTTTGAAAAAACTCCCATTTATTGCAAAAAAGTTTTCACGCTTGCATGAGGTGGTATTTCAGGCAATTCGAAAAAGCCATATTTTGCAAAACTGCAACTGAATCACCTCTTTGCTTCTACAGGTCACATGATGCTACGACTATGCGCTTGTCAGGAGGAACTGGCTCCCTCAGGCATGATGCAGCAGGTGCATACAGCAATCTTTAAAAGTTGGGCAAATCATCCATAAGATTTGAGTCCACAATTCCTCTGTCAAATCGTAGACTATCACCTCCCAGAAATCCGTCATGTGTGGCTGATCCCGAGAATCAAGAGCCTAAAAGCGTGTTGACCTTAACATCATTGTATTGGAGTGACTGTAATATTGGCATTATATGAGCGTTTATTAGGAACATTGCCCGGAAAAATAATACTGAGGTGTCAAAGTGCTTCAGCTGGTGGCTGGTCTACAACAAAAGACACAAGCTGCACACAGACACACACACACACACACTCATTTTCACACAAGTGCCGTCTGCGCGGACACTTAACACCAAAACATATGTGACGCAATGAGGGTCCTCCATGGCCAAAGAGGTAAGTGACTGAATGGGGCTGCTGGTGGTGCTGCATGCAGATGGAGAGTGGGTGGAGAGTGATTTATTGTGAAGAGACAGAGTGGGTGGGATGGTGAGGAGGGGGCCGTCGCAGAACTTTGCTGATACAGTAGCAGGTGTGCTGCTTTACTGAAGCAATGCATTAATGTTGACTGGAGAAACACATGATGAAATATACATCTCAGCATGATTTCCTTCCATTTGGTGTGTGTGTGTTTGTGTGTGTGTGTGTGTGTGTGTGTGTAGCATATGTGTGCTCATGTAGCTGTTTATTATGTGCACAAACTAATCTCCAGTTTATTTATTAAATAACAGCAGAAAAACACAAAAGTTTGAGAAAGAGAGATTCAAAACTATTGTGTTTGTACATAATTGTCCACAACAGTATGTGAACACAGGTGATGTCCATATATGGTCAACTCCAAGTAGCTTCAGCAAAGTAGTCTGATTATTCAGGAACATACGTACATACGTACTGCTGTTATAATTATGAGTTACTTGTTGTCGTGTCTTGTTGTGACAAGAATTTGTATCATTGAAAAACTTCCTTGTTTTTTCTGTTATCTGCCAAATATTGTATGTACAGCATGTGGTTTAGTCTGGGGCAAAATCTTCATGCACTACTGCTTAAAAGCTGTATAGAACTTGCATTGTCCACGTCCTTACCCTGGATAAAGGCACTTTGGAGATGCAATTAGGACCCCAATTTTGGCTTGAAATCATGACAAAGACTGACTTTTTAAACCTTTTTGCAGGAAGTAGAGGTGGACAGAAACAACTTTTGTCATATAAAGATTTTCTTACTACAATAGTTAGGAATAATCTGGAAAATATCGTGGTTACAATTAAAGATATTATTCTCCACCCACTCACTTACAGTCCAAACAATGATCAATAAAATAACTGAACAACATGCTCACAGTCAAGAACATATTCCAATATTTCAAGTAATTATGCAACAAAAATTAGACTTTCGTGTCACTCCTATATAAAGTAAATCCCAGTCATGCAAAATATATGTTCAAGTACAATATCAAAATGATAAGCAATGATATTTTTTTAATTATCAAACTTTATTTCTCAGACAGGACAGTGCCCAGCTGGCCCGCACAAATGTGCTGTTGCTCACAGTGCGACTGGCATGCTAAAGATAAAACCCCTTCACGGTTACTCTTGTCCAATTAGCCGAGTAGCTTTATGCTCCATGACATGCAGAGTACAGTAGGCGAAGGAATCCCAGACAGCTGGAAGCGTCTCCAAACATACTTTCATGTTTTGAAGCAAATCTGAGCTAACAGCAGTATAACAGCAGAGACATCTGGCTCCCTGAGTCTCAGCTGCTTTCTGTGCTGCTGTTTTTGTCTTCAGTCTCCTCACATCGCACTCATTAATTATCAATAAAAGTTCATGCAAGTAACTGTATTGTTTCACACCAACTGTACACATTTCTCTACCTGTTCTTTACATATTTTAGTTTTGAAATTCATAAAGTTGTCCAGTGTTGTACGTTAACCCTTTGAAACCAGGATCTACCCCAGTTTTCTTGTGTTTTGTTCAGACAACTTTCACAGATAGATAGAAACACCTGAAACCAAAGCAAATTTGTCTGCTTTATTTTCCAAGCATGGCAAATAGGCAATTGGCAATTTGGCAAGTAATGTCCAAGAAATAGAAAGAATTTAGTAAAATTTGACAAGAAAAATGACCTGAAAATAAAACAGAATGAGAGAGAGAGTAAAATATATATAAGAAAATTACACACAAAAAACAACCAAGGAAAACATTTTTGTCTGTAGTTATAATTATTACAACTTTGTTTTTAAAATGATATTATGTGGAAAAAACCTTCTAGCCCTTATTTTTATTTTTATTTTTTTTTTTTTTTTTTTTTTTTTTTTACTTTTTTTTGGTCTGGTAAATATTCCGGGTAATTTTCTTATACGTTTTACCAATTTCTTGCCAATAATTTTGTTCATTACTTGTAAATTTACTCATTTCTTTCTGTGTATGTTCTTGAAAGAATTCAGGACAATTTGCTCAGTTTTCAAAGAGATAAAGCATTTTAGATTTACCTATGTTTTGATTAAAAAAAAATTGAAAGTTTTGGTTGTGTAAATGTCTCAAATCTTTCATCATCTCCACCTGGACCAGCAGACAGTATTTATGTCCAAGCTGCAAACAGCATGCTGATGTAGGGAAGTCCTCAAAGTCCCCTGCCACCCTCTCACACTCTCTCTTTCACCACCTTGTCCTCTATTTCTTTCATCACCTCCTTTCTCTCTGCTTGTTACTTTTTTCCATTATCCTGTTTTCCTAGCGCCTCTCCTTTTTTTCCCCAGAAGAGTTTATGGACGCCTGGATGAACCCAAAACCTCAGGCAGGCAAAGCAGCTCGACCATGGAGCTGCTCGGCGGAGGAAAGAAACTGCAAAGCTGCACTAATAACGTCCCCCTGAATATTTTAGACACAATTTATTTTTAATCCGCCGGCTGGAAATCAGAGTGATTCAGTTCCATATTGTGGCCCCTGTGGGCGTTTCGATGCTCATGCTTTTTTAATGACCACACTTCTGTCCATCCAGAGGGAGGGAGGGAGCTGGGACACCGTATACTGCCCTATAACTCTCAAGGTAAAGGACATCAAGAGTCACCTGGGAGTTGGATTCGAAGATGAGATTTGACTGATTGAAAAAAAGAAAAATGCCACCTGTACCTCTTAAATGATTTAAGAATGTAAAAAAGTTGTAATTTAACCATTTTATACCTGACCAAATTGGCTGATTAAACTGATTTCTTTCAAAAACATGGGAAGAGGGCAAAAAGCAACTTAACAAGAAATGGCGCACAAAACAGCAATAAATTAGTAAAAAAAAAATAATCCCCCTAAGCTAATTTTCAAATCAATTTTTTGTCAACTTTTACTAAAGTTTTTTTCAGTTTTCCAGATATTTCTTGCCAAGATGCTTATTTAGTTTTTTTCCCCATGTTTTTGAAATGCTAGAGAAAGGCATGTGAATGCAGCACAAGAAAACTGATGTTGATCCAGGTGTTAAAGGGTTAAACAAAGTTGGATGGCACATAGAGACATTATATTTCTGGTTAAGTGTGAGTTTTTTCGTTAGTTATTAGCACATATTATGAAGGGTTGAGGCTGCACATTGCAGAGTCTCCTGCAGATTACATCACATTACATCAGAAACACAGTTCAGGAGAAACTTGGTGGCCTCAAGGTCTAAAAAGGATCCCATGTAATGGCATCACCCTGAGTTTGAGTCCAGCCAGGGACACATTTTGTCTCTTATCTACTATATTAAAGGCATGCACAAGAAAAAACAGCTGCAAAGAAATACTCATACACATCAAGGTATATCAGCTATGCTGAACGAGCAGTCTCTTCCGTTGAGTGCATCAGTCATCACTGAGCCCCACAAAGCACTCTCATTGTATTCGTTAAAATTTAATTGAGTAAACACGAGTGCTTCGTTGCGTCTGTGTGCGGCTGTTTTTGGCATCATACGTGACTCATGCCTCATTTAAGACTCTGTTTGATTGGCACCTGGAGTCACAGTTTCCCCAACACATTTTATTATTATTTCCCAAGTTAAGGAGCTAGATAAGAGTTTCATAAGGGCCATTATCAAAGATTGTATTACTAAATTAGGGCCGCTGGGACTTGCTTTCCACACCGAAGCTGCTCTCATGCTTTCCCACGGGAAATGAAGAAAAATGCAATAGACAGATCGACAAAAAAGATCACTGAAGCACAGCTTGGGGATGGAATTAAATATTCAACTTTGCCACTGAGATCATCTTAATATGAAATCATGTTATTGCAACATGCATACAGGAGCCTTCAGTATGTACTGTGCATACAATACTAACAGCAATGAACATGATAATCAAATCAATACATTTAACATCACGATGAATATAAACGTGAAAACTCTTAATTATCTATAATTGACTCTGAATGATTATAGCTGGAGTCACTAATGATACCAATTTTCTTATTATAACCTAAATCTGAGGCGTAAGTCAAGAAATGTTTCTTTAAGAGTACATGAAAAAACATATCAAGGGTGATTGGGTAGTTAGCCCACAGGGACAACCTGTCACATGATGCACTTCATATGCAATTACTGGAGTTTACTCTGCAGAGAGAGGCTACTGCTTGCTCCTTAGTACAGTGTAATAATATATTATTGTAGTTTGTACTACAGTTTTGTTTTAATCAAATATGGGTGAAAGGTTGCCAAAACAAAACACGAACATTTATTTTTGCATGGCATGATTGAATAAAACGTCACTGCAAAAACAGAAATAGACACACTTTCTTGCTGGCTGACACAAAAAAATGTGAATACGCATGCATGTAGGTTGATATGTTTCAACTTGAGTGAAAAATGTGCGTGACGCTTTGTCTCAAAAGCTTTTCAGTGATGAAATTCTCCTGACATCACTTACAGGAGATGTAGCACAAAAATCTACACAAACATCATCTATGGGTATATGGGGCCTATGGGTCATATCTATGGGTATATGTGCATGCATTAATGTAGTTGTGGGGACAAAAACAGAGCCCACACAATCACATTATACAGACTCAGCCACATTTAAGGACAAAGTCACATCCCTGCAGGGTAAATCATTAAATATTAGTGTTAATAAAAAATGACTGTGAAATTGATCCTATTGAAACGTCAGTCTTTTTTATTTAAAACACTTATCCTCACATAACCTCCCATCCAATGTGTGAACTAAAAAATGATCCAAGTTACTGTAACTGTGCAGTGACCAGGATTTCCGGATCCTTCTCCAACAGCCTTGGGGTTATATAAGCAGACTGTTCACAGACCTTCCTCCTTCACAGCAACAATCATTTTTTTGTATGTGCCATATTCTAAATGCACACTGCCAGCTTCCCATTCAGTCCCAGGATATATCTTGTGTTTACAGCTCTCAGGTAGTAATTGCACTAAAAGCAGCTGTTTGCAGGAAGTAGTTCACTCTTACTCAGAGTAACCCACATTAAGAGCACAAATGTTTTTTTTAGGTCACAAATGTTACAAGCAATCAGACAATACAAGGGCAGGAAGCGGGGCTTATATGTGAGAAATGGTTCTTTATAATGGAGGTTTGATGGAGATACAAGGTTAGAATCAGCAACAATTACAAATAAAAGGTGAAATGCAAAGACTGAAAGTGTTTTGCAAAACAAAACGGTGTTTAGTGACGCAGATTTGATTCATATATCAGACTTTGATTGGGTTGGAGGTTTCTGTGTAGAGGTATTGTTGATTGAAATCCTTTTACATTTATTTATTTTCATCAATCCTGAGTGTAGGGGAGAAAGGATTTACAATCAGGATATTTTATGATCAAATTCTTGTCATGAAAGAAAAGGGAGCAAACTGAATGTCTTTGCTGCTCCTCAAGGTTCCCGTATATTGTACTGCAACATTCACTTTTTTTTTCCTTTTTAATTTTGAAATTGAAAAAAACTCTTTTTCTTATAACCTGGATGATATTCTTCTAGTTTGCAACATAATTCCCAGCATTCATATCTTAAAATTCAGTTAGTGTCTCCATTATACAGTAGTTCCAATAATGAAAATGAGAGTTGCTTTGGGCAATTTTCCAGAGGTCCAGACAGGCCAAACATAATACTCATAGATGCATCTGAAATGGAAGTTAGTGTCAAAGATCACTGCCAATTCTGAAAATGAATATCCTTTAATATAGGGAAACCAGAATGTGTCTTAAATTAACTGGCAGTGGCCTTATTTCTAAAAAAAAAAAACAACAACTTGAAGACAGAGGTCTATTTTGGGGCTGGTTGTCAGTACAGACCCTGCGTTTGCTTTGGAATCAGGAGGATCATAACTACTTCCCAAAAGTGGGATGAAATATTAAATTAAATAAACAGGAACCCTGATATATTTCATATAATGGGTTTTGAATTAATTTCCACTTTGCCAATTTTCTGAGCAATGTTCAAACCAGCCCTCGTCTGTAAATGACCTCACATGAACTCTGACCTGGTTCCCAAAAGCCTCAGGCCAATCTTGTAATTCTAGCCAATCAGTGTTATCAGCTCTGGAAACAACTGCAGGTTTTAACTGCATGACCTGATATCACAATTCATGATTACATCAAAATGCTTGTTCTTGGCATGAGGGCAGCTTGTCTTAGAAAATATACACAAATAATATTAAATTACACATACACTCATAGATCCACTGTTAATGTAAAACCTATTTTGGTCACAGCTGAAATTAAAGCTTCTGCATATACTGTATGTTCAGAGATGATGTTGAAGTGTGGAGGGTGTAAATTGTTTTCAAATTAGGATTATTTTAAAGATGCAGTGTGCAGCCCAGTTGCCAGAAGAAAATGTTGGCATTTCTGCAAACTATAAATAAGATGCACTTGCACATTTAATACGAATCAAAGTCTCTGAAATTACATATGAGCTGAATTTCTCATGTGGAGATGGAGGAGATGGTGGATAGTGGGGCACGCCTGCAAGCCATGGACTACTACAGTCACTGTTCAAGACCAATAAACAGCAATACATTTGTGATTTAGCAACCCAATACTGTTCTTCCAGTGAAAATAAAGGTTGGGTTTTTTTTACCAAAATATCACTGCTTTTCCTGTTGGCATGGTGGCACGAAAAGCAGTTGTTTAATGAAGCTGCCAGGCTGCAGACCACTGACAATTCAAGACCAACAAACAACAAAACTGGTTGTGATCACTGCTGCAGGTTTTAGGCACCAAGTGATGTTTTTTTTTTTTTTTTAACTGAGACATAAATGCTATGTATGCTATCCTCTGGCCCAAAACGTTAACCATACCACACCATGTTGTTGAAATGTTAAGTTTCAACGTATCTGCAGAAACATACAATACAGATGGTTTTTTTGTATTCTAGCAACTGGTTTAAGTGATCAAGAAGTAAAAGATAGCTGAGTTTGTTTTTATGACAGTGTTGTAAAATAATGTTAAAACATTTATTGCCCTGCAGGCATTTTCTACATGACATACAGTGTAAATCTATGCGTTTGGATTTAAAACAAAGCAATATACAGAAGAGCGAGGATTGAACCTCTGGGACACCAGAGAGCATCATGTTGGTGGTAATGCATTCATTTCAGAGTGTTTACTGTGACACTATGTTTTACATAGAAATTCAAGCAAATGTACCGTCTGCAATATGTATGTTCAGTATATGTGTGATTATTTTACACAAGCCATGCTACTGAACAGATGAATGCTGGTCAAATATATTAAAAATGTGCAAAAATCAAACATGGGCATTCTTTACTCAGCTGTCTTTCCATCATGAAATATGTCTTTAATTATTATTTGGGGCAACAAAATGACTGTTATTAAGTATTTAACGCCAAGCCTTTATGGGGTCTGTGGCAGATTATTCAAATCAGATTATTGCGATGCTCCTATTTTTATCTGCTCAATCAAATTTTATTTAAGAAACTGTCACAGTGCACAGATGAAAAAACCCAAGAGCTTGACTCAGAAAGCAGATAAACAAAGCAAGGAGTCTTAACTGAGCAAAAAATACAAGGATTCACAATGATGCAGGCAGTCAGCAAAGTAATAAGGGGTCGGGTTGAGGCGGAATCTAAAATTGCAGGCCAGCTTTAAATCTAGATTAAATAATCACAAGGTAATAAAATATGCTGGAAAGCTAAGACATGGGGCACAAAACAGTCTTGCAGAGAGCTTGTGAATGTGGATCAGTATATATACTTGGGAGCTAATCGGGGATTGAGGAACAGGTGAGTGATGATCAGCAGGTGGAGTGAATCTATTGATGAGGGCACGCAGTGGGAGAGGCAGGGTCCAAATTGAGTTAAAACACAATCCACAAGCAAACCAAGTGAAAAAAGTGATAAATAGATAAGTGTAATACAAAACCATGACATAAAGTTTATAACTAAACATTATCATGTCAGCATTTTGAGGCACCTTGGTACACAGATTTCAAGAGACTTTGTGTTTTAATGCCAACACTGTGGAAAGCATACTTTAAGCGGGAGTATGATTTTGTTCTCTTGAGTTAAATTATTAACACACAACTACAATGGGTATTTTTAGCTTGGACCACAGTTTACAATATTAATACCATTAACCATACCTGCCCATCATCTGGAAAACTGTAGACCTTTAATTGACTTCGGGAACACTGCAGCATTAAGCAAATTTGCCAACAAAGCGACAATGACGTCCACAGTGCTGTGAGAATGACAAAGGCTGTTAACGTTTAACTCTGGAGTCTTACAATGGGAAACAACAGAAAATGTAATAAAAATGGCAGTATTTTTTTAATGCCTTCACATTAACTGTCTTAAAATCAAGATGGTCCAGAAAATACCAAAATGACATTTTTCAGCATTTTACCCAAGTTTGTTTGAGGATATGGAAAAGAAATTAATAAGAACTGAGAAAATAACTTAGAATTAATAAATATTTTTTGATAGATGACATCATAAAATTATTATTATTTTTTATTATTATTAATATTATTATTATTATCATTAATTATATTAGTGATAATAATACATTATTATTATTATTATTATTATTACTTATTTAATTTATTTCTCTCACATTTAATTCTTTTGAGGCTTTAACATCATTGCTGAGCATCACTTTAAAACCATGAAATGAGAGGTACTTGCACACACAGTTTTGTGATATTCTTTCTGCTACTTAGCCTAAAGAAGAATGAAAAACATGTCTCGCACTTTTTCAATTTCACCAATTTAATAATGCATTAGAGTGATTCCATCTGAAGAGTGAGGAGGGCATGTCCCGGACTCCAAGTCACTGTGTGTCTCGCTTTCTGCCTGAACCACACTCAGGGTTTCAGCCGGAGCTCCATGTGAGGGCCGCTCCTTCCTAAATGCCGAGGGCAATCTTTGTTCATTCAACTGTATAATGACAGAGGTGATTGCAAAGACGACCAAGGATCTATGGAAGATTGGAAATAACACACAAATTCAATGATGCAAACGATGCAAATGTCTTACCTTTCCCACAGGCTTGTTGTGCTGGCTTTCATATCACAGACAACTAGCAGGGTAATGACAGAGAGATGCTCACTGCCGGATGAAAGATGGCAAATACTTGTTGGAGATGGATGTGCTGGTTGTGGGCTATGCTTGGATAGTTTTCGGTTCACTGCTAATAATATCTGTAAGAAAAAAAATGTAAAATGCAAGAGCCGCTTTCCTTTTAGTCAGGCGCTTAACTAACATAATGTGCTTTAGCGCTGCATTTTGAAGTGCTGCCCATTTGGAGGTGGTGAAATTTTAATGTTTTGTGTCGTACATGCCTTTTTTTTTTTTGATTGGCTCTCCTAACAGACACGCAGGTAGCTACAGTAAAATGCTGATACATGGTTCCAGCTGCGCACCATTGGTAACAATGTTCAGGTGAAGCTAATGAGTAGTGCTGTTCATTCAATAATTACTTGATAACTGCAAACAAGTGGCTAAAGGAGACTATAGACCGCCATCACGGCGAGCACGGCTGACAGTCTTGTTGTAGGGGAGACATTAAGATGTTTGGCAGCAGTTTAGTGTCTTCATAGACTAATGTTAACTTATCTTGCTGAATAAAACTTGTAAGTATTACAAACGTTTGGGCCAAATCCCGTTGGCTTTTTCACATGGGAACCAGGGCAATGCCAAATTCCGTGAAAAACGTAATCCTTGAGGCACTCTATGCAAGGGGGTCTATGTTAGCAATTACTTGCTGTTATTGTGGCTGTATATCACAAAGTGGTTAAAAAAAGGTAAATATCAATCTCAGAGCACATTGGCTTTTGGTCTGATGACGATAAAGTCTGTGGGAGCGAGGACTAATATTTCAGACTGATACAATGTAGGATATCTGACCTAGGACTTCCTCTTACTTATGATGGTCATTTTCGTTAATCTCTACAAACAGATATCTGCATATGAAAGCAGAAAGAAAAAAAACAGATAAAAGCTGATGTGCTCTGAGATTGCATTTTGGCTAATGCAGTCTGCCTTTCCTTGTGGCCTGTTTACCTATTTTTTATACCATTTTGACTACAAAACAGACTACAGAGGGAAACCAGGACATTTCCAATACCAAAATCTTGTAAAGCACTAGCTACATTAATGGCATCTATGGCAAGATGATAAAGCATGTTGGGTTATCTTTTTAGTGGGGGGCAATGTTCATTATTGTCTGTTTGGTGGCAGAATATGGAGAGAGACTGAGAGAAAGAAAAAGTCTAACGCTGAGATGAATAGAAGTGCTGGGCTCGATCAGGAATGAAGCAGTGGGTGGGGGTTGGCGTGGGTTTCCATTTAGAAACAGATAACTGCTGAGGAGCACCTGTCGTCACAATCTGTCCACCTCCACAGTGTAGCTCTGTAAGTCTGCACAGACAGCGGCTGCTTCAAATCTATGGCTGTTGTATTCGGCCGAAATGTTTGATGTCGATTTGTATCTGTGCTTCTCTGTGCCTCATAACAACTGCATTTCCGTCTCACACACAAATACCCCCCTTCTTTCTCTCTGAAGCATCTATAGATATGCTCTATTTTCTTATAGCACAGCATGTTTATGTTCCACTCTGTCTTAATAATCAATGTTATGACACTCCAGCAAGGGGCACCTACTCTTGTGTGCCATTTTCAAGGACAAGGTTGGACACATTACACCAAATCATCCATCCCTCCCTTTTTCTATACCTGTGTTTTCCTGTACATGTGTGTCCTCCCCATTGTCTTTGCAAAAGGTTGATGGATGAAGTTTATCTGGCGCAATGAGCGTAAACATAATATTGATGGGCGTGGCCCCTGGGTCTCCTGGTTAATAGGTTCTGACACCTTGGCATGGGCTTGATAGATCAGGGGCCAAATAGACGAAGGCTGCAGGCATGGAAAGCCTTATTACAGCCTGACAGAGGAGAGTAGCGGCTGAGATCCATCACCCTCTGGGGACCTGCGTGCATGTGTGTGTTTGTAGATTTAGAGAGGGGGGTTGTGTGAGGGGGAAGCATCACTAGCAAACGGAAATCTACTGAGTGCCAGGCTTCACACAACATGGGGCTGCCTTGAATATGAAATGTTGATGTTTATATGTCTGTCACCGAGAAGCTTCAAAGTTGAACCCTCAGGGATGCAGCTCGTAGGTATTTCTATGTTATCAGTATGGACTGGAGATGGATTTGGATAGCTGTTACAAACCAGCATGTAAAACATATGAAAAAATAATTGCATCGCCAATCAGGCCCAAGTGGCTTACCTGGTTATAGTTGTTCTAAAATAAGGACTTAAATCAGACTAAGATTCTTAAACAATCAGGCACTTCTACTGTCACTATTAGAGCTCAGGTTCGATTGATTTGTCCCAGACCAAGCGGGAAAAATAAGTTATTTGGATAGACAGGTATTATATAATCTTTAAGTCTTAAACTTTATCTTTATCTGCTTATATGAGCTTAATTCTCTAATCTACATTTTCTTTTCTTTTTTTATTGTTAGTTTGCATTTTTGTACTGAGCAACTGGCAACAAAACACACAGAGAAGGTAGGATACAAGCACAGGACACTTATATTTTACCACTTTTCATTGTCTGATGTGATTAAATCCCAGCAATTACCTGCTGACGTGAATTAGTGTTACCATCGTCACTAAATTATCTTGTATAATTAAACAGATTGCCTATAGAGTTTGCTTCAGATAAGACTGCATATAAATGTAGTTGAGCTTTTGAATACATATTAAAAAGACTTTTGCTTTCATAAAATCCTGGGGCTGGTCCGCCTCATTCACCACAAATGAAGCCACCTGATTGGAACAGTTGGACCGAGACCCACCGCTTTTCCCAGGCCGTCACGGTGCGGCTGTTTGGGGCGGCACCAGAGTTTACTTGACAGCTTAAATGGAGCCAACCAAATAGGCACACTCGCCAGAGTTCTTTTGAACAGAACCAAACAAGTCGGGTGTGAAAGCACCCTGCGTCTGTTCCTGGGGCCCAAATTATACATTTGAAAAGTGATGCCAAAAAGTCTTGCATATCGAAAAACTCATTTATACTTCCACTCATAGTGACCAAAAAACAACTTCAATGAATCTTTGAACTGAACAAAGTGATGTGAATCAGAAAAATGATACATGATCTCCATGTCAACTACGGGGGCTATCTTTAAAACAGGCACGAAGGAAAATGATGCAATCTGACCACATACTGATCAAGGTCTGTCCCAGCTTGGATGTCACAACTGGGATTTGCCTCACATCACTGATCATCCTGAACGTGATCACAGCTATCAATAATTCATTCAGCCTCTCTTCCACATTTTGCAATAATGCACCAGGAGTCTTCTTACTGCTGGTGGTGGTCACCAAAACTGCAAAAGCTTGTAGGTCACACCCATGTGGACTTGTGTTTGTGCTTTTACTGTAGACATAAACAAGGAAACAATATAACACCTTAGCAGGATATTCCCTCTGGCTCCCCAATCAGTGATGGTGCCAAAAACCTGGTGCTGCTGACAGACCTCCCCGCACCCTCAGCTGTTGAGTTGCACCTTGTCCAGTAAACACAGACAGATAAATAACTCTGCCACGATCGGTGCCAACATCATAGGGAATGTTATGAACAGCATTGTGATAAAAAATTGTAATTTGTTATGTCTGCCAGTTACGTCTCTCAAAAATAATTGAATAACTGTTAGTATGAATTGTTATGATTATGCATCCTCCATAGTTATTTCAAGACTCTATGTCTACCTCAGGTAAATACCTACCTATATGTGGTGAACCATGCACGCCCGACAGCATCCCTCATGTGGGGCGGTTTGGGTTTTTATTGATCAATATCATACAGTATTAGACACAGCAACAATCCCTGTCTCCTCCACACATACTTGCTATGCAAAGATGCGTTTGTCTCTCTGCTTGCATTGAATGGAAGTGAACCAAAGGCAAGGTTAAAATTGCTCATTTGTGACCGTCCCCTCACACTCAACACTGCTTATGTTTAGCAATGATCATACAAAGATCGTCTTGTGTTCATGTGTTACCAACTGACCATTTAGAGGGTATTTATTTTCCTTAGTAGTCAATATTTTCAAATAAAGGAAGAAAATTGGATCCTCTGCTGCTGCTACTGGTGTCTGTTTTCATTTTGGTACTGTAAGAAAATAAAGTTAGAGGGACAGAGGGAGGCAGACCTTGGCTTAAGTGGTAACTAGTTATGGATAACCAGACTGAAAAAGGAGTGAATGCAGCCTGAGCCAAGAGACATGGTGCTATGACTTGTCCCCCACAGATGGGAGTCATACTGCTGAACAACACTAGGCTGCATCCCAACTCCAGCCATGGGTATTTTCCCCCCACCAAGCATGTCCTTCTCACTTCCTGCGGTGTCAGGGGGAGATAGCATTAATATCCACCTGCATTACACCACTCTTACAAAAGTCCATGCTGACAGGTGAGAAGCAAAGGTTCCCCAGGTCAAAAATTGGAGTTGGCAAACGACAAGCAGGATAACACCATGACTAAATAAGAAGAGAGAGGATGATTCTGAGAACTGAAAATATCTTCCAAAAAATGTCAAATTAACAAGCCGGCCTGCCTGCAAGCTCACTGCCTTAAATATAAATCCACTGTTGACATATGATGCAAGCCATATGGATACTCACAGCAGCCATAATTTCTGCTACAGCAGATTTTGGGGAATATTTCTGAATCTTATGGTTTGTTGGATAACCGAAGGATAGTTGCAAAAATGGTATGTTAACATAAGATACCACAGCAGAAGTCCACCTTTCGCTGCCGGTCGGCAGTACGGCAACATGATGTGCGGAGGGGTGGCATCAGTTGATGACGTCTGATATACCTCTGGACAGATTTAGGTTGAAATGCTGCCAGTTTATGCAGAAAATATAATGCATGAGTACTTAGAATATGAAAGAAAGAAGAATTGAAATTAATTTTGGCTGAAAAAGATTTATTTCAAATACTTAAAATCATAAACGCTGTTGTAAACATTGTGTTCTGTGGGTAAAAGAGAGCATAGGATTTGTAATTGAAGCAGTAAAGAAGTCATAGTCACACTGACAACTGAGAAATGTCCCATCATCTCATTTCATATTACCAGCTCATCATGCCCACAAATATGTCCAACACTGAACACCACCATGCTACACAGACGTCCCACTGAGTTCCACTGAGTACAATAGAAACTGTTAATCCAGTTGGGAAACTCCAGGTGGTTAGTGCCGGTATGTTGCTTGAGGGGTTGTTCCAGAGGGGCTGTTTTTCATCATATGACAAGCAATTTACGAGTTTTGAGTCTGCAGGGCTTTGAGAACCCATCCCCACTCTTTTAATTTTTGTTGTTTGTCCTCTCTCTTTTCATATGCCCAGCTGCATAGCCAGTGTAGACCAGAGCTGATGGTGGATCTGTGCCAAGCAACTTAAAATCTGCACATCTCCAAGCACAGTGATTAGGTGTTCCCAGTTGTTTAATACGATATTATTAGATAAGAACTGCTCAAACCACTTCCCACCATAGAGCAACCAACTGGTGATATGTTCTCTGGAAATACTTAAGGGTTTCATGCAGGCTTCCTCACTGAATGAATTAGACGCTGCTGAAGGAAAATCAATGGGTCTCCTCCTGAGGAGGTGTTTATTAGGGTGAAAGCAGAGATGGAATCCCAGTGAGGAGGCTGTATAACTGGTCCTCCATCCATGCATACAGTGTCAATCCAAGCACACCTCCCCTGCCAACTGTTGGCCTTCTGTTCTGTCTTTGCACTTATTGCCAAACAAGCCCATATGTCAATAGCTCTCCAGGGACCACCACACACTTCCACCTGAGCACATGTAAATATGAAAAAAGGAATACATGAAAAAGAAAACAATGTTAAATGATACATTAATTGTATAAAACAAGAGGGAAATCCAGGCACTCCAAGAGTATGAGAACGTGAAAAATGAGGAGGCTTTATTATAGTGGCTAAATCATTAAAATAGCCAATGTTTCGACCAAACACTGGTCTACGTCAGGGCTTCAAAAACATATGCATTGTGGATGCAGCCCCTGCGCTCTGTTGCACATCGAGGCCATTGAACACATTAAACCTTTGATCAGAGAAGACAGAAGACAGAATACAAAAACTTAATCAAAGGGAGGCTCTTTGGATCCATCAGCTGGATGCGTGTAGTTATCCTGGCCTTAATGAAGATATAGATTTTTCATGTGTCCTGTAGTTTGGATGTATGGTCTGTGTGATATATGTGTATGTATGTGTGTGTGTGTGTGTGTGTGTGTGTATATATATATATATATATATATATATATATATACAGTATATGCATATTTATTTATATGTGGGACTAGCCACTATAATACTATAATAAAGGCTTTTTAATGTAATTCCTCTGCGTTTTTCATGTTTTCATACTCTTGAAGTGCCTGGATTTCCCTCTCGTTTTAACCTGTTGTTTCCCGTCTTCCATGAGCACCCAACTGATTGTGTTCCACAGAGCAAACCAGTCATCTCTCTTCGATACATTAAGTGTATTTGGATGTATGAATTTATAAACTGTGGAAAAATAAGTAAATATACAGTATAAATGATGACACACAAGAGACCGTCATTGACATAATGCATTTCTCAGCCCCTTAAGCTAGATGTGGGAGGAAGCCAGAAGCAAGTCTCAAGTTTTAATGTTCAAGTCCCAAGTTACTGTGGTGCAAATCAAGTTAATCTGCTGCTTAAAGTCAAGCAAGACAAGTCAAGTCATTGCTCAAGTCAAACAAGTTACAGGTCAGGTCATGGTCTTCTGTGTAAGCTGTTTACACTCTGGGATGCTGTTGCCATGATGTCAACAAATGCACATGGTAGCAGCCAGTGCCACCGTCATGAGGGTTTACGATTAGGCAACAAAGTCACGGATGGTTAGGTTTGGGCAAAAGAGTCACATAGTGAGGTGTATAAATTAAAAAAAAAAACCTCACATCCACACAGGAAGCCAACTCCAGAGTCCCACATGAAAGTCAGTCATTTGTGGGACACCTCCATATCCCCAGCTGCCCGCCCTAAGCGCACTCGTGCACCTTATATCATGTTGTTACCTTCAGCGTTTCATGCACATGTGGCTGGTTCCATCCAACCGCATTCTCAGGTAATATCGCCCATGCATGTAGCATGTGGACGCACAGTATGCTATCTGTCTGGCCACCAGCATTAATAACAATGCCACAGTTCTGTCCAAGAACTTTCTCATCTGGCGCTGTCCAGCTGCATTACTGTTGGACACATAAGGTGGCTTTTGGCATCACGCTCATACACCGAAAGCACTGACAGAGCAGTGCTCTTTTACGAGTTCGGAGTGAGATCAGGCTGGTGGTAGCATGTGTGCCAGTAATATGCTCACTTGCTACTATAGTTTACTACCTATAGCCATCTGTATGAATACCACAAAGCTTCTAGAACCACATGATTCGAGACGACCTACAGATAAAGCCATAAGAGCTATAAACCACTATGCCCATCACCTTATCTTAAACCTAATCAAAACCATGACCCGCAAACGGCCTTTTGAAGCAGTGAGTGATGGCCTTCTCTTTCTGAAAACGTCCTCACTCTTAAGGTCTAAAAGTCAAAATGGTCCTCCCAAAGATTCAAGCACCCACACACAAAAACATGCATCCAATCCCTCACCTTTACTCTCACACATGCACACACACCTACACATACACACACACTCAGCTGCTGATCAGCAGCAGTATGAGCCTCTGCTCATGCATAGCTGAGAAGCAGTTTGTCCATGTGAATGGCATTGCAGTCTACATAGGTTACATAAATCAGGGCACGCCAGTGTGATGAAAGATTTAATCTCGGTGGTCTTCAGTAGACATGGAAGATCCATCTTCCCAGACGAGAGGTCCATTTCCCCTAACGCCCCTGACAATGCCAGCTCCATCGGCAACCGAGACATTCGGAGGCAGATGGTGTCTGTCTGAGAGTAGAATCTTCCTTTGAAAACCAAATGAGTCCCATTTCTGAACGCTCACTGAAGCTAACGCTTCAGATCTCTGGTTACAATTTCATTTATTTCTATCTGAAATTTTTTAAAAAAAAAGAGGAGAAACCTTGACATGAGCTCAGCATCAGCGACAGATAAACATTTTAGATCAAGCTCATACAACAATATATACAGCTAAAACAGCAGAAATCAATGGTTTTTTTTAAATAAAGGTGCACTGGAAGAAGCACATAACTGACTTTTACAGCTCAAGACTTGTTTTTGCACAGATGGCAACTCACTGTGACACACCCCAAACAGCTGCTGCAGAATTTGTCCTTCTACAGATGAGCTGCAATGTTGTTTACCAATTTCCTATCACAGTCATCATTATTTTGGAACTTTCTTCATAATTCATTTATAGTGCATCAGGTCATATTGGTATTTCACTGAATCAGGAATCTGTTTTGAGTGCAGTTTTTGATGTATTCATGCCTTCTGTATTTATATTTAGAAATTTCCATCACAAACCTCGGCAACCTCGTACCTCACTAATTCTGAAAAACATATGCATATGAATTTGCAAAAATACCACAAACATGCTTAAAACAACCTAGTCGCAAGGGGAAAATGTAGGCACCATGTGTTTGTGCAAACGATGAATACAATACATGTGTGCATCATGCTCTAAATCAGAGTAATGAATTGGATTTTTTAAAAATTTATTGTCACCAAACACTTTGTTATACAGAGGCAGAGGGATATTTGGATAGCGTGACACCTGGACAAGACACCTGCTAACCTGTAGACCACTGTTTGAGACCAAGAAACAACAAAACCACTTGCTTTTTAGCAAGTCATTGCTCCATTTCCAGTGGCTTTTTTGTCATAAAACTTGGGTGATTTGTAGCGACAGGTTGCTGCATTTCCTGCCAGTTAATTTCCACAAAATGTGGATGCTTTTTTCATAGAGACAATGCTGCATTTCAAGTTGCAATCACATCACCAAAAGCAGGTGATTTAAACCAAAACATGATGTCTTCCAAATCATAACCAAGTAGTTTTTGTGCCTAAATTTATACCAAACATTAACCACAGTGCTGTTGAAATGTACAGAAAGAAAATTTCAACACGCTGGCTACATAATGTACAAATGTAACATACCATCATCATCTGCAGAAATGTGAAATTCCAACATTTATTTTGGTTATATTGTTGCTAAAAATGTATTTTCATGTACAACTCTATTAACAGAGGATGTACACATTTTCTTTTAGAAAATTTTCGACCATAGAATTCTGCATGATTTTGAATCAGTTCAGTCCAGTATGAGAGTAATACTACAGTACAGGCCCGAGGCTGCACACTTTCATGTTTATCAAAGAGAAATGGTTTTCACATATCTAAAAACTCAAAGAAAGGTTATATATGCATATTAAACATCTTAAATCTAAATTAACATCTCATTCATCTTGAAGCCACACAGCTATTCAGCTGAAAAGTTAAAAATTTTTTGTGGCTTGAGGTTAACAGATTAAAAAAGTGTTATAGAGTAAAACAGATATATGGTCAGTGTGATTAAGGAGAAGAGGAAGGCAAGTACTATTTCCTTTTGTTTTGTATACATGATTTTAAAATGTCATTTTCCATGAAATGGCTGAAGAAAGATTGAAAATGTTCTGGTGTGCAGGTGCTCAAAAACAGGACCAATTATTCAATACTGTTTGCCAACTGTATTAGGAAAGAAAGCATTATGCAATAAAGATCTGATTGTAAACATTATTCTTATTTTAGTTTGAAAATGTATAATGCAGCATTGTAAATCTGGCCTATTTGGATATGTGGGGTCTTTTGAGCTCATGACACAGTAAGAAAAGAAATCCAATCATTTATTGATTCATAAAATGTCTCCTGGGTTTGGTTAAATGAGAAGAAAAAGTTCATCCAGGGTGCACATCCATCCAGTGCATGTCTTTGAGTTGACTTTTACATGTTGGTATGATCCATTTTCTCGAGAGCTTCAAGCTGCATCTAAGGACGGCCTCCCTCTGTACATCGTCATATATCCCACAATGTTATGAAACAGACCATTAGTTTATTGCTCAGCCAGCATTGGCAAGCAAGTGAGCGTAAACAATGTGAAAAATTGTAACGGGAAAGGGAAACATTCTCCACCTATAAACCAGAAAGGACAGAACTGTGTTTGTTTGTGTTAATGGCTTAAACGTTTTCAAATTAATCAGTCTGGGAAAATGGAAATGAGGTTTAAGTTCTGGACTCACACACACACACACCTGATTGATTCTTGCACATATATTACTTAACCTGTCACACCAAGGAGGAAACTCATAAATTTAACAAATGTGATCAACGTGCAAGTCTTCACTCAGCTTTATTCTGAATGTCACTGCTATTAAACACAGCTGCTGCGTCTGCTAAGTCGCATGTGTGACATTTGCAGAAGAAATGCCACCTCCAAGCAGCTCGCACACCTTCGACGCGCTTGAAGCGACAGAAAACAACAGAACAACAGCTTGCCATGGTCTGTTACCATGGAAATGTGTTCGACCTCGTTCAAGAGAGGAGCTCTCGGTTCATTTTGAATCCCCCCTCACTGTCACTCCAACCCGAGTCACACACAATTATACACTGACTCCACCGATAAAACACAACAGCTGTTTGTTTTTTCCTCATGGATGGCTTAAAATGGTGGTGTGCATGGTTGAGCAGCCCCTCCCCCTCCGCGCTTCTCGCGCACCAACGTGCAGCTACAGGGATGACACGCTGTACTGGAACATGAGAAACCCAGCTAACACTGTTGCCATGACAACCCAGCCAGAGGATAACTGTTTTACAGCATATAACACCACCCACCACCTTGGCTGCCTCAGAAATACGTTGCTCTTTTTTGCTCTGTGTGGCGGTGAGATGCTTTGGTCGTCACTCTCAGCTTCTAATCGCTCACTGTGGTGATTAGACTCCAGTGAAAGAGTTCTTCTCCCCCATTACAGCTGGAGACAAATGAGTGGAGTAAACACTAATGAACCATCCTATTGTTGGCTGTACATGCAGAAATTAATTGGAAATGTCACATCTGCAGCGGAAATATTTTATTTTTTTATTTTAGGAGGTGTACCCGAACTCATAACATTATGTTGTGTTATTATTTGCTGTCAAAATAAAGACTGTGATACACCAAGCCATCTGCCCATATGTTGGGCTGAGGGCAAGTGTCCGCGACCCTCGTCGACATTTTTTCCTGCCTGCCAATTCAGCATGTTGAATCAGCAGTTGTGGGGTCCGTCAGTGAATGAAACCACTCTAATCGGCTGTTCAGCTCAGCGCACAAGAAAAACAGAAGGGAAGAATGTAAACAAACAGCTAAGTTAAGAGGGAGGGAGGTCAAAACAAACTTGTAATATAAGGTACGATTTTTACTTTACCATTGAGCTCTGAACAGAGACGTTTACTGATGGTTTGTATTGTTGTTCACTGGCACATAGTAAAAACAAAATGTCTTTCAATATTGGGTTGTTAATGTGCTATTTGGCTAACTGGCATCATGGTGGTCTTCTGAGTGCCAGTTTAGACTGATCACTGCACACGACCGCCGTCTGCTGGTATGGAGAGGCATTATTATTATTTTTATTATTATTACTTAAGATATTATTATGTATGACATAAATAAAGCGTAAATCAGAGTTGCTAGATTTGTTTTCCCCTTAATATCAGGAAAGATCGACTGAGTTTAGTATCATCCTTTGTCTTGTCACAACATTAACTAGTATGCATAGTCTCCCTGACAGAAAGATCATTTACTGGCTAGCAGGAGAAGATATTTTGGGTCAATTATTTTCAAGGGCTAATCAATTATCTATCTTCATTATTGTGAATTGTCCTGAAGCAGATCAATGCAAATTTTAAAATTGCTAATGCATCACTATAATGCTCCCACAAGAAGTACTTCTGCTAAATCCTGCTTCAAAGGTCATCTTATCTAATGCCACGAGAATGAAAGTCGAATGTAAACCTTCATTCTGACAAGATCTTAATTTGAGACAAAATGAATAATTTCATACCGGCAGGCTTCTTCTTATGAGATAAAGTGAATCCTATTCACCCCTAAGGTGAAAAGAGATTGCTGTTAATTAGTTGAAATAATTATGTGTGACCTGTTTATCAAAAAATAATTCCACCAAAGGAAACACTGGGCACTGAATTGTGTTAGCAAACATCACGTTGCTGTCGCCAGCCACAAGCAAATCCCTGCCACCTGAATCATTGTGATGTAAATTAATCTGATCCTGCATTAGCCTCGCTGTCTGACGAGCTCAGGTGCTGAGAGGACCGGACACTGCCATCCTCTGCCTCCTGTCCCCCGTGACAGTAAACCTGAACTGCTGTTTGAAATGGCAGAGCTATTGTCATTATTTCAGTAGCAGTTGTTTTGAAATTTAATACTTTTAGAGACCTGTGTTTTGGGTAATGTGTTCAAAACTCCTTTGGTTTCTTGAATGGGTAAACAAGCCAATATTAATTTGACATAAATTGTCACCTTGATTGCATTCTGGTGACATTTAGATGAGCCGTCGTTTTCATTAAGTTTAGCCAGCAGACTGACTGCCAAGCTGCTAGACGTGCCACAAATATCACTGAAAATGCATCTGGATAAAAGGAGAAATAAAATCAATAAGAAAATAAATGACACCAAATCTGACCCATGATTGATTCTTTTTTTTTATTTTAAGTACATAGAAAATGACATTCTGTCAATATACTGAAATGAAAGGTTGAAGCAGTGTGTGAATGCTTTAACATTTCAAACCTGATACCTGAAATACTGAAATACTAATAAAAAAGTACAAGGGGGGGGATATGACAATATTCTGAATTTGATGCAGGTCATGTGAACAGCATATTCTGTTTCAATATTCCAAATTAGGCCTTTTACCAAATTTAGCATTTTCTGATTAAGACATGGGAGATATTCTGGTATTTTTCAGGTTTAACAGCATTCTGTGGACATCTATACAACACTTTCACAATATGCATCTCAACTGGGGTTTTTACAGCAGTTTGGGAAGCACAGCCTCTTGCCTGTTTTCGGTCCGCTCCATTCATTGTCATGGATATGTTGTACACAAACCAACTTGCCAACAGTTTGCAGAGCTGGTGTAGAGATGCATGGCCAAAAGAAAAGCCCACAGTTCTGGTCATAAGAAGAAACTCCTACATGTAACATTATGGACTTGGATATTCACAGTTTTTTTTAATATGCTCAAATATCACAACACCGACCTTTTCAAGAAAGAAGATGTCTGAAAGAATGAAAGAGGAAGGTCGTGTTTGTAAAGTTCTACAAGTCTGCCACTTGTGGTTAAAAAAAACCCATTTTGATGCAAAGACGCAAAGTAAAGCAAGCAGTTGCAGCTGTTCCACGTTTCTATATTTTGACGTGATAAATTATATGTTGGGGCACGTTAATTAGTGTATGCACAGATGCATGTATACAGGACTATTAGTAGACATTTCTTTTTCATTAGGCATGTAAACAGCTTAGTAGGAATATTGTCTTTTTTGGAATAAGGGCAAAAGCTGGACTATTTTATGCATGTAGACGTAGCCAATGAGTATGACAATGGGTTGATAATATTTGTACTCACTTTTCAAAAAGCTCTTTCATCCTAAATCTGCACCATCATTGCTGTGTGTGCGTTTCTTTGCCATTGCTGCATTTTAATGAGGCCAAGCAGGCAGTCAAGCCTTAATAAACCTGGAGATGAAGCATTGGCCTGGCTGCGCTATTGATGTCTCCTATATGAGGTGGCATATTCAGGCCATTCCCTGTGTACCTTCTGTCATCATTAGCTTCAGCGCAGGGAGGATCCTATCAGAACACCAATTGACAACCAGCAACATGGAGGGCTGGAGGAAGACAGAGAGAGATGGAGCTTGCGCCGCTCTGGCTGATTGCTCACATGGGTGAAGATTCATTTTGGTTAACCATCCCTGCGTGCCGTGATTGGCTGAACTAATGGTCCATAAGCGCAGCTGATTACACAAAGGTGGTGAGGCTGATTGGTGGAATGATAGCATTGCTCTTGGGGAAATGTAACTTCGATAAGTCATTTCCACATAGAAAAAAAAAAAAACTTTCTAAAGTCAACAACATAAATAGAACTAGTTCCATTAGTACCTACAATATAACTCTATCTTGCACCTATAAAAAGTTCATAAGCAATAAATGGCAGGAAACCTCAGGCTGCAGCTTCCCTTATAAAGGAGCAAAATCTTTGTAATGTAGCCACAAGATAGTCTTAACCTTTAAGAAGTCATTGGTCTTAAAGTAAAGGCTGAAACTACAAAACGTTGGACTGATCAAGGTTATACAAATTTATTTTGGTTGAAAGTCAAACAGTAATGTGGTGCTTAAATAGAAAAAAATGTGTAGCTAAATTACTCAGTGCAAAAACAGGGAAAAACAAATAAAACTAAAATAATAGCAGTTAAAAAAAAGTTTAAAAAGCACAAATGACCCTGTTTTATGGGCGTATTTTTTTTAAATGTCAGAATATGTCTCCGTCAGACTGCAGCTACCTAATTTCACAACTTAATCCTTCCATCATTAAAGAAACGAGGATCAAGAAGACGTACAATAGGAAGGCTTAATTCTTCAACACCTTTAAGCTGTAGGGACAGTAACTCTCACACGCTAATGTCTTCCAAGATCCACGACTTTACCCACTTTTCTCACTTAATTTATCTTATGAGATGGTTTCGTGTATAAGCTTATCTTTTTCAGGCTTTTTTCTCTTTTGCAACTCACAAGAGCTTGTTAAATGATATCAGTCTATGGACTTGACTTATAATTTGTGAATATACTGTATCTGTTTTCATGCTCATATGTTGTGAAATTTGATGACTGCTGGCGATGTGCACTTGGACGAGCATCTTTTTATCATAAATATCACCTTTCATAACCCCAGCTAGAAATGGCCTACAGTTCATATAATTTATCATGTATGCATCATCAATGCAAGGTCAGTGGCCCTGTGCTTCAAACTGTAATTCTTAATGTGCCCCTCTATCATCACTTTTGGACATGTTAGTTTCTGGTTCAATTTCTGCTTATTACCCACCACCATGCCTTTGAAAATAAACTAAGGTCTTCACGGTAATCATAGGTCTCACTACCACAACCACTTGGGTTTAGGCTACAAAACTACTTGGTTAGATTTGGAAAAAAGATCACGCTTTGGTTTTTTAAATAACTACATTTGCACAAGTAAATAGTATGTCAAGTATGTTGTGGCGCACACATAACATGAACTATGTTGCATGGTTAAAAGAAGTGAAAGTTGACTTTTAGTTTCACACAGGACACTAACACTGCTGTCCTGGGTAAAAGTCCTGTGCGTGTTTGACCCATCCACCACCACCACCACCATCTGTCCCATCCACTCTGTTTGGACTGTCTTTCTCTTTATGCTGCAGATGGATTGATCATAATTATGCTTCACACATACAGACGCTGTAGGTTGCTTTGTGCGTCTGTATCAGAAGCCATATTTGATGCACTGGTAGTGAAAACTGGTTGGTTAGAACATCATTGTCCGTGCTGCTTGTGAGCTTTAGTAGACATTATTTCAAAGGTTTTCTTCCCCAAGTGACTATCATGTCAAGAAAGGCCTTTAATATATGTGTTGCTCTTGTTTCCATCATGCCAATGACAGATATGTTCTTCTTTCCACAGCTCTTCCATGCCAAAAAAAGAGCTGAACAGGTTTTTCTCAAATGTTTGCAAACAGCTAGGGACTATCGGAGGTGAGACTTGAATTCAAGGAGTCGTCCACCTGGCAAAACCCCTCACTGTATGGTATGTTTAGGCTGACCAGATGTGTCCACTAACCATGAGCCATCTGATCCAACTCAACACCAGATGGTGAGCAGCCCCTCTCCTCTACGCAAGTGTTTAGATCAAGATGTGTGAGGAGAGTGTAGGAGGAGTATGTGGGGAGCAGAGAGTCATTTTTGCCTGGAGCAAAAAGCGGCTTTTTAGAGAGTCAGAGTGTTTGTGTTTCCATCGCTCTCAAGATGATCCCATGAGTCCAGCACATCACACAATCTGCAGTGTAATGTATGTAGGCAAGAACATCAAAATTTGAAAATCAGAGATGAATTCAAAACAGTGGCAGTGAACCATTATTCATCTTACCAAAGAAAAGTAGAGCTGGGCAGAGCAATTCTTTTTTACACTTTCAGTTCCTTTGAGTTGACACATGTAGGCCTAAATGTATCAAACCTCTTGAGTTTTGATATCTTTTGCAAAGTGTGGTGACAGTTTCTCAAACACATTCTCATCCCACGTTGTCACTTTAAAATATTATACTCTAGGTATCCTTCTGCATCTGCTGTTGGCGTTCAGTAATGGCTCTATCGTGATGTCACCAAATGCACATGGTGGGATTATGTTGCATGTGGTTATGTTTAGACAACAAACCCACATGGCAACCAAAACCAGGACGTTAACAGACCATACTGGCACAGATGGTTAGGATTTACCAACAAGGGCACAGTAAGTTAGGTTTAGGCAAAAGGGCACATCACACTCAGGACCTTTGTGCTCCCTTTTATTATATCATTACCGGCAGCGTTTTAACCCAACGCCATCCAGTGGTATATAATGTGGGCACAACAGGTTCCATCCAGCCGTCCACTGATGTGTAGTAACACCACGGACAGTTCTGTCTGGCAGCGTTCTCAGCTGATATTATCCAGCAGTATATCATGTGTATGGGAAAAGTAGCTTTTGGCGTCTGGATCGTACACCAAAAGCACTACAAAAGTGACAGTATTTGATGATTTCGGACTGAAAACAGGCTGGTTACTCCACCTCACTCCATTATAGATGCATTTTTGACAGCTAGTGGTGCCCACCCTACAAAAGTCCTGGGCAATTTGTGGTTCCCAACTGGTCCAATCACAGGGTCCAGATTTATCCTCTCTCACTGGTCCACACTTTATAAATTACCACATATTCAGTTTAATTTTCCAAAATGTAAACAGCATGTTGGCTCATGCACAGAAATAAAACTGACTGAAAAGAATAAAAAAATTTAGCACTTCAAAATAAAACCTCTGTGCTGGAAATTCATTGCACTTAAAAATAGAGTGGTTTATTTTAAAAACTTGACATGTTCATGAGTCACTTCAGAATGGACCTACGATCCACTTTTGGACCGTTACCCACCAGTTGGGAACCACCAGCCTAGCATGCTATTGTGTTTAGTATACTATACTAGTAGCATATGTGACTGACGTGACATCGGTCACTTTACAATAGTGACGACAGTGCTTATTTCATGCTAAACCATGATTTTTTCCTTAAACGTAACTAGGTAGTTTTTGAGTAAAACTATGACAGTTTCAGGACATTACAAACATGTTTAAAACTGCTACTGTTAGAGCAGTAATGTACATTATTTTGGGGCCAGTCATATGAGCTGTTTTTGAGGTCAGTGGAAGTCAAGCAGTCTGTTGTATAGGTAATAGAGTGGGTTGAATTGAGAGAAACATTCTTGTTTTACTGAATTAATCGGTCAAGTTGTTCATGTCCTGAAAATGCATGCCTAGAAGAGTTATCTAATGGTAATGGTTACTTATTGATAATGTTAACTGTGGCATAAATCAAATTCATGATTCATGATTCATGATTCATTCACAATTACATTTCAATCAGAAAAATGTCTGACAACCAATAGTATTCCAAAAAAAATTAAAACACCTAGCTGCTGAATAAATAGTCAATACAACATACAGTAAAATATTGTCTGCAGTTCATGAGCAACAGTCCATTTACTATAAGCAGTGCTTGTGGCCAAACATGATTTTAATATGATGTAATTAACTTCAAGGAGTGATGGAGGATGAATACAAAGAACTGTAAAGGAGCCTGGTTGAGAGAAAAGAGGGATTATCTTTATGGAGCAGAGGGGAAGTCAACCATCTTCATGGAGATATGTGACATTCATTACCACTCAGCAGAAGGAGGCTGGAAAATAAGGCACCTCATCACTCGACTGCTTTAAACTCATAACCAGGAGATTTATTCTCCTCCGCGGATTGTAACACTCTACAAAGGTTTAGCGTTACCATGGTGCAGCTGTTGGACAAAACCCTATATTTACAAAAAGTCATTTTTTCAAGAGTAAAAGGAAATCTTGGTTTCTTTTGTGTCTTTATGTTTTTATTGTGACACAAATGACACGGTTTCTAATGTCAAGGAATGCTGCAGTAAATGATCAGATTATCCCTTAACAGAGAATAAATAGAAGTGTTTGACTTTTGATATAGTGAAAACCTGAGTATTTCTTAGAAAAATGCATTTTATATTCTGTAAAATGTTGTTTTTAGAGAAGCAGGGCCTTTATTTTAATTTTGTCAAAGTTCTGCACAAATTTCGGCTGTGCACAGCTACAGCTGTTTTCAGTTATCTGGCTGATTAGACCTGTGCTCAGTGGGAAGCTGGGTGGAGCTCATCCATCTGTGCCACACTCATGTTTTCAAAATGTGGCAAAGAAAAAAAAACCCTTTTGGCCACAGTGCTGACACTTGTTTTGCGTCATTAAACCTCAAAAGAAAAGCAAAGTCTGGCAAAAGTCATGGAATGCAAATCTTGCAAGTGATTTCATCGTTGAAAATGTTGTAAGCAGTAATATTATACCAGCTTGTCAGTGAATTCTGCTTATTTCAGTCTTGTTTGCTAAAACTCTTAATGGGCTGAAACAGGGTTCCCTGCACATCTTCTAGCAGCATGTAGCTAACCTAGATGTCACTCAGCTCGAGACAACTTAGGTAAAATGAAAAGAGAGGGCTGGAGCACACTTTTAGATTTGCAGCCTTTCACAGAATATTTCTACAGTGCTGTGTTCACAGAGTCAAACAGGACAATGGTCAAAAGGCAAACATATATAGTCAACCTGCAACAGGTCAGCAACACTCATTGGTTGACTGGCTGAATAGGATTTATTGGATTTAATCTATTGGACAGTGGATCCAAAAGTTAGTGTCCAAGTGCCACACCTCATGCTCCAAAATCCCACCAGGAACACAAATAACACAAATATCTCAAGTTACCAAAATTTAAAAAAAAGTATAAGCAGCCTGTGTGTTTGACAGGATTTTACTTTGTGGTTTGCCTCTACATTTGTTCACTAAGTTTAGTGACATCATGCAAACTCCCGGCACAGCTTCACCCAGCATCAGCCTGAGCCGAGGACTAATCAGCCAGAGAGACTGAAAACACCTGTGTGGGTGTGCAGACAGGAGAGTCAGACTGATGTCAATCCTGAGGAGAGGTCTAATCACAGGAAATGACTAACACACTTGTGACTAGCTGAACTCATTAACTCTATTAAACCTGGGCTAATTGGCTGGATTTCTTTCAAAATCACAGGAATAAAAGAAGTAGCAACACAATGAGAAATGACCCCAAAATAAACAAGAAATTAATAAAAAGTTTTAAGAAAATTACCTGAAATTAGCAAAATTATCAGGGGAAAAAAACTAAACAAAACAAAAAAAAAAAGGAAACGGCCAGGGGATAAAAGTGCTAAAAATTATGAAAAATAAATAAATAATTTTAAGAAAAATAGTATAATAGAATGGTACATGCATTCACACTGTCACATAATTTTAAATATATAGTTATAATAATGTTTTCTGGTCATTTAACCTTTTTTGATAATTTACTCTCTATCTTTTTTTGAGATTATTTTGTGTCATCTTTTACTAGTTTCTTGCAACTTGTGGGACATTCAAGTTACCAGTTACTTTTTTGACATTTTTTTCTCCCAGAAATCAAACTTATTTGCTCAGGTTTCCCATTTTTAATTGCTTGTGAAAAGTTTTCTGAATGCAGCACACACAAAAAAGATATTGATACAGGTATCAAAGGGTTAATATTGGCTTTATAATGTTGAGTTTTATGATAAACTACAAAACCAGTTGGCATCATAACTTATGTCATCAAATGACTTAAACAAATGTGATATTCCATTTGATAATTATAATCTTTGTTTTTAAGTTGGATCACCTTTGCCATAGACAACAGACAATACAACATCTTTAATTGGCATTAAGGACATGGTTAATCTTTTAAGTTAGTTTGATTTGAAAATATATATATATACTCACTGCGCCTGATTGTCTGAAACTAACCCGTCGTTGAATTTATGGTAGCTACTCATGTACCCTCCAATTAAAACCTTTTTGTCAATTTAAAGCACATAATTGCCAGGTTAAAACAAATACATTATATCTGTTAATCCATGATGCTTTCCTCCGGATTAACTCATCCTGAATAAATGACGCACACTGATAACAAGAGATCAGCCACTTTTATTTAGAAAGAGTCCCAAAAAATAAACAAGTTAGCACACATTCCATATACAAAATGTCAGTGAGAATAGCCTGAATATGCGATGAAATTGATAAGCAACTACGGTATATGTTTCTATTGTCAATACAAAAACAACAGTGATAATAATAATACAGTCTACCTCCCTTTGTGTTGTAGTGGAGGACTTTTCATAGGTCAATTCCAGGAAATAAAATAAAATAAAAGGTGTCTTATAATTAGAAGAGCTTGTCTGTATAAGTTTTGTAAGTTCCTCATGGTTAAGACTGCCTGACAGAAAAAAAAAAAAAAATACTGTATTTTCTGAATAAGAAACAAAATTTAGTATTTAATGGAAGCAGATAAGGGGCTATAATTTTTCATATTCAAACTTTTTATATAAAATATATGTATATATGTATATATTGTATATATGTCTAACATTGTATTTCCAATTTCAAACAATTAACCTCACAACTTCAACATTGAAATGAAAACGCATGTTTGGCGGTAATGAAATCAACTTATCTGCGGCAACAACATGCAACTGGTGCTACTTTTATTGTCAGATCAATGCAAAATACATGGAGACTGGAAAACAAAGCATAAAGGCTATTGTATTAGCACTGTCATTGCCACCAACTGTACATCTAGTTACAAAAGTTACAGAATGTATCATTTACATTCACTGAGATGACAGTGATCGATTATATTAAGACTATATTCATATCTACTGGCACTAGATTTTGGCACTCTTACTTATTTGGCATTTTAAAACCACCACGTAAACCATGTGGAATGTCGATGCCTCTTTTTGATGTCACTTCAACATGTGATGCGATAATACCACACCATATTTTTTTTTTGTGTGTTTTGCATTCATGGGGTGTAAACAGGTCGAAAACCTCTTGAAAGTAAGAACAACCCTGGTTCTCGGCAGAAAAAACACAAACAACGAAAGCACTGAAGCAAACAAAGAGACAAAAGTATAAAGCAAAAATCGCGGCACCAACTCTAACAAGAGAAAACAGAGAAGGATTGATTCCAAATGTCAAGCATTGACATATATTCCATATCAACACCAAATGTTAAAGAATAAAATATACAGGAAAGTTTAGAATAGGAATTAATTACATGATTTCAACATCTCAGCCCCATATGCAATGTATTTGGCTTTAAAAATATGGAACTAGAAGCTGTTTTAGTATTTTTTCTTTCTCAATACTCACACATTAAGATGTTTATATCCAACCAGTATGTAAGCAAGTTTATTTAAAAGCTATTTTGTGAAAATACATAAAAATATTTTTTTTTCCAATAAACTTTTTTCTAGATTTTCTTAGAAAAAAAAGACAATTTCACATCTTAATGCAGATGATATCAAGTGTGCTTCCTGTTCGGCGGTGGCGGCTACAGAAACAGTGTTTTTTGACGACATCTTCCACTGATGCACACACACCCCTAAACACATACACACACTCTTCACACTCACACACACACACACACACACACACAGCTGAGATGACTGAAACTCCCAGAAGCAGCCGTCATTCAAGCCCTCGTTTCCGTCTCAGTCCAGTCCAGACAGTTAAGATAGGAAAGCGTGGTGTCATCAGTATAGAAAAAATCAAGCCTCCCTTTTATATTCTGAGATGTAATTCCAACCAGAGAGAGGGAGGTGTTTTATACGGTGAGAAATAGAGACAGAGAGCAACAATACAAGTCTTTGTGAGACACAAAATGAAGCCTCCATCTCCTACTTTTCCTTTTTCACCAGACAGAGACAGAAAAAGCGCCAGAACAGAATGAGGAAGGGCAGGACAGGAAACAAAACAAAACAAAAAAATCGCTCTATATTGAAACCATTGTAAGGCACTCAGAAGTTTCTCACTGATCAGGACAGATCTGTCAGGCTGACGTTTAGTCCCATGTCAGGTCTCACGTACGGGACAGCGTGGACAGCTTTAGGAAACTCTGGAGTCATCACCCGACCATTCTCCCCAGTACTCCCAGTGACGGAAAGTCTCGCTTTGTTCCTCATGGCGTCCCCAAAGGTCATCTAAGCACAAAAAAGTCACGTGCACGCGCAGACACAAGCAATTCACACACACGCACACACACAAGAATTCATACACAAACAAGGAAGCAACATGTTAGGTTAGAGCATCTCCAAATCTGTAAGCTTAAAAGAGTATAAATGTTCAAAACATGACAATGGAGATGAGAACTAAATATGATCTCCATGAATAACACAATGCAAGATTCAAATGATCATGTAGAGGTTTATGCATGGTCATTGCAAGCATTATTGTTGAAATGTGTTACTAGGACAGAGGTATTAACAAGCATGGCCATCAACAGTCATACATGAAAATGGTTTAAAATAGCAAGGAAACTTAAATGGACAAACACAGTTTTAATCTTTAAAAAGGGGGGATATCTCTCTCTCTCATTAAATCATAAATCACCAGTACATACGATCCTTTGGCCAACCTCTTCATTCACTAACACTGAAGGATGGAACGGATGGAGCCAAAAAAGCGTGCATTTGGGGGGAATTTATGAAAACCTCGTTCCCTACCCCCTAAATTTTTACACTTTCGATCCCATATACGTTGTAACCTTCCTTATAAGTTGCAAAATTCTGTGAATTCTGCGAGGAAGTTGGGTTAATATTCTGTGCATTCTTTGCCACCTTCATTCGTTTCGCCTCGGCTCGGGACTTGTAACAGAACTCAATCAAGGCCACCAGCATGGCCAAACCGAGTCCTCCGACCAGAATGTAGAAGACCCCAGCCACGTTGCTCAGGCTGAGGGCGCTCGTCTTCTCCTGCAAAATGCACACGAAAAAGGGGTCAGTGGCAGGCAAGGGAGAAAGGTCAAAAATTGTTTTAAAAAATGCACACGGATAAAACAATCACATCACAACAAAAAACTAAAAATGCACAAAAATGCACCACTATATCTAATAATGATAATAATATTTGTTTGACAGCCAATAATATCTTAAAAGCACAGAAAGGAGCAAGACATAACACACAGGTGCTTTTTCATTTGGGGTAAATTTAAAGCAATGTAGTGGGTAAGGTTAGTACTGTAATCATAATGGAATGCAGCAGCAGTTTGTATGCAGCGCATATCAAGTCTATGTGTTGTGGATCTATAGAAAATTTGTACTGTACAAGGACCATTTACATGGGTTGCCCATTACAAAGGGCTAAGCTGTTACAAACGTGCTCAAAGACCTTTACTTATAGACAGAGACAAGAAGGAAGACAGCTTAGTGATAAACCAATTGGGGTCTGACACATACAGTACAGTGAGCTTTCTTCAGCCTTTAAAACACCCATGTATTCATTTAAGATAGACGCAAAATGGATACATAGGGCTCTACTTTTTCAAAGTGGTGCACAATATATCTGCGTGTGGAAACATGACAGCCATAGACAACAAAGTTACATGTTATAAAGTTGTAAAGTTGGGAGGATTTAAAGGAGCAGTGTGTAAGATTTAGGTGGATTTAGTGGCATCTAGTGGTTAAGACTGCAGATCGCAACCGGTTGAAATTTCTCCCAGTTAGAATTCCTTTCGTGTTGTTTAGTGCCGAATTATCCGCAGAGGTCTCTTCCTCTCCAAAATAAACAGACCAAGAGATTTAAACCAGTAAAAACAAAGGATTAAGCAGTTTTCCTTTACAAATCACTGATTCTCCATAGCTGTTTGGCATGTCAGAAACGGGCTGTTAACCTAGCATATGCTAATGTGCGTTTACCGTTTTTCTCTGATCAACACATTCAGTTGGTTTTTACCAGGAAGCAAATTCTCTGCAGACATCTGTTCCTCTCCAAAACAAATGGATATAGGGTTTAAAACCAGTAATAACACTAAAAAAAGCAGTTTTACAATAAAAATCTGTGTTT